>NC_140282.1:18247642-18350132 GCF_964030765.1 Micromesistius poutassou
GACACTCTCACACACCACTCGGTCTAGCCACGACACGCATCAACGTCAGGTTATTTATATTTCTTCCGCTGTTGTTGTTGTTGTTGTTGTTGTTGTTCGTTTAGCATCAAGGCCCAAAATGAACAACACATGTCGTGCTAAGTTCATGCTGCATGCACATCGGCAGCACCAGCGATTGTGTAAACACCATCATTCTTTCGGGGCCATCAAAACCAAGTGTTTGGGTGCAGGGGATATTGAAAGCAGAGGTTAGAGGAATTTGTTAGCGGGACTAGCCAATAGGGTTAGAGATCGCTGGTAGATATCACATTTGATCAATGGCATGCAGTCATCATCGCGGTGACCCATGGTTCACTTCTTTTGCGGTCGGTTGTATATTGTTCCAACCAATTATAGGTCTGGTTGCTAGCGTTTGCATAATCTCAGCAAAGAAGACGGCTTTTTGAAAAAAAAACAACAATGAAATGAAAGCTAAATTTTAAGAAGTGTAATGACATTTGGATTAGTGTACAATGGGATAACCATGAGAACAGAAGTTGCTAGAACAATTGTCCACTAACACAATCAATAAATAGAATAAATAGAAAAATAGAATTGTATAAAAGCCGATTGTGTATCACAATGTTTAAATTCAAATGAGAAAAACTAAAGAGGACAATAGCTTGGACTACTGCCCTCCTACATCTGTGATCTAATCACACGGACAAGTGTTGATTCTTATGGTTTGCGTTGAAATGATCAGTTGTTGCCGTCTGTTCCATTTGCCCGCACAGAATTGGGGAAAAAGGGCTTCTGGAACGGATTTCTTTGAATGCTTTCAAATCCCGGCTGAGAGCACTTGAGACGACCTCCGTTACTCGTAACTGTTTTTCATAATTTGAATTGCTATCTCTTGTTCCAGGACTTCCTTGAAAAATAGTTTTTTTTAATCTCATTGAGACTTTCCTGGTAAAATAAAGGTAAAATAAAAATACAAAAAATAAAGAGGACAATGCTGTCCCCCTGATGACAAATGATTCCTTCAACAATGAAATATATATTTTTAATAAAAACAATAACTAATTTTGGTAACTTTTTTTGTACTTGGGTTAGAAAATGTGATAAAGTAACGATGTAGGTAGTGATGATTAATTTCATTAAAGGTTCATCACATGATACCTAACTGAAATAAATCACATCATTATTATTTTACACTGGAATTACAACTAAATCTCCATATTGGCCGTATTTCAACAGATAAAAAGTTGAAATGTTACTATCTGTTACTATCTGTCAGCCGAAAAACCTCTCCCTGCTTTCCTCGTTAGCAGCGGAGCCAGACTCATGTTTGTTCTATCTGACACACACACATGAATAACTTATTATACTGGTCATCTACCAGATACGCCAGTGAACCCCAGGGGCTCTGGTCAGCAGCCAGACAGATGGGTTCATCTCCCAGCTGACTGGGCTCTAGCTAAACGTGAATCACCTCTCACCACGATGAGCCGAGCTATCAGCAATAGACCAGCACGCCACAACAAAGGAGCTACTAAACCTACACTCAAACCACAGCTTCCACACAGAGCGCCTGCCGTCACTCATTATTACCACAGCGCTGCTGAAACCTCAACACACACGCGTACGCGTATGTATGTGTTCACACACTTGCACACATATGCATGCACGCACACAGTGTGTGTGTGTGTGTGTGTGTGTGTGTGTGTGTGTGTGTGTGTGTGTCAAAGCTCTTGAAAGCGGTTGCAATGAATGCACATATTTAGGTTGGAGGATAAATGTGTAGTTTAGAGAAGTGAAAGGACAAAGGTTTGAGCATGGGTTATGACATGGACTGTTAAGAAGAGGAGTGAAATGACAAAGGTTTGAGCATGGGTTATGACATGGACTGTTAAAGAAGAGAAGTGAAATGATTAAGGTTTGATCATGGGTTATCACATGGACTGTTAAAGAAGGCGGCGATGGGGAAATACCGGTGGCACTATACCTTGATTGTGGGCTGTTCCCTTACTGGCAGGCTTTGGGTTTGAGTGACTGAATAGTTTATCCCTGTACCCAAGCACTGGGGAGGGGTTGGGTGTTTACAGGGAAGGGAAGAGAAGAGAGAGGATAGGAAAAGATAGTACCATGAAAATAAAAGGAGAACAAAAATAAATCAAAATTGGGAATCACACAATGACATAGGAATGTGTATTGAATGCCATGCTTTTGAATATCGATGACGAAAACCGAGACGGATCACTCGGAGCGCCACAGTCATGACTGAACTCCTTTTTCCCGTCATTTGTGATAAAATGGTACGGGGGGGGTCAGTGTTTCAATGCAGCAGAGCGAATGGAGTGGCATGCAACACTGATGATGGGGGGGTTGATGGAATGTGTGAGGGTGACGATTCCCGGCATCCAGGAAGTAAACAAACACGAGGGAGTTTGCTGGGACTCTAGTATAAATTCTAATAGAATCAAACAGATTGGGTAGTGAGATAAGGTCATGACGGGGGCCTTCCAAATAAATGCATCATCCAGTTTCTCGTCAGTACAGTACAGGAAGCTTAAAGAACACACCCCAGGGATTAAGAGTGAACCCTGGTTATTGTATCAATACAAATCACAGAGCTGAACGCCCGCTGTACACTCACGATGTGATTTCCATTTTGCGAAAAAAAAAGCGAAGTTTTTAAAATAACACTACGATTATTTAGGTTTGTCCGTCTTTCGTCTCTTTCTATCTTTTAGAGTCGCTGTAAAACAGAGACCAGTGAAGTCGCTAAAATATCTTTACTTTGGAGAGGCTGGAATAAGGGTGTTTTTACCCTTGCTTTACCGATGAAGCTCGTCAATCTCATCTGCTTCTGTTGACTTCGGCTCAGTTGGTCAAAGGCTAAATAGGTCGACTGAGGAAAAATGGCACTGTGCGTCGTCTCTTTCAACTATGGGTAAGTAGAATATATCCTTATGTCCCCAAAAGTGTTGATTAAAAAAGGCTAGCAGCTCCATACTTTAGAGTTCAGACTCCTACATGAGACAGGGATTCGTATTAGTATTTCACATTTGCCGTGTGTGTGCTATTGTTGTTTGCGTCTTTGAGACCGGTGCACTGGTGCACTCCAAAATCACTTGAGAGATGTGTGTTTTTGTTGTGTATCGATTTCACATTTTGTTCTGAGAAGACTGTGTGCCCCCCCCCTACAGCTAGATCTATCCCCAATGTGTCCCGAGTTGCTGAGGCAGGAGGAAGCGGCCGCAGCATCACTCACCGCCCCTGGTGAAGCTGTTTGAGAAGGGGATATCTAAATGGACAGGGGCCATCTTTGGAATCCTCGACGTCCGCCGTTCACTACCTGAACACACAACGTACACGCACACACACACACACACACACATCATAAAAAGCACAACACACATTCACCGTATGGATTAAGCCTCACCAACAAACACACCAATATGGGGGACGGTGATGCCGGTCTGGGGCCAAAACAACACAACACGGCAACAGGGGGGAGGGCAAATCTTGAAGAATGGTCTTCACTCGGTTGCGGGAACATGAGGCGTGTGTTTACAACTCTGTACAACTGATTTGCAGCTGACGAGGCAAACTGGATTGGGATGCATGGTGAAGCCCTTTTGGCTCAGACTTTGAAATCCTACCGGCAACATGGTTTAAAGTTGCGGCTGATGCAAAGGAAAGGCAGGGAATCCTCTTTCCCTATTAGGTGGACGTTCTCCTGATCCCCCCTGTCCTAGAGAGATAGGATCTTTGGCGCTATTGATCCATTTGGAGGACGTTTTATGACCCGGTTTGCATGAATGGAGTGGAAACATAATGTGTGCATGCATGTGTCTGTTTGCATTTCTGTGTTCGCGTGTGTGCGTTTGCGTGTGTGTGTGTGTCTATGTATCCATGTGCACATGTGTGTTTGTGTGTAAGCAAGCAAACGTCTGTGTGTGTATGTGCACACATACACACGTGTGTGTGTGTGCGTGTGTGTGTGCGTGTGTGCAAGTGCAAGTGCACGTGTCAGCTTCCTGGCACTCGCCTAAACACAAGTACAATATGTTGACAAAATAGGTTTAGGTCAGAATAGAAAGATGAATAAGAGCCACGACCTCTTATTGTCCTGTTCCTCTTACATAAGCCTGAAATTGTAAAACAGTTCCTTCCTAGACAAAGTAATGGCCCTAATATTATATATATATATAAATATATATATATATATATATAAATATATCTCCCTCTGTCTCTCCCTCTCTCACAGACACAGAGCCAACATGACTGCACATAAGATAAGTGTCTGATAACACACCGAGGAAAATGACATGAGGAAAAAACATGCTGGTAAAACAAAAGAGCCGCAAAACACGGCTTAGAGATACGGCACAATAGTTTCAGAATCTCAAGTTTGCAAATCTTTTACTTGACTCGCACCAACTGGATGTAGTTAGACTGCAGATGATCAGAATAGCAGAATGATACAGACACACAACACTGTTATCTGAGTTTCTGTCTCCAGATCATAGTAGGTAACTATAGTAGGTACTGAAACTGAAAGGAAACCATGCACTAACACACGCACACACACACACACACACACACACACTGTAACCAAAGTGCACATCAAAAATTATTTTCAGCAGTAATACGAGAATCACATCCAGGTCTTGGCAAATATAAAATGCTGATTTGTCCTCAACATACTTGTATAGGGCAATATCCTCATATTAGGAAGGAAGGACAACTTCAAACTTCTTTGAAACTACAAAAAGTAGTAAACATCAGTGTTTGAATGACCTAAACCCTTCCATTGACAAGCTGATGCTTTTATTTTTATTTTTTATAAAGTATTGCATTGGACCTTATAAACCAAGGTGCCATATTGCTTTGCTGGGGGAGGAAACTTTCTCAAATTTTCTTTGGAGAAACCATCGCAACTCAATCAAAATACAATCTAAACGCTACCTGGGTGGGAAGACGTAATGCAAGAACTGCAAATAATAAATTGTGAGTTGTCGTCATGTTTTCTCCAAAGATTCTAGGTATACCCTAGCTAACCACTATGGCCACTGTGTGAACAAGGTGTCTCGAGGTGTGTTCTGACTCTGGCATGAGTGACCATCCATACGTTGCCGTGGTCGTTAGGGTTAGGGCTGTTGTCGTCGTGGTTACCTGGCGTACTCGGCGAGAGTCCGACCTGAGAGCGGTTGGACAGTGTGTTGTTGCCGTTCATCTTGAAGTGGACGGGAACGGAGTCCAGGATGGCCTGCAGGTACTTCTCCTGTTCTAGACTACTGGAAGACTCGGAGGATGAAGTAGTGGCTGCAGACAGAGGTTGAGGCCATACACAATCAATGGTCAAATTAAATGTCATTAATGCACAGACGCACACAGTTAGGATGCAAGGAAACAGCCACACAAAAAGAAAAAAGGTTAAACTGTTGGAGTCTAGGTACTATTCTGCCTATAGCGGTCGTGCGGTCACGCGATCGGAACGATTCCATCAGGCTGGTCGGCTGGAGATTAAATGATATCGATATCATTAATATAAACAATAAAACGATCCTACCATGTTTCTTTAACTATCCGTTATCACATCCACGTCCGCAAAACTACAGTGTTCCGGTGCGTTCCTGTGTTTATTCTGCAGCACTAAACGAAGAGTGGCCATGTCAGCTTACTAGGCATGGGCAAAATGATTCTTTTCCGGGAATCAGTTCTTTCAGTTCCCTTCACTATCACAAATCGTTTGTTTGATTCGTTCGTTCAGTTCGTTCAGTCATATGGTCAGTTACGCCATTTGGCGGGGGAATCTCAGGTGTCTGGCCTCACCGCTTTGCTTTGAAATATAATGAGGTACGCCCGCAAACGGAGCCTTTAAAACCTCCAGAAGGTCTCAGACGGTGACGGTCGCTCGGGAAGTTCTCTTCTTTTTGGGAATCAGTTCTCGTCGTTCGGGATTCGTTCGTTCGTTCTGACCGAATCGTTCGCGAATCGCCCATGCCTACAGCTTATGTGCATTGTGTGTGTGCGCGCGCGTGTGTGTGTGTGTGTGTGTGTGTAGCAAGGTCGGGGGGGGTGCGTACTTGTAGTGGAGGGGTTCTGGGACTTGAAGAGCCCCACCACGCTCTTGCCGTGGAAGCCCCCGGAGCGCAGCAGCAGGGCCTTGGAGCGGGGGTGCTTCCAGCACACCACGGGCAGCCGGTTGTGTCGGTAGCAGCGGGCCACCTTGTGCAAGCTGCTGTCCTGCACGGCCTGGGGGACCACCAGCAGCCCCGGGTAGCTGGGAGACACACACACACACACACACACACACACACACACACACACACACACACACACACACACACACACACACACACACACACACACACACACACACCATGTCAACATATACAGTATGAAAACATCTGGCAGTATATGAGAAAGATGATAATGTGTAATGAAGAAATCAATAATCAATAATAATACTCGTTATTTGTATTAGTAGGAGTATTCATAATAACAACAATAAAATATGTATATATTAGGGGTGTAACGATGCACTAAAGTCACGGTTCGGTGCGTACCTCGGTTTTTAAGTCACGGTTCGGTATGTTTTTCGGTACAGCAGCTTTTATTATTATTTTATTTTTATTAAACAATTGGATTTTGATTTGATTTATTAAATTGTATCAAACAAATGCCTTACACACAAATGAAAATACATACAAAGTCCAGGACTTATTTCCATCGTGGTCCTCAACACAAAACATCGGGACAAGACGAGACACTCACAGAGTGTGTGATAATCAATAAAAACGGAATACAATTATTATTATTATTTTTTTTTTCTGTACGTACCGAAATGAAACGTGCATCGAACCGTTAGACCCATACCGAAAAATTTCGGTAATTAATTAATTATAATTCATAATAATATATATATATATATATAATGATATTATTATTATGAACTACTTCTGATCACATTGTGATACTAATGATGACTATCTTTGGTGGCAATATCTTTGGCAATATCTCTGGTGGCAGGATGGAACATGTGCCGACGATTGATCCAAATAAATGTAGGGCGAAGGTGAAGCATGTCACAGGTTTACTTTTGATGAGTGTCAGGTATGTCTATGAGGTAAGTGTGAGACGGGTATGTGGGTTTAGTGTGTGTGTGTGTGTGTGTGTGTGTGTGTGGCGAGCGATGTGGGTGTGCGTGCTTTTGTGAGAGGTGTGTGTGATTGAGCAAGCGAGTGGGCGAGTGAGTTAAGAGGAAGATGAAGAGGGAGCTAGCAAGCTGTGTGTGTGTGTGTGTGCCATGAGATGTTTGTGCGGGCGGGCTGGTGTACCTGCGACAGAGCGAGTAGAGTCGGTTCGCTGCCGTTATCCGGAACTGCTCGCCCGTTTTGGTGCGGGATGTGCTGAGGGTGATGGTCCCCAGGCCCAGCCTCTGGTAGTCACGGAAACACGCCCGCTCCACCAGCTGCTCCATGGTGGACTTCTCTGATGCTCGCAGAGTGCTGCTGGGGGGGGGCTCTCCGTCATCGGATACTAAAAACATGGGAGAGTGATGCTCTTAGTGGAAATGGAAACATGAACGCGATAGCATCTTGTTTTTGAAGAAGAACAAGAAAACCACTGGAAGATCAGAACAGCTGTCTAGGTTCAAGCTCAGACTACAATCGCACACTGCCAAAGTCTTTAACATGTTCCAGAAAGTATGGCTCCACATGTTTTTATTACATAACGCGAGTAAAAAAAAAAAAAAAGAGGCCGATTACTTCTATAACCAACACCACTTGCAAAACACCGCAAAACAATTTCTCGTACACACACGCACGCATCTACACACGTTCCAAAAATAGGACGTGTGATAACGAAGAACCCCGGGGCCCAGACTTGACCTTTCGACCTGCCCCGGTTGTGAACCAACGTCGCCGCCAACTCACTTGAAATGTCGTCGTCGTCGTTCCACGTCATCCTGCTGCCCCGCTCGCTCTTCTTCAGGGTGGCCTGGCCGCTGCGGCCCATGGTGATCTTCCCGGCCTTGCGGGCTCCCTTCACAATGGACTTGGAGAGCGTCCTGAAGGGGGAACCGTGGAAAATAAGGTTTCACTCACAAAAAAAGGTTTTTTTTACAAAAACATCCTCCTCGGCGTGGCATCTGTTTAAAGCATTCACGCAAGAGGCAAAAGAAAAGAAGCCGAGTTCGCCGCAGGCAGCGCAAACTGCACAACAAACCTGAAGCCCGTGTTTTTCTCCTTCTGCTTGGGATGGCTGAGCTGCAGGGCGGTCTGCCCCGCGGCGAAGGCGAAGCTGCTGAAGATGGATTGTGGGTAGCGGATCCTTTGCACGTGCTTCCTGAAGATCTCCACCATCTCTGAGGTCACCTCCTCGTCAAAGGCCACTTTGATCAGCTGTGTGTGTGATGGGAACACAGAGAGGAGAGGACGTCAACTTTTAGACCTCCAGCGAGGGTCTACAAAGGAGCGGCTTTTCTATCGCCCCAATCGGTTTGCTAGTCGGTGCTCATGTGACGAGCGGCCTTAAGTTGCATACGTAGATGCGCACCGATGACGGCACACACGCGCGCGCACGCACACACACACACTGAGTGGCCCACGGCGATAAGAACAGGCACTTTTATTGTCCCACTTACTAAAAAGATAGGAATGAGGCATTTAATGGGGACTAAAACCAAATGCTTGGCCGACGATCCTCTGCCATTTCCTCTTCAAACTAAGAACCCAAAATGTGTCTCTCGATGATGTCATTGTATTAGGATAGTTTAGTTTTAGGGGGTTACATTAAAATGCATATTTTTTTGGGGGGGGAAATACCATAACTCAATTTAGTAGTTTGTGGAGCTCAGCCAAACTAGATCACACCACCACAAACTAACTCACACCACAGGCACACAACCAATTAACCATGGGCGCAGTCGGCAATAAACACGTGCTCTTATGTCATCTGTGTTGTTACTGTTAAATGTATACATGTTTCCTGGCCCCCCCCAGGGGTGTAGGTAGGTCATTAAGGACCCTATATAGGACCCCCCCCCCACTATACTGCCACCCAATAAGACCCCCCCCCGCCCCCCCCGGGCCTACCTGGAAGGATGCAGAGCGGAGCTGCATGCCTTCCTGCATGTTCTGCTGCAGCTGGTTCTGGATGCTGATCTTCTTCTCCTTGACCAGCGTGGACACGGGGAAGGCTCTGATGACCGGCTGCTCCCCCACTACACACACACGCGCACGCACGCACACACACACACGCACACACACAGACACAAACAAACACAAACACAGCATACTTCACTGAAGTTCACATAGGACAAGTCATTCTTGTAATAAACACGAGCAGATGCAAACCTCGCTAGGACACAGTGTTCTGGTTACATAAGAAAGCCGCACTACCAGATATGGGGTTGGACTAATATAATATAATAATAATTGCCAGACATGGACACACACACACACACACACACCTATACCGATGGCACAGATTCTACACCACCAGACCTGACTTTAAGTGCACACACAATCTCCTTTTCCTCGACTGAACTGTACCCACCGTGTGCCATTGTGCCGTGAACCTGCTTCACGTCCACGTTCTTTACACCAAACACAGAGATATCGGGACCACGGTTGTTGTTTGCGGTGGTTTTAGCCCTTCCCCCCCTGGGACCAGCGTGACCCCGGGGGTACAGAGCCAGCCCCCCCCCCCTATGGGATGGTGATATTACCTAGAGGGTCGTGCGGGGTGCCTTTGAAGATGATGCGGTAGTTGGTGAGGAAGAGGGCGCCCTCTGCTGGTAGAATGTGCGGACCCCCCAGGAGGCCCCCCGTGGCCTCCTCCCGGCCGTCGGGGTCAAGGACCACCCGCAGCCCCTCCGACACCAGCTCCTCCCCGGGCAGCAGCGTGGGCCGCAGGATCTTAGGCTGAGGGAGAGGGGGGAGAGGGGGGGGGTGGGGGAGAGACTCCTTAACAAGACGGACTGCAGCGCCTCAGCCACACTTTGTTGGGTTAGAGGGGATGAACACATGTGTTAAAGAGGTCGTCATCACACCAATAAAACACTTCCCCCCCCCCCCCCCCCTTCTTGTTTTTTTTTTAAAGACAAATAAACAGGAGAGGCGGAGAGAGACCCCAAAAAAACAAAACTCACAACAACATCAGTCCCTCAAGCAGGTTCAGCCCGGGGAGAGCTTAAGACCTCCCAAACGACGATGTGTAAAACAAATGCGTTACAATGCATGGGTGCAGCACGGCGCTTGTGTGAGGAGGACTGAGTATCACATGCATGTTATTAAGTGTAGTCTGTGTTACAAAAAAAAAAAAAAAAACGCGTCACAGAGATATCCCTGTTTACCAGGTTTGATGTCCTGCCAAGAAACACAAGCACATATTCGCGCAAAGACGCAAAGGCCCATCCCCGGCGTCGGCGCAGGCTCAGGAATTGTTCTCCCTTACGTACAAACAGTTCTTTGGGCCGGTTTCACCAATTTATTAAGGGCCAAGCTTGAGTAATAAAGAGACGTTTTCTTGATTATTGTTCATCGTTTCTCATTCTTTGGGCCTTTGTGACATCTGTTGGGAAGAGCCTAATGTTTTTGACCCAGGGTCGACTCATAAGTCACGCAGCTGTTCCAAGTGCAGCCTCTGACTCTACTGACTGTTGACACGGGTCGGGTGAAGTGTTTATCAAGGAGGGCTAAAGATAAGACGTCTTATCGTTCAATGTTTAAAACACGGATCAGATCAACTCAACAAAAATGCACCTCCTCCTTCGCACTTTTTCCCAAACACTTCTTCTTCTTCTTCTTTCTGCACTGTCTCACTTTCAGACCATTCGAATAATATTGTTACGTTTCGAAACCGATCTCGAAAATGATAAAAGATGTACTCTGCCGTGTCTGATTCATCTAATATGGCAAGACTGCTGGCGACAAATCAGGAAAGGAAAGCAACAACAAAACATCAGCACATCAGAACACTGGAGGGTTCAAAGGAACCATCGATCAACCTGCTATCACTCATCGTCACCTGTTTGTTCAAACTCTCAAGGCCTTTAACGGCAGACTCATTTAGCGTTCGGCTTTTAAGCATCATTACAGGAAAGGACTTGTGCACAGCCCTGATAAGCCAGGAGTAACACACAGTCACGTCTGGCTAGACTCATCTCATGGCTGAGTTGGCTTGCTTAGTTGTGTGGGTGGGGCGCACAAGAGAGCTGGCAGGCGTAGAGGACAGCAGAGACCAAAAACACCAACTGGCTTAATGTGAATGTGTGGTCATAATAACAATCTCAATGGTGAGTGGGATACACACTGATAAACACACTGTACATCAGCCAGCATACCAGACAAAACCTGCCATGCGAATTAGCAAAAAAAAAAACAAAAAAAAATAAAATAAACAGAATTCTGTTTTATGACAACTGTTTAAGGTAAATACCTTCAATAGGACAATGGGTGAGCTGGCCAAGATGCTTTAAACCTGATTTTAGCATACAGATTCAAGTCACTGATGAAACAAATCGACTTTATACATGAAGTCATGGTATTGTCTGCCAGACTACACATGGATAACCATCAAGTCATGAATAACAAAGAGGTGCAGGTGCTTGTGTTTGGCATCAATGTATGGTGGTTCTGGGCCAGCCCTTACCTTTGGAATGGGAGGCAGCCTCCGGCTCTCTCTGTGCACTGTCTCCAGAACCTCAATCTGCATCGCTACCAGGCCTGCGGGGTGAAAGGGTTAGGGTTAAAGCAGTTGCTTTTACCCACCATGCACTATGCATGGTCCATGGCGACCAGCAGACGGAACGTGCGTCACACTAACCCACACCCCCCTATTCAACTCAACGTCTGACGTAGACACACATACACACATTGCGTGTGTGGCGCGTGCACAAACGTCTGGAGAACGCCGGCTTCCCCCGACGTCAGCCCATATTTACAACTTAAAAGGCAAAGGTTAGCATGTCGAGACCTTTTAATCAGCTTAGAGGTCTCTGTGGCCTAAAGCCTCTGCTTAAAATACACTCAGGGTTCACGGAGCGTCCAAGGGGGGGGTGGGGGGGTGGGGGGGGGGGGGGTGCGGTGCTGGGCGACCAGGGGAGGAAACTAGGTCACGGGAGCGGAGCGGTCTGACCGTCAAAGAGGGGTGGGAGTTCACCTGGAATCATGCTGTGCAGGCTCTTGATGTGGTCCTGGGTCACGCCGCTCTCCGTGCACACCTTGTCGATGAAGCGGGCGATGAAGCGCACCACCGAGTTGGCGGCGTCGCTGCTCTCCGAGTCCTCGTAGCCGCTCTCCGTGTCGAAGCTCTCCGCCACGCTGCCCGCCATGCTGTGACGACGACGACGACAAACAAAACAAAACACGACGACGACGGCGGCGCAGTCAACTAGGGCTGCTCGATTATGGAACAAAAAATCATAATCACGATTGTTTTGGTCAGTATTGAAATCTCGATTATTCAAACGATTATTTTTGAGTTTGAAGACATGATGCATTTATTCAGAATTTCTCTCCAAAAAAAAAACACTTTGTAAATGAGAACTTTGAAATTTCCCCTTAAAAATATACACAAAATGGTCAAATAGAAAATAAAGTCCAGATATGAATCCAGCTGTTCTGCAATTTCTATAAAAAAATATATATATACATATTTATTTATTTTATTATTATTTTTAAAAATCGTTTCAACTCGATTATATTAGTTTGGTGATCGTTTCACTCTGAAATCGAAATCGCGATCAAAATTTGATTAATTGCCCATCCCTACGGTCAACCCTCAATGCTTCAGGACGCTGGGGGACGGTGAACATCTGTCAGGATGAACCGGTGCTGTTGGAACGAGGGGTTGAAAACCACACAAGTGCAGTCCTTTAAGAGGTTAATACAATTGGGCCGTCGTCACGTTTTTCATTGCAGAACTCACTTTGATTGAAAATGATGTTTAATGATGTTGAACATGAACAACATGCTCACATAACGTGCTTTGCTCAATATGTTTCGTAAAAAAGAACATCGAAGAATGCTGAAACCAAAGGCTAAGAAAACTGCAGCCAATCAGATAATGGCCACAGTTGCTTTCACTTAACGTACAGCACACTACCCCCTGAATCCCATCGAAATTTAACACAGACAAAGTCTGTGTTTAAAAAGAAGAAATTAATCCCATGAAGACACCCTGTGGGTTTTGATCTTGCAAAAGCCAAAAGCTCCACTCTGCTCAACGTTCAAATGCACCAAGCGGATGTGGGTCGGATGAGGGGACCTTCTGTTGCGTTTGGCCAGAGCAGACAGTACTGTACACCGCAAGTAATGAAGCAGTCACCCACACACTTATCGGTACCTAGCTGACAAATGGGGAAACACTCCGAGATGGGGAAATCTCTCCAGCTTCTCCAGATAACGGCGTGATCGTTCTGCCTCGGAAATATTCCACTGCAGTCGTTTCTGTTTAGATTCTCTACATTTGACGACATTTTCAAGGGATTGGGCCATTTTCCTACAAATACACTTAGCTGCTCTTTAAAAGGGAATTTGAGAATTGTGAAGACGGAGGAAGAAGGCACACGCTGAAACGCGTTGTAAAAGTGAAACATAAAAGTGGATTTATGCACAGTGCGGCCTCCTTCCTACTTTACTTGATCTGACTATTCAGGCCAGCGCTCTAATAGTTTGGAAAATACACATTGAGTGAAGCCTGCTCCTATCCTATCCTTACAAAGACAGAGGTAGGAAATTAGCATACGACAGCCATATCTTTTTATGAACAACACACCCTCTCTCGTTACGTTTCTCAACCACTGATGAAGTGTTGCATTTGTGCAGCAGAAAATTTCAAGGCACAGTTTTGCACCGGAAAAAGATATTCCGTCATCTTACTTCACTCACTGATAGCTGACGGAAGACTATGGCATTATTAACTAATTGCCCTCGGATCGGATCTGAACAATATATCCGAATTGAGCCTTATGGTGTCTCCAGTACTGACCTTTTGGTATATATTTATTTCTCTCCAGTACTGACCTGTTGGTCACTATGTGGGCCCAGTACTGACCTGTTGGTCACTATATGTGGGCCCAGTACTGACATGTTGGTCATTATATGGGCCCAGTACTGACCTGTTGGTCACTATGTGGGCCCAGTACTGACCTGTTGGTCACCATGTGGGTCCAGTACTGACCTGTTGGTCACTATGTGGGCCCAGTACTGACCTGTTGGTCACTATGTGGGCCCAGTACTGACCTGTTGGTCACTATGTGGGCCCAGTACTGACCTGTTGGTCACTATGTGGGCCCAGTACTGACCTGTTGGTCACTATGTGGGCCCAGTACTGACCTGTTGGTCACTATGTGGGCCCAGTACTGACCTGTTGGTCACTATGTGTCTCCCAGTACTGACCTGTTGGTCACCATGTGTCTCCCAGTACTGACCTGTTGGTCACTATATATGGGCCCAGTACTGACCTGTTGGTCACTATATATGGGCCCAGTACTGACCTGTTGGTCACTATGTGGGCCCAGTACTGACCTGTTGGTCACTATATATGGGCCCAGTACTGACCTGTTGGTCACTATGTGGGCCCAGTACTGACCTGTTGGTCACTATGTGGGCCCAGTACTGACCTGTTGGTCACTATGTGGGCCCAGTACTGACCTGTTGGTCACTATGTGTCTCCCAGTACTGACCTGTTGGTCACTATGTGTCTCCCAGTACTGACCTGTTGGTCACCATGTGTCTCCCAGTACTGACCTGTTGGTCACTATGTGGGCCCAGTACTGACCTGTTGGTCACTATGTGGGCCCAGTACTGACCTGTTGGTCACTATGTGTGTATCCCAGTACTGACCTGTTGGTCACTATGTGGGCCCAGTACTGACCTGTTGGTCACTATGTGGGCCCAGTACTGACCTGTTGGTCACTATATGTGGGCCCAGTACTGACCTGTTGGTCACTATGTGGGCCCAGTACTGACCTGTTGGTCACTATGTGGGCCCAGTACTGACCTGTTGGTCACTATGTGGGCCCAGTACTGACCTGTTGGTCACTATGTGTCTCCCAGTACTGACCTGTTGGTCACTATGTGTCTCCCAGTACTGACCTGTTGGTCACTATGTGTCTCCCAGTACTGACCTGTTGGTCACTATGTGGGCCCAGTACTGACCTGTTGGTCACTATGTGGGCCCAGTACTGACCTGTTGGTCACTATATGTGGGCCCAGTACTGACCTGTTGGTCACTATATATGGGCCCAGTACTGACCTGTTGGTCACCATATGGGCCCAGTACTGACCTGTTGGTCACTATATGTGGGCCCAGTACTGACCTGTTGGTCACCATATGGGCCCAGTACTGACCTGTTGGTCACTATGTGTCTCCCAGTACTGACCTGTTGGTCACTATATATGGGCCCAGTACTGACCTGTTGGTCACCATATGGGCCCAGTACTGACCTGTTGGTCACTATGTGGGCCCAGTACTGACCTGTTGGTCACTATGTGGGCCCAGTACTGACCTGTTGGTCACCATGTGGGCCCAGTACTGACCTGTTGGTCACTATGTGTCTCCCAGTACTGACCTGTTGGTCACTATGTGGGCCCAGTACTGACCTGTTGGTCACTATGTGTGTATCCCAGTACTGACCTGTTGGTCACTATGTGGGCCCAGTACTGACCTGTTGGTCACTATGTGGGCCCAGTACTGACCTGTTGGTCACTATGTGTCTCCCAGTACTGACCTGTTGGTCACTATGTGTCTCCCAGTACTGACCTGTTGGTCACTCTGTGTCTCCCAGTACTGACCTGTTGGTCACTATGTGGGCCCAGTACTGACCTGTTGGTCACTATGTGGGCCCAGTACTGACCTGTTGGTCACTATGTGGGCCCAGTACTGACCTGTTGGTCACTATGTGGGCCCAGTACTGACCTGTTGGTCACTATGTGGGCCCAGTACTGACCTGTTGGTCACTATGTGGGCCCAGTACTGACCTGTTGGTCACTATGTGGGCCCAGTACTGACCTGTTGGTCACTATGTGTATCCCAGTACTGACCTGTTGGTCACTATGCTGTTGCTGCCGCTCTCCCAGTCGGTGGCGGGGTGGCTTCGGAGCAGCTTGTTCCTGCTGGTGTCCAGCGGCACCAGCAGGTAGACCATGAGGCTGGCGTAGTGGATGGCCCAGCCGAACACGGTGCTCTCCTCGTTCTTCACCAGCTCCTGCTGCTTCTGCTTGCTGAGGCAGGGCCAGGTGCGCAGCTGCTCCGCCGCCAGGTCCATGGCCGTGTGTTCCCCGGGCCGCCCTCCTCCTCCTCCTCCTCCTCCTCCTCCTCCTCCTGCTGCCTGGGATTCTGATGCCAGGGGAGCCGCGTCCTGCAGCCAGACACAGGTTTTTGCTTGTCGTTTTTAAGAGGTGTTGAAATCAGAGCATGGTTTAATGGATTTTTCGAGAAAAATTTAATTAAATTGGAGTGTGGTGAGGTGCGGTGGTGCGCCATGGTTGACACCACGACCTCGTCGCGTCGTGACACACGAGAAGCCATTCAAGCGGTTGGTTTATTGGACGATAAAGGTAGGAGCACAGATGGTAATATAACGCCATCGGTGGCTGACCTTCAGTCTGGCAGTGATGCCTACTTTCTCCTCCGCACTGCTGAGATACAGGGAGCGGATCTTGTTTTGGACCTCGCTGTAGAAGGTAGCTTCCCAGAACTGCTGGTTTGTCCAGATGGGATGATCCTGGACACATGTGTAGGCGTACTGCTTCACCCCGGCTAGTTTCTGCGGAAAGACGCACAAGAGCAGGAGAATAAGTTGGGACACGGACAAACTTAAAAAAAAATAAAAAAAATATTAAAAAGCTGATCAAGTATCTGTTTATTGTGATAATTTTTCCACGAAGACAACTTTTGACGCTCTGCGTTGTCACTGGATGAAGAGCAGACCACCCGACTGAATCCCAAAATAACACCCTATTAGGAATGTGCGCCGATCCCCCCAAAAAGATGTTTCTGTTGCACTGTAGATATCAACACCACATGGCGCTGCTGGTGCACACCCCACCTGACAAGGGCTCGACTTACCACCAGCATGCCAACACGACGTACAATTGATCATGTGTGAGCGCTGCTGCATCCATAAACACCCTTTTCCCAGCCCCGACACCACCACAGACAGGCTGCATTGTCAAGACATGTGCCTTTATTTAGTAAGGTTAGGGATGTTTTATTAGCTAAGCTCCTGGTTTATTACCGCTGGTGCAACACAGCGGTGGATTTCAGTATCACTTTGTGTTTTTCCCCCTTAAATGGACCGAGATGGAGTGGCTACTGCCAGTGTTGGGAGAGACAACCAAAACAACTCTAGTCCGACTTCTAGTACCCAGCAGGTACGAGAATGAATATGAGTATATATTTATGTTTTTACCGTGTTTATGATCAATTTTGACCATTGGTTTAAACGGGAATGTAGAATTTAAATACATTTAAATTGTTTGTTTTTAGTCTACTACAAATTTTTGATACTAGGTGATATGGATAATGGTCTTACCACAAACCACAAACGACCATCACGAAATCTAACCATCATTTTTGCATCTGCAACACTGTCCTTATCGAGTTAAGGAAAGCGAAGTGGAAGAAACTGTTGATGCCTTTCCAGGTACAAAAGGATATAATTGGGAGGGGGGAAGTCAACGTAGGAGACACCGTGGAGAGGATGTGTGGACGGATCCTCCAAAAATTCCCGGCGCTTCTGGGAGTACACCGAGGATGCCCTGACAATATAATGTCATGGAATGTCATGTTACAGCCAAAGACAATTCCAAAAGGCTTGGCTGGAAAAAAAATCTGCCCCATGTGAGTCCTCACCGCAGCGGGCCTTCTCACTCCTTTCCGTTCCGCTACAATTACGCTTCCTACAGTCCTGCCGCATCGGAGCTCATTTGACCTTCGTTTCTGATGATATCTGGTTATACTACATCATCGGGGAGGGGGAGGGGGAGGGGAAGGAATGTAGCTCCCTTTCTCTCATTGACAAATTATTATATCGGCCTCGTTATCATCAGTTGTACCACGTAGCACCGCTAACGCACGAAAGAGACAGACGTGCATCGGGCTAAAGACGAATTGGTTCAAATGGAAGAAACATATTCTCCCGCCTCGTCGCCGTAATGCTTTCAAGACAGCGTGCCGTTTGGCTTTGGTGTAGAAATTGTGGCCTTTTTCCATTAAAAGGATTTTAACGTCTAAATCTTAAATACACAGTTCGAAGCTTTTAGGATGTGACGAATAAAATGTAGTCTTGAATAAGCAAATAACATAAGCAGGGGAGGTCTTAACCCATTAGTGGTGCAATACCTCTCCATTACAGGACCCTGCAGCAGCTGGTGAGCAACGTTTCCATTTCGCCTTGCCTCGTTAGATGTGTACCGGTCAATGTGACCGTGGTCATCCATTCTCCTCTCCTCTCTCTCTCCCCCCCCCCCCCCCCCACCCCCCACCCCACCCCACCCGGCTTCCACGATAAATAAATAGACCCTGGTGTGAGCAACAACAGACCAATATGAAAAGGACGGATGATGGACGAGGAGGACGATCACTGGGGAGGGAAAGATGGGGTAGAAGCAGAAAAAGGGAGGACGGAAGGAAAGAGGAAAGAGCACCAAAAGGGGTATTTAGGGTAAGGTGGTCCAGTGATGCAAAAGATCCCGTGTGAATGGGTGACCTGCTCAGAGCTAGTCAAGCAGGGTATCTGCAGGTTTCAGCAAGTCAAATTTAAGACTTTTTAAGACCTTTTTTCATACCACCTTGAATGAAATTGAAGACCTAAAGCATGAGATGGTGGGGGGGATCCCGCTGTATTACAACCCAAGCATAGCATGTGTGTCACTCAATGAGACTCATTCAAGTTGACCTTTTGTCTGTTTATTGAACATAAAGTGATACTCAGTGCTCTCTGGTTCAAAAGCTAGTAAGTACAAGTGCAGTTTAACGGCATGTTTCCGACCAAGTATCTAGCAAGAAAGAAGCCTCTCTACGTGTCCTTCCCGAAAAGTCCCGCGAGAAAAATAAAAAAATAAATAGTCCTGCCCCGACAAATTTAAGACCTTGAGTTACAGTATTTAAGACCAGCATATGACGTTTTTAACGAATTTAAGACTTTTTAAGGCCTTAAATTTAGAAACATGAATTTAAGACTTTTTAAGACTTTTTAAGGATGCGCAGACACCCTGTAGTCAAGGGACAGGGGGAAGAAACAAAAGCAAAAAAAACGGATGTAGACAAAGAGTCAGTGCGTTGGTTCTGGTTCCGAGGCAGGGCTGGAGTTGACCGGACGCCTTGTAAATGACGGGACACTTCTGAGCGTGAGACGCTTGAGGGGAGCCTTGTGGTCCTCGTAAAACATGTGGCGTGATTCAGGTGGACGGGGGACCTCGTCTTGAGGTTGCGTGAGAGAACGTGTCCAAAATAAACATTGGGGGTGGTATGTTAATTCGCTGCATAGCTCCGTGGCCCGGTTCGTATTGACGAGGGCCATATAGGAGAGTCTCTCGGTTCAGTGAATGCTTATCTCGGTTTACAAAACAGATGTATACTCGTGGTGAAATGCCCTGTCGGAATGCAGAAATTTGAACGTGAGGGCGATCCTGTTTTTTTTTTTTCACCGGTATCTTCTTTCATGGTTTTCCACCCATGAGTCAGTGCATCGTGAGGGGCGACATATTTGTATCCTGAAACCATGCAAACGTCTCGATCCAAACAATATGTTTGACCATAATCAGTGCCGTTAAACAAACATGACGCAGAGCCACGCTGGACGACGGAGCGTAAACAAGTCCATTATGGCATCCATAGGCCATTATTCTCCGAACGCACATTGTGCGGCTAGCGTAAATGTTCTGCCGCAACAAGTAAACATTCAGAGGGAAGATTCTTGGCCGTCTGCACAGGCCCTCAGGGGTCAGGTGGTTCGAAGCGGTTCTTCCTCCTCATGGGGATGTGAAACAGTTTGACAGGGCACACTCCTCAAAATCCTTCCCCGCGTAAACTTTGGCCAGAAGAATGTTAACACTCAAGGGTGTCCTGCTGTATAAATCATTCCAAATTATGTTTGGACGAATGACTTGCTGTTGCATCCAATTTCTGTCTCTCCTCTCTCTCCCCCCCCCCCCCCCCCCCCCCCCTCCACCAACTGTCACAAACACACACACACACACACACACACACACACACAATAAGCCAGACAGCGAGGCAGGGACTTTTGTCTGACTCTTGTGGCTGATTCAAATATTTTTGACATGAGGGGCTGCCCCAACAGTGACTCAGACATCACTGACACCTGTTCCACAGCTGATAAAGGTCTGCCATGACGAACACGACGAACGCCAGGACAGCCATCAGCAGATTGGAGAATCTTTGAATAAAATGGCATTTTAAAAGAGCCACTGATTGAACAAAGGTCATGACAGAATTTGCCTACAGCAAAGGTCATCTGAGGAGAAGTTGGTCTTGTGCTGGCGTTGATTCCTCATTGGCCAGTGAACTCATTTGACTAAACCAAACAGGCTTTTCTTTGTTATATTATTGTCTGAATCTCTCAGACAATAAAATATCTCAGTCACCTCTGAGAAACACACATGTTTCAGGTTCAAGAGAACTACTCAGTGGAATCGGGTAGGGGACTTGATGTGTGCAGCGCCATGTGGGTCAACAGCAGCTCTTTAATGTGCACATATGTGCTCAAAGTGGAAACTAAACACAGCCTGTGCCTGCACCAGCACCAGGCTGCTGTGTAGGAAGGGAGCTTGGTGGGTCCTGGTGTAGACATGCTCTGGGGGATATGGGACAGCAGTGCTGAAAGCATGCACAGAGCACTTGCCAAACTCCAGTCAGGAATAACAAACAGGCACTCGATCAATGTCTCAATGACTCCCATCGTGAACTATAACCGACACTGACCTAAACGCTTAGATGCAAATGATCCAAGAGTTAAGCACGCGATTCCGGACGGCCACACAGGCTAATCTTTATGATCATTTTCTCAAGGGAAATGTACCTGCAGGGGAGGTGGGTGGGGGGGGGGGGGGTGTGGGGGATTATACACAGTTAAAAAAATACCCTATGACCAAAGTGTCAATAATCTTTCAAGCCACTTAACCTCTTAAAGTCTCCCGTCTACGAGTCCTTGTTGCAAGAGCAACATTGATCACCGACTTCTCCGAGAAAAACTCTTCTTCTTCCGAAAAGCGGTACGTCATGCGGTTCATATGCACCAAGGACACTAATCAGACGACTCAAACCACAACAAACACGATCGCCACACGTCATGAGCATGTGAGCTCAGGAATTAGTCTGCATATCACTGGCCAAGGTTCGGTGATCATCTGCTGGCACCGTTCCTGCCGGGTCCCGGGGCCCGAGCCATCGATATTCAACAAGAGCGCCAACGTCTGACAGTTGTGTCACTATGGTGACAGTGGATCTGTTGTGTGGAGAGATGTTGGCGGCGAAGCACCGCGATTCCTTTTTATTATGAAAAGCAAATGCACACACACACACACACACACGCACCCACACGGTACAGTGATCCGATGGCTCTCTCAGCGTGGCAGTGAGTGAGTGAGGCGATCAAGGCAGGGCAGGGATGATTAACCTCCACCTCTTCCCACCACAGGAACACTGGCCTCTGGGAGGACCTGCTGTAGATTAACCCACAACACAGCGTTAAGCGCTAATGTCACACCGTCGTGACCCAGTTCAGTGAGGGAGGGGGGGGGGGGGGGGGACACACGAATGATAGCTGATGTGCTACAAGCTCTGACTACACCCAGGTCATGGTTCAGTACTGGTTCTGGGGCTTTGGTTATGGTTATGGTTATGGGGCTCATCCAGCCCTTCTGTGATCCATCTATTACGGTGCGGTTCCTGGCTCCTATCCAAGTGTCAGCGAGATAACATAACCCTGACTCCTCCATGCGAGCTGGCTGCCGCCCGGCACGGCTGACGTGTGCGCATGTCAACCGTGCACATTCACCATGAATGGGTGCATGTGAGGCCCTCATTTGAAAGCACTTTGAGTGGCCACAGGTCTGAATAGCGCTATTTAAACGCAGTCCGTTTGCCGTCTAGTCTAGTCTAGTCTGGCACGAGACAAAACTGCAAGCAACATTTTTTTTGTTACTCTGGCATATGAGCCTGGCCTCCCCTTTCGTTCAGACACATTTCCAGCAGATCTAGCCTTTGGGTTGGGCCAACCAAAGACGTTTTATCTAATACAGGTCAGAATGAACACGTAGACGGCTGTACAGAGGAGCGCCCTTTGGGTGTATGTTAAGGAATTTTCATACACAACCAGGATGTCTGCCGCCGATGTGTCACATACACATACGTTGCTCTGATTGGTTGCGGTGCCCGTTGACACGTCCCCTTGAAAGCCGGAACTGAGCGAACACACACTTCTAAATTGGTCTGGCGATGTCAGGCTGGCCATTTATCTGTTGGAAATGTATTTTTCTGTCGGAAATGTATCTTCAAATATCTTATTATCTTATTGCTATTTTAAAATGGTCCCGCATAGATAAGACACGTGAAGTGCATGGAAGGCATACGAGATGGGTGTTGGAACGGACCGTCTGTGTGTGACTCACCCGGTGGAATTCGGTGCTGAGGGGAAGCAGTGCAGCGGCCACGGTGAACTCCTCGGAGCTGGAACAGTCCTGCAGGGGGGTGGGGGGGGGGGGGGGGTCAGACAACAGGGGGGAGGGGAGGTGAGTATTGTACAGCTGAACCTGAGGGCCGCCACTCCTTAAGCGCCAGGGGCCACGCGAGTGAATTCCGGTTCTTATTTGTGCACCAAAAAAAGAAAAGTAATCCGATTGATTATACGAAGCAAAGCACACCGGGCGTGAATACAGCAGAGCTGTGCCTCTTCACTCGCCTTCTATTCTATAGGACTCTGATATACAGTATTTTGGGATCGTTTTCAAACTAATTATTTTGTGTCTGTCCCGGGGGGGGGGGGCCCTTGCAATGGTCAGGGGGTTGGAAAGCAATAACTAAAACATTAGACTAGGGACGTGTTCGTAATTGTTGCTGGTTTTGATATCTAAATAAGAGTCTCACTTAGGGGTCTTTTTTTCTATTAATCTCGGGTATACAAACATAAACATCCTGTTTCCAGACAAAAAACACGTTATCGTCTTGTAATGTCAGGGGCCTGGCTCTGCAGGGGTTCAACTAACGACTCGCTCCCTTTTCTGCAATTATTTGCCTCTACATACCGCATGTTATATCCATATGCTTTTAATAGACTTACACAATTCTTGCCTCGACACAAATGTCACCATGCTTTCAATTTATTGTTAGATAAAAAAGATTCCATTGCATATTCAATAAGAATGCCATACAAAGTCGTATTTGAGACATTCATTGATAACACAATCCCCCTGCTCAGAGTATCACCATTTTAATGTTCAAAACAACATTTGGGTCACTTTGAGACGAAAATGTAAGTTGTTCAAAACTTTTGTTTCTCAGGCAGACCGCAGTAAAATGGAGAACAGGCAAAGAAAAGTTGAGGACCTGAATTGGATCAAGAAGTACTTCATAAACAGGAAATTGGTATTTATCTCTCATAAGCTTCACTAGGATTTATTTGCCGAAGTACAAAAAAACGAGAATGCACCAAGAAACTTGATTTACGTCAAAATAAAAGCACTGATCTTGATCTGAGACTGCAAATTACATCCTCCAGAGGGCTAACATGAATCAAATTGATACTCTTCTGCTTTCCCCATCGACCTTGCTGACTGACAAATTAACATGCATACAACACAAATCAAACACATTTCAAAACCTTACACACACACACACACACACACACTCTTCAAGATCATTATACAATATGCGCCGTCTTTTCCACCCAAGAAATGTTTACGAGGCAACAGGTATCATGAGTCTCTAATTTTGGCGGGATGGACAGCAGATAGTGCAGCGGGTGGAATTCTGTGCTTCCCAAAGTGGTCAGTAGACCCTGCACCCCCCCCCCCCCCCCCCCCCCCCCCCCCCTTCCCCCCGCGTGGCTTCCTCGAAAAACCCAGGAATGTATGGAGGAGAAGCAAATGCAAAACACACGTTCCTCAGCCTCACATGAAAGGCTTGCACCCCCCATGGGCCGCGTTTCCACCACACCGCTCTTTGTGTTCCTCTTCTCTTGTGCACGACTCTGTCGCTCATTAATTTGGGTTGCGGTAAATGCAAAACTCGAGCAGGGAGCGGCGACAACGCTCTTGTTTACAGCCTGCTTGACAGCGCTCCAGTTCACCTAAGTTTGTGGTGGCTGAGTGACGACGGAGAGGAAAAAACATAGGACTAAATGTGGAGGTGCGCATTTCAGAACATTTATGGTTATTTGGCAAAGAGCAAACCTCCTCTCGAAGTTGGGGCCTGTTTAGCAAGGACTGCCAACGCGTAAACAAACTAATACCTTGATTACATTATTTTTCAATGAATAGGTATATTTAGAAAGATTGGTGAATGTCTAGATATATAATAAGGGCCAGAAACGTTGGCTATACCTTTATGCTATACCTATACCTCTATACCTTTAATAAAGAAAGGATGGCTCCAACTGACGTGCTTGCAAGAAGATTTATAAGACTACAGAATTGACTTGCCTGCAAGTCGTTTGGAGTTAAGTGTGAAGCTTACACGTTACAGCTTAATTCACACTTCTGAGGACTCATGTTGTTCATGAAGATCCACGTTGCGACTGAATTTTGGAGAGGTGCCTGAATTTACACTTCAACTTCACGCCAACGTGTACACAAGGGGCAGTGTAACGTTTCCAACCAGAAATACACATGAACCCACGAGCAAAACGGAAACGGAAGTGAGAGATCGACGTCGCTCCATTGAGATATGTTGAAACTATTTCTTGTCCAAGCGATGGAGATGTTTCAAAATCGTAATCATGTACACTGAAAAGTCATTAAAGAGTATCGCAACCAACTAAATAGTGTTTTTTGATTTTGCAGCGATTACTTGCCTCGAACCACACGACACGGCGCCAAGGTCCGGGAGGACTGCATGTGTCTTTGCATTTGTCTACGTCATTGACCGCCAAAAGTGTTAGGTGTACATTCGGCTGATGACGACGCGTACGTTCACAACTGCACGACAGAGAGGTGCGATTTGGGATCGGGGGGGGGCCACACACACACACACACACACACACACACACACACACACACACACACACACACACACACAGGGCTCAACAGAGGTGACAAGAGGAGACAGAGGTGGACGTGTGGCGGGTGCAAAGAGGAAGTCATGTGATGACTCAAGTCTCTCTCTCGTCCAGCATTCCTCCTGTTCGGTCACTTCTTTGTTTGGTAAATAATGATGAGTAACAGCGGCGCTCACGGAAGGACGGCATTACAGCAGGCACAACACGGCCCGTGCAAACGTGACTAGACGGCGCAGAGAGCAAAAACAGCCCCTTCCTGTCCCTTCCAGACCCTGTTTTTCGTGGAAAGTCTTTAAGCTGGCAGGCGGCGGCTGAGGCGAAGGCTTCTGAGGAAGCCTTGGTGGAATGGTGAGTATGAGGCCATTATACCATTAAACCTTGTTAGTCTCCATTGGGAAAACCAATAAAATCACATCCCTATTTAGGCCTAGTGTTCAATAACAGTTGAACACACGCGCACTCACGCACGCACGCACGCACGCACGCACAAAAACAGCAGATAACACAACTAAACGTAAGTGGGGAGACTGAGTTGTTTTAACACGGGACAAAGCTAGAAAGGGAAGTGTTGTTTGAAGTCTTTAAATGAACAGCATGCACGTGTTGCACCTTCGATCCAGATAACCCAGCAACACTTTCAGATAAAACTAAAATAATCAGCATAACAAAGAGAGGTGCGTGTTCAATTTAAGGTTCATACACCTTTGAGTCCTATTTAAAATCGGTCTTTATGCTCTGGGGACTGGATGTGAAAGAGTGTGCTGCAGACTCCGCTGGCACCACAACACATCAACCCTGAGCATACAGTCGACCGGGGGGGGGGGGGGGGGGGGCAGAGGTTGGGGAGGGGGGGGTTGGGGAGGGGGGGGTCGGAGACTCCGAAAAAAAAAAAAGGCCCACATAACTCCACACATCTGACTGCAGTAAAATGTGTCCACTTGCACTTTGTTCAACAGCCGCGCAGAGGGGACGGTTGATCATTTAACCATGTCCCTTAGAGATCCCCTGCTTCAGTCAACACTCGCCCTAACTGCTAATCGGGAGGGGGGACGGGGGACGGGGGGGGGGGGGGGAGCAGGAGGGACGGGGGGGGGGACAGGGGTGGGGGGGGTCCACAGCCAAGTGCGAGTACAACACAGAGGGCCCATAATCCTATCTGACAGGAAATGGTTGGAATGCCAGGATACTCCCCAGCAGGGCTTATTCCCCCACATGGCTTGCGCAACACGTACTTCCATAATGGCAACAGCTGGATTATCGACCGGTAAGCAGCCCATGCAAACATACACAGATGCGCAGGGTACATTTTAGACAAACACGGGGTGCACGCAGTATGTGTGCGCACGCATGTGTACGTGCACGCACATGTTTACGTGCACACGCATAGGCACATTCCCTCCCGTAAGCACGCTCACACACACCCATTCCACCCACAAATTATTACCCTTAAGGTCATTAGTGTAAATGATTCATTGGGAGATCAGAATAGCAGAAAAATCTGTAACTGCTGTGGAAAACTAATGCTGGACTTTTTTTAATCGCTTTAAAGATTTGGCTTACGAGAAAGAAAAACCCAAAAATCTATCACGAATGACTTCACGCTCACACAATCATGCATCACTGCTTCAAATCTTCCCACCTTTGACCCATTGTACCGACAAAAGTGCTTTCAATCGCATACTTCTTCTGTTGCTCACTACTCTGTAGACCTTTGAGAGGTTGATTCTGATCACTAACAGACCGTCCGATCTCCGACTTATGCGTCGCCCCCCCCCCCCCCCACCCACTTGACCTCTCGACAATGGTGTCTTAATAAATGACACACACACAGACACTGCTGAAGCCCTCGCTGAGCATCGTGCTGCATGTATACAGCAACAAAGTATTACAGTGTGAGTCATGTTTTCATGTGAGGGTGTCTGGGCATATCACTGCACACTCAACACTTGCAGAAGAATAACAGTGATACTGTAGTGGTGAACTGACCTTGGGGAACTAGACTTTGCTGTGCAATGCAGGTTGCTACTAGCATTTTTCATGAAAGTGTAACTACTGGCAATGCATTTAGTAATAAAAATTATTACAGCCAACACTCGTCCATAAACTCCAGAGAGGTAATCAAAATTGAATTGGACAAATCAGAGGAGCCAATGAGAACTGAATGGATTTCATTAAATAGAGTGGATATTAGAAAATACGTTTTTTAATATTTGTTTTTTTGTTTCAGAGAGATGCTTGGTATGCTTGAGCTCATCTTTTGCCCGACTACGGGCCGTCTCTGTGTTTTAAATACATTTGTTTTGGTTTTCAGATTATTGTGCGAGCACATAGTAACATTATTTATATAGTGCCAACTCAAGTAAACCATAGCACTGTATAACTACAATAACGTCTGGAATGTTAAGTGACTAAGGGAATGAGGATTAAGGAGTTTACCCCCTGGTGCGGTTTCTCCAAACAACACACAAGGTAGAGGGCCTAACGACCTTCTCTCCAGATGTACTGGGGACCCGTTTAAAATGTCTGCTTCCAAATGCACAATACGCTCCATGCACACACGATGATGAATAAGAATACCAGTGCGTCTTTGGATTATACCCTCGCTGTTTGTTCTCCAGCGTGATTAGCTGTGAAGGCTAACATCGTAAGCATCTCACATTCATCCACACATGGCATCCTCCAAGTGAATTAGCATTCATGCCGCAAGGTCACTTAAAAATAAGAAAAAAAGGCTGTTTCAACATCCGGCGCCGGAGATCTTTCTTTCATTTTTGTTTCGTCCCACTCATCTGTTCCTAAAACAGCTTGGAGCCATAAGGATCTCATTTGGAAGAGTACAACCATACAATACTGACACGCTCTCAGTTTGGCTATCAGATAGCATGCACCACAATAGGCAATCTCAATGGAATGCACCCCTGCATCGTTCCAAGAGCCCTCTCAAAGAGAGCGAGGCCCACGCGATAGAGACAAACGCACAAACACAACGGAATGAGCAATAAGCTTCTTGTCACGCCGACTATTCAACATCTGCGCACCACAAGCGGACTACCGTGATGGCTGCACACCATGTCTTAACCTCCTTCTGGAATACAATGAAGCCCTGGACGGAAGGACACATGCGCAGTGTACACCACGTGTACACCACGTTGCGGTGCACGCTGTGGTTAGTGCCGTCGGCCACGGCCCGGGAATCAACGTTCTGTTTCCCCGTGCCGGATGAGTCTGGCCTGAAAGACACTTTGGGAAATGGTGAAATCAATCAGGAACCACCACAACGAAGGTTCCGGAGGAAAGTGTCGCAGTTTACGGAACAATTTAAAACTTCCCATCCAATATGGAATGAATAACAGCGTCTAAAGATTTACATACATTTGCACGGAAGGATTATCTCAGAGGATATGTTTTTGCTTGTTTGACTATTATCCGGATTCGGCAAAAGGGAAGGGAGCAAGAGTGTCCCTTAGTAATCTAATCTGATTGGCTGGAGTTTTTTTTTTAAACAACACAAGGCAGTGCCCATGTGTCAATAATTTGCAGCAATGGAAACAAACGCTGCACAGCCAGGGCCAGGCAGGATATTCATTGCAGAACGCAAACTTCAATATCTGGAAGGGCTACTGAGAATCATGTGTCTGCACGGGGAAATAACTAAAAGAACGATTAATTGAACAGCTCAGTCTGGTTCAATTTTACTTGCGCTAAATATCGGCCAATATTTTTTCATCAACGTTGGACCGGGCCGCCTCGCGGCTGCGTCTGTAACAGGAAGGGACAGGAAGTGACACATCACATGGTCTCCAGGGTCTCCGCACTGGGCAGATGGTGGGATTAATTGGTCTTACTGGCCTATATTATTTGCCAGAGGAATGTCAGGCATCCAGAGGAACTGTGTAAAAACCTATGCTCTGTGATCCCCGAAAAAAACAAAAAACCCCTGGCTAGAGGTGATGCACAGCAATAAAAACCCAAATAGGTACTACTCAAGAAGTGTTGAAGCTGGCTGAAGCTGGCTGAAGCCGGGAAGAGCTTTTAATAAGGACAGAAAAAAATGAAATAATTAACAAACCCCCCCATCCAATGAACGACAAAAAACAAAAAACTGAAATCATTTGGACACACATGGACATAACAGAAGAGCTATTGCTGGGTCACAGTCCACAGAATCGTGGCTTGTGTGTTTTAGGCACCTGGGGTGACAGAGGATGGAAAGGGAATGGGGGAAAGTTGTTCGTACAGGCCTCTTTCTGACACCTCACGTGTGTAAATCACAAGAAGTTACGGGTCATAAAGTGCAGATTTATCCAGACGAGGCCGCTTACGATGGGTAAAGGAGCATGGAAGATCATTTTTTAAATTTCAGTGGACTTCGAACAAGATTTAGAATTGTTGCTGTGCAAATGCCCAAGAGTTTTACACTTTTTTCCTTTTGTTTTGCTCATAATGTAATGCATTCTAGTCTTCATTTTCATTACATTTTTTAAGATTATATATCCTTTATCGATTATTAGGATCTTTTGACTCTTTACCTATTAATTTGTATTGGTGATAAACTTGTATAAGCCCCATTTTTATTGTCCCACCCCTATGGTTTCCCATTTTGCAACAAATTCGGTTTGCAAAACATTAAAACAAAACTTACACCAAACACATGTTTACTAACTAACACTACATTCAACACACATTTTTTTTATGGTCATTTCCTTCCTGTCTTGTGACAGTGTGCAACAAAAGGAAGGACCAGGGGGGGGGGGGGGGGGGGGGAACCCACCTGGAGAGCACAGTTCATCATGCGGATGATGTAGTCAAACTGCTGGTGATCCAGGATGGCCCGGTTCTGCCGCACGTGGAGGCAGAGCTCCTCAGTCAGACACTGGCGCGCCGCCTTGCCTTTCAGGGCCCTCAGCGCAGCTGGCAGGCTCTGTTGAGAGAGAGAGAGAGAGAGAGAGAGAGAGAGAGAGAGAGAGAGAGAGAGAGAGAGAGAGAGAGAGAGAGAGAGAGAGAGAGAGAGAGGCACAAGAGGACGGTGGGAAAGGTGGCACTTCTTATTGAGCAACATCCAGCGCCACTGGACAAAGGAAAAGATTGGAAAAGAAATAGCTCGGGGAAGAAAGTAAGAGAAGTAGCCTGACCAGCACACTTTTCCCCCCAATAGACCCAATTGTCGGCTAAATATTCATGACACCATTAAACCGGTGGGGCAAAAACACAATGAATAACGATATGTTGTTTGTGGACCGCATCTCTCTCACATCCTTAAGCCTTATGAAAGTGGAGGAATGACATTACTATACATGTGGATCACACAGATGCTAACGTTTCTTAAGTTAGTATTTCGACGTGATCCACACCCAATCAAAGTGCAACTGGTGACACATCTTCAGGGGTGTAATTAAAAACAAAAAACAAGCATACCATGCCAACAACAATTTTGTGTCCCTTCGACAAACAAAGCATTTTGCCAACATGCCAGAGCCTGTCTTTATAATAGTATAATAATAGTAACAAGTATTACAAGATAAAACGGGTTTCACCAGGCCTCCCAGCGAGGGAGCCAGTGTTGGATCTGACACAACATTAACCTCCAAACTCTGTGCTTTCCAACACGACCGTAGTCTTAAACAGAGACCGTTAACACCATAAGGTGCCAAACCAAGGCCTGGGTGATCAAACGCCGTTACCCTCTCTCCTGGCTTCACTAAAACATCTGCTACCAATATCATTTGTCAAAATCACTTCATTGCTGATTCTGCCTGCGAGCATTTTGCGCGAACGTGTCTGCCGTGAATGTAAACAACAGCAAAGCCAGGAGAGACGGCTAGCGCGGTGCGGTCACCACACCACCGTACCCCTTCACCCCGCAGAGTGACAGACGCTGACATCGGAGGGAGACAATCGCAAGTTTCACTTTTTGATGATCAAATAAATATTGTCAATATACATTTTATTTAGCTAATGGTTTGGGGATCAGACACTATCCTTTTCAAAGACTCCTGGATCATTCTACATGCAATGACTCGATGCATTCTTTGCTTAACCTCTGCCTGAACTTTACATCTCAATCGCAAGTAGTAGGAGAAAAGAATTCGCCTGTGACACTAAAAACTGTTCTCAAGAGGAAAAGTCATCGGGTCTGCATTTGACTCAATTAAATACCCTGAATAAGCCTTTGCTCTTAGGACAATGCTGAATCGGGTTTTCCGCTGCTTCGTCACATCCCTAATACGGTAGAACCACTAAACACACACACACACACACACACACACACACACACACACACACACACACACACACACACACACACACACACACACACACACACACACACACACACACACACGCACGCACCTGCAGCCTGTAAGCCCTCAATCTGCTAGGGGCTTACGGGGACATACGGCGCTGGGGTTAACGGCCCTCGTACGGTACGGGGGCCACGCTGGACGAGGGCCCGTGGAGCCCCTCCATCTGGCCCCCGCTGCACGGCTAATGCGTTTCACATTGACCACATGAAAGGTGGCGCTTTTTACAGGCTCATGGGCGGCGGCTACGAGAGGACACCGCCTGCGTCTCTTGAAAAAAAAAAAAAAAAAAAAAAAACAGCACGGGGATGCGGCGGTTGAATTATTGAACCGCTATATTACGCTAGAGGGATGCATAAAAGTTAAACACAATAAAAAAAACTGGGAGACCGGCCCTGGTTCGGACATATTGGCCGCATTCATCGCGGTAGCGTTTAACTACGTTCCAACACAGACTCGCACGACCCATAAACATTTTGCCGAAGATTTAAAAAAAAAAAAAAAAAAAATAGTGAGATAGGATAAGTGAGTGTTTCATGACATAATCTTTGACGCCATGCTGCCAGAGGGCCAGATGGGAGATAAAGCCGAGGAGAGATGCCCCTGGCGAGGGGTCGGGGGGGGGGGTCTCTGAGCGGCTATCTAGAAGGACGGTTACCGGGGGTCAACTTGAAGGGAGCGGCGGCGGTGCTGAGAGACGCTGTGCATTACCTTCTCCGTCTCCAGGTTGTTGTTGTCGAAGACGAAGGAGATGCAGGTCCTCACCACCTCCAGCCTGCGGGCGCTGTTGAACACCGAGCAGCTCTTGCCCATGATGGAAACTGGACGGAACAGGGCTCGGCGTGAGGCGACAATAACAGATGTGCTTGTGTAAGGCTTTTTTTTTTTTTACTCTGAAATGTTGTTGCCAGCTAGTAAATAACTGTGGAGACAATTAAACAAATGAAGTGAAGGGCTGCATTCTGTTTAACCATTTTGGGATGCGGACTGGAATGTGAGGTTGTTCAAATACGCAAGCTTTAAGCTTGTAAATCACTGTTTTGACGTTCAGCAAACGCTGAATGGAGGGACCATCACGATGGTATGATCAACCCAGACCGCTGTTGTCCTTTAAAAGGTTGAGTTGAGTTGACAGAGGATTTATTTCGTGGCCTTGAATGACCCATTCAATGTTATTTCGTGGCCAAAAAATTAGTTTTAGATTATTTAGTCAAACGTTTCAGGAATCAAAATGACGAGGTCACTTCCATGCCCAGCATGGGATTGCATACATGCTTTTGGCAGCGAATAAATAATAAATCAATCGTTTGTAATGCAATAATTAGGGTATTACTTTGATTTCTTTGAAAGAGTGCAGAGGATGGAGAAATGAACACTGATTTGTGGCCAAAAGCAGGTGTGCAGTCCCACACTTGGGCATGGAAGTGACGTCAGCATTCTGAGCCCTCAAATGTTTTACTCAAATGATCAAAAATGATAATAAAGTAGTTCAGGAGGCCACAAAATAAGTATTTCGAGGCCGAAAGTTAATATTTCGTGGCCCCCCCCGGGGCTCCGTACACTGGACATCGGGAGGGTTTAGGGACACGTTTGGAGATGGAACACAACGGGACCCTTTTGGGTTTTCAGTCAGACCACGTTCCACCACCCAGCCTCCTCCTCCTCCTCCTCCTCCTACGTACCGACGGGGGGTCCCGCGGGCACCACACACTTCTTCTCGGGGCGCGGCGCGGCCGGGGCGGCGGCGTGCTTGGCGGCCGCCTCCAGCAGCAGCCCCTCCACCTTGTCGTCCTGCAGCGGGGGGAAGGGCACCTGGTGCACCCGCATGTGGGAGCCCTCCGAGGGCCGCGGCACTTTCTGGAACGCCATGTGTGGGTTGGGGTTCTCCTGCCGGGAACGACCACGACCGGGAGCGTTATCGAACGATCGTCGTCATAATAATAACAGAACATACAAATATATATATAATACAAATTAAACACTGAAAATATTGCGTATATATATCTACAGACAAATCCACAGTCAAATGTATCACGCAGATCTGTGGAAATAAAAACCACAAAATAATGGATAAAACGATATACCAGGATAGCAGAATCGAAGAACCAAGAAGAGAACAGGGATCTGAATCTTTTTATGTGTCGAGTAACCTCAAATGAACGGCAGTGTGCTCCAGTTTCTAATGGCATCGTTAGAGGCATAGTAGAACAGACTAATTTGCCAGATGTACGAGTGGTGGGTGGAACGACTTGGTTGGTTAACTTAACGACCTACGGCCATAAATGCTGACATCAAGTAGACAACACAGTTTGACCACAAATACAGTGACTTGACATGACTTTATTATACCCACGCATGGAAAATTGAGGATCTCACGCCAGCTGAAGCCGGTATGGCCTATTAAGTACAAAATTGGATCAACCGTGCGCACGAAGAACGCTTCCAGGTTGTCGAGGAGGTTTGGTAGAGGGGGGGGTTCCTGGCCGGGCAGCGGGCGGACAGCACGCTTACGTTTTTGTACAGCTGCTCCGAGAGATCCCGCATGTGCTTCTGCAGCTTCACTGGGTCCGCCTCCTCCTCCTTGATGCGGTCGATGTCAAAGGCCACCAGCTACACACACGCGTTCACACAAACACACACACACACACACACACACACAAAATTAACAAATCAAACAGCTCAACAAAATAAATGACTACATAACACAAATAGGCATGTTGTTGTTGTGTCAAACAAAACAATACGACTCGATTAAACCCAGGGTCCGTTACGTTCCAAAAATCGATTGGGTCCGTGGAGATACTTGGAAGAAAAGGGATATGACTGCAGACTGGTAACTGAGAAGGACTCCGACCGTTGAGGGCTGGGCATCACAGTCTGGTTAGTTACCTCATCAAAGAGGTCACACGTCCGGTACGGTGGACCCCTCTCCGAGACGAAGCCGGCGAAGGCCATGCCGTCCAAGACCTTGGTCAGGAAGTCGTTCTCGATCAGACCTCGCTGGCCCAGGAAGGCAGTCTGTACGGGGAAAGGGGGGGGGGGCATCATCAGAAAGAGCTACTCAACAGCGTAGAAAACATTTATTTGCAATCCTCAATCCACTGAAAAAAAACGTTTATTTTTCATAGAGTAGAAAGATCTCAACTCTTAGGATGAGTATGAACTTGGATTACCTTTTATTGTTGTTTTTTTTAAATCACAGAGAAGATCATTAGCACACACAAATGGAAAATAAATACTGCTCGAAACAAATGTAATTTGCTTCTTCCTGAATTGTTCGGCTTGTGGATGAAAGAGACAACCCCCCCCCCCCCCCCCCCACCCCCCAGCCCACATCCTCCCATCCGACCGAAAGAGCGGTATTCACGTATAATCTGAGCCATGTGGGGTCCTGTGAGGAAGGACATGCAGAGGGGGGGGGTAACCAAGGGGACCCCACAAACAAGGCATAAACACAAATCTCCAATGGAGGACGCGCAAATGTAAACCCGGTAACACTTGATACATCACGCTGCTGCCCGGAGATTTATCCAAGGCTGGAGGGCTCTGTCCGGAGAGCACGTAAACAAAACCAAACAAAAAGATAACCTCATGAGGCTGTCATGCATCATATTCGACTAAATCCTCTAAGTACACAACTTAACACGTGCACAACCAAAGACACAACGCACGCACTTTTGAGTTTGTTTAGCGACAATAATGAACCCCGTTACCACCACTCTGATAACATTTTCGGAAAATTTTTGAAAATTTATAAATAAATAAACCACTCCGAACCTGAACACCTGAGAGCTGTCAAATTAAATAAACACACAAACATATGTAGACCGGAAGTGAGGAGGTCTCCAAAAGGTTCTGTCCAGCTACAACCCCAGGGGGTCGCTATTACTCGTGGTCAAACCTTAACGACTGCGCCCCCCCCCCTCCCCCCGTTTTATAAAAAAAACCTGTGCTGAATCTTTTTGCATCAAGGACCCACGAGGTCCGTCTGCGATCGATTTTGTTGTACCTTGATGTATGTTGTAAGTTACCCCAAATTTGGTCTACATTCTCCTCGACACTGCCAGACCTTGTGGTATTAGTTTGGTTTCTATAAGAAATGGCGCAGTAACAGTAACACAGCAAAAATATGATTATGCAAATGAGCTGCCATTATTCAACCAATCCCAAGTGCACTTCAGAGAACCCCAGAGGCCTAAAGTCGGTGTGCCCATCAAGGACCTCCCCCTTAGGTAGTTTTGTTTTGATGGCTAACAAAATGACGTCACATGGTCAATTTAAAAATGGGGATAAAACTCTTGACTTCAATCATTCCGAACAACTCATGGTTTGTCAAAGTTGGTATACATATAGAAGAAACCCTTCAGGAGGTCTCCAAAAAGTTTACAACGACAGGGGGTGCCCTAACTCGCAATCAAAACTACTCACCCCGTTGTGCGATCAACCAAAACAACAGAACGGAATACAAACTGCAATCCATACCTTGTGAAAGTGAATGACGGGCTCAGAGTGGATCCGGATGAGCTGCAGGCATGATCTATAGCCCTGGAAGAGTTGCGCAAAGAGCCTGAGGAAGACAGCTCTCACCTCCTTATCCTGGAAATAACACCCACACCGACAACAACACACATCGTCATCCCCGAGCTTTGGCACGCAAACTCTGATAAGAAGAACCAAGCACAAAGTGAGTCTTTAATAGGATTTACAGCCATGGCTTATTGCCAACAGCACCACCTGCCAGTATTGACAGTACCGTAGATCAGAATGTTGCCCAGGGCTCCAGCAGGGCAGAGGCAGCATGCTGGTGTGCTTTGTGATGGGGGGGGGGGGGACACTGGGGGAGCTCAGAGCTACCTTGGGGACAAGAACCAGTGGAGGTGGAGGGTGTGGATGACGTGTTGGCGGCACTCACCAATAGTTTGAGGTTGGACAGAGCAGTGCGGGGTGGAGGGAATGCATTGTCTGCTATCTCCAGATCTGGGTGCAATACCTTCAGAGAGTCAAAACACATTTTTAAAAAAGATCATGAATCTGTGTTTCAGAAATGATCAAAAAAGGGAGAAACGGCTTAAGTCAAGTATTGAATCATTTGTTTCTTTGTTGACGACGTGAAGCTGTTGCTGGCGTGTACGGGATCACAAATTCAATAACCGTATAGCAAAATAAAATACGGCATGTAATGCATTTGGATCACAAGACCCCATGGTGTAAGGTGGTGTAAGAAGGAGACATATGAGAAGCACAGATACCCCTTACTCCCATTTACTCCCATGCTTGCCACACACACTTTGCTTTTGCATCTATTCAACAATGGAAGCATGTGTCCACGTGTTACATTACGTTAAAGTAGCAGAGGATACCTTTATATAACCATGTGTGACTACATATAGCTACACTCCACACACTTAAGGATAAAACTGTATTTGGAGATTTATTATGATGTGTCCTCAAAATCAACAACATCATGACACATGCAAAAGCCACAACACAATTGCAATCGCCAGCAACTGTTGAGGCCTTTGCGTTTGTGTACGAGCATTTGCTTTTGCGTTGTGTCTTCATCGTTTGTGTTTTCCGTTAATGTGTTTGCGTTTTTCCGAACATGCAAAGCGTTATGGATATGCAGTTCGCTCTAAACGTCTCGGGACACCTCGGTCCCCAGCCTAAATGACCCACTTGGGCAGTAGATCACAAACTAACAAGGTATTTTGTTTGGTTGTTTTAAGTTCCACTCAGGGTCGCTATGCCAACAAGTACAGTTAAGTGTTGTACTTTGTTACGTGCATGTGTAGCATGGAAATATGATGTGACCACATGCATGCAGTCGCTGGGGAGTAAGCACATTACTCAGGTCAAGTGTATCCGCAATCTCTCTCAGAGACATGTAGCTATATCAGGTCATGTACAATAGTGTGTGTGTGTGTGTGTGTGTGTGTGTGTGTGTGTGTGTGTGTGTGTGTGTGTGTGTGTGTCATTTAGATGGTGGTTAGCGAGGTCGGGTGTAGCGGAATCATGCCCCCCCCCCCCCCCCCCCGAAAAGCACATGATGTGGCGAGGTAGTTGAAAGGGCAACAATATGTCACAGGATCGCCCATAGACCGTGGATATCAGGACACCCCACCACATACCTTCCCCTGCTACCATTGTCACTTGACTGGGAACTAAATTTAGATCCACTGTCTTTCACCCCCAATATAACTGTGTGTGTGTGTGTGTGTGTGTGTGTGTGTGTGTGTGTCGGTGTGTGTGTGTGTCGGTGTGTGTGTGTGTGTGTCGGTGTGTGTGTGTGTGTGTGTGTGTGTGTGTGTGTGTGTGTGTGTGTGTGTGTGTGTGTGTGTGTGTGTGTCGGTGTGTGTGTGTGTGTGTGTGTGTGTATGTGTGTGTGTCGGTGTGTGTGTGTCGGTGTGTGTGTGTGTGTGTGTCGGTGTGTGTCGGTGTGTGTGTGTGTGTGTGTGTGTCGGTGTGTGTGTGTGTGTGTCGGTGTGTGTGTGTGTGTCGGGTGTGTGTGTGTGTGTGTGTGTGTGTGTGTGTGTGTGTGTGTGTGTGTGTGTGTGTGTGTGTGTCGGTGTGTGTCGGTGTGTGTGTGTGTGTGTGTCGGTGTGTGTGTGTCGTGTGTGTGTGTGTGTGTGTGTGTGTGTGTGTGATGCTTACCAGGGACAGGGCGGTCTGTGTTTGGGTTAACAAGGGTTCGGGGAGAAGTGACAGGTGAATACACTCAGGAATCTTGATTGTCCCTCCGTCCAGGTCGGCGATGATGACATCCAACTGGCAAACACAGACAAAGACACAAGGCGTCAGCTGCTCTGGGTTCACGTTTGGGGTCACTTCTAGGGAGTGCTCTGTTAAGCAACATCACATTTACCGTCAGCATTTACCGTAAAAGAGCTGTTGAAGCCTCCCAACATGTGACTGAACTTGGCTAGTTCATTGGGAGCTCCAATGGGTTGGTAACACTTTCAATAACAACTCAAGCGTGTCTTCCCTGGAATAGTTCTAATCTAGGTGAATGTTTGAGTCACACAGACCAACCGCAAACGTGATTCATCTTGTTTGGGTACATCATGTTGGGTAACGTTGGATATGAGACAATGTGTAACAGGCTGTTAGCTTCATATTGTCCTAAATAGGTCATAAATAGGTCATAAAGGTCATAAAACAAAATCTTATAACATATGAAAATAATAAAATTATGTACAGGGCAATTGGTAAAACCTTCTTTAGATTAGATTCAATAGCATTTAAATAATTGCTGTGTTATAAACTGAGACACATTAACGATTGGCACAAGATGACATCTTGCTGAGATGCTGATAAAAACCCATTCTCCGGTCATGATCTTGAAGAGACTTCAGAAGGAAGAATCATTGTTCAAGCTTCAATGAGGAAGCAATATGCGGAGAACTAGCAGGCAAAGCCAAGTTTGTCAATAGCTATGCTATTGATGAAAAGGTACAAACACGAGGTGAAACATCGTGTTTGTACCTATCTTTGTACTTATCTTACCTTTGATTCCAGCTTATTCCCAAACACACAAACACAACTTTCTATGCTCTACCCTACAGATCCTACGACACAAGTACAATTTGAAAGATGTTGATCCCAATGAAAAATAGGGTCAAAGCCAACACGTTCTATCAGGAATTCAAGTAACACTCACCAGGTCCTGGATCTCCGTCTGGAACATGGAGTGCACTCCGATAATAAAGGGGGTAGGGGAGCTCAACACTTCCAGTAGCCGCGAAGGTAAGATGGGAATGTACGGGTAACTGGTTTGGACGAAGGGAAAGAGGATATAACAGTACACAAATAGTCATTAATAATAAAGAACAAACTAGTCTGACAACAATCTGAATCCTCGTGACTTCAAAATGCTCTCGTTAACATTCGCCCAACCAACCAATTGGAGACGATGTAATCGTTAAGGCCGACGCATGCCGGGCCATGTCGCGACAGATTCATGCACTTCGTGCCATGATCCGTTAACAAAATATTGATGAAACATGAGAACCAAACGCAGCCTCCATGTGCTTTGGGCCTTAACCTCAGATCAGCTGCGATGAACCTCAACTCATCACCAGGGAACCGGTGATGATTGGTGAGTCCCAAACAAACGAAGGCACGGGGCGGTTTTTAAAAGGACAACACAGGTCTGGGTGATCAAACGTGGTACGATGGTAGCCGCCTCTCCATTCATTTCTTTCCAATATCATTTGTCCAAATGACTTTGTTGTGCTTGACTTTGCCAAGTATCATTTAGCATGAACGTGAATGTAAACAATGGCAACATAGCACTTTTGTCTGTTCGGAATCAGAGTGTGTCAGTAAGTACGGTGTTTGTGGACGGCATCGTGTAATGGTTTTCCACAGTAAGGGACGACTGTACCAGTACATTTCCACTTCAGAACTAGACTGACGTTAAGGGTGAATTAATCATCTAAAATCAACAGATGCGGCACAAAGGACATTTCATACCTATTCACGCTATCAATAACGGAGCCACAGACGTTCAAGGACAACGGAACACCTGTACCTGTATTTGAGAGGGAACATGAGGGCCTCCAGGGCCCGGCTGGCTTCCCCCAGCCGCTGGTAGCTGGTGGAGTGGAAGAGAACCTTGTGTTCCGTCAGAACGGCACAGAACAGGCTCAGGACGTTCTGGATCCCTGCAGAACACAAAAGTGAAACGAGGGTCGGGTTCCGCACGGGAATTTGATCGGTGCACGAAACAAGCGATCATAATTCATGAAAAACTTTTTTTTGATGAGGTATTATGTAAGCTGACTTGTCAGGTGTGTCCAACAGGGTCCAAATGTGCCCCCTTGCATTATCCACAAAACCACACGTTTACACGGTTAGATTGACCAAACATAAAACCTGCAGTTTGCTTAGCCCAGTGCGCCACCGGGGCGCCCAGTCTGTCTAACTCTTAATAAACCTTTGCAAAAGGTTTCTTCTTGGCATGAAAATGTAACTACACGAATAGGCCGGCAGATATTAAATTTACATGAACTTGCGTCGGGAGACACAACGTCACCAAACAACAGGATATTAGGGACTTCTATATTGTATAATTAATAGTATGCTAAAATACCAATGTGACATTCCGGATGAACTCTACTATGAGAGTTCCTGTTATTGTGTCCTATCAGGGACCTGACAGAGCTATTCATCACAAACACTGGATTGATAAAAGGAGGAACACTGGCAGACATATTCCTCACTGGGGCTGCATTTCTGCCCCGTCTGGCTCTGGTTTTTTTTTTGTCGTATCAACTGTAAACAGGAAACCGAGCATATGCCTGAACAAAATAAAAAAAAAACAATAGAAAAAAACATTGATAAACGGTAGATAAACCAAACAAGCAATTCTGTGTTAAATCATAGCTCAAATATACATAAACAATATGGTTACGCTAACACCTTGAACGTCGGGTGCCCGAGCCCAAGAGACAATGCGACATTGTAGGATATACTGTATAAATATTGCACGTATGTCCCCCCCGCGTGCTTTGACACCATGGCATCAAAGCTCACCGCTTTGTTGGACCTCGAGTGTTTACTTATCCGTACGGAAACAGCCCGGCATTTCCGAGCTGGGAAATAAAAATCCAAAGAAAGACGGTAACAGTTCCAGACAACACAAGAAGAGACCAAAGCAGAAAGCACCAAACGGCGTAGCCTATTGACGGCCCCTTCCTTCGTCCCCCCCCCCCCCCCGTCCCCGGGGGGGGGGCGAGTTTCCTGCGCCGTGCGGCATGTAACACACATTCCTCTACAGTGACGCTGTGCACGCACGGCCATACGTGGACCCCACACACGAGTCGCTCTGCCAGCCTTCATATCCGCACACGCACACACACACACACACACACACAAACACACTCGCATTCATTCACATTTGCGCACGCACGCGCACACACACACACACACACACACACACACACACACACACACCTACCTACCTACCTACCTACCTTGTATGGGCAGAGCATGAATTCGGGCCTGAGCACTTTGACTGGAAGAGGATTGCTTCATAATAATGGGTAATCACCGTGTTAATGGCCAGGAAGATGAATAAGAGCTGATGGTATGTCAGGTGAAATAGTGACAATGCATACCAGCCACCCCGTCCTGTACCGTCAAAGCTTTGCTGAGCTCTAAACTGTTCTGTGGAAACAGGACCTGGTGCACTGCATAATCTGTAATCCAGCCCGTGGATTTATAAAAAGTGTATTTGTCTTAGTATTTTTATTGAGTACACACAATACAATACTACATGTGTACACAATACCCTCCCCCACCCCACCACACCGCTCAAATGCCAAACAAAGTATTTAAAAAGGCTCTCCAGCACACCGCGACATTGTCAACCAAAGTTCAGCTTGATCCATGAGTCTGGTCATATTGTACTCCCCTAACAAGAAACTCGTGACACCTTCAGACCAACACGTGGTTTTATAAGATCAGGGAGGTAACGAGGAGGCCATGTGTCTTCTCTTGTGGCTGAATGCCTTTGTGAAATATGCGCAAGAAAGCAAAAGCAATTCCTTGAGAAGACTTCGTAAACAAAACAACATCCATTATTTCCTACGCAAACCTAACACAACACCAAGAGAGCTGCACTAGCCCGCCAGGGGCGATGACGCACGTAAGAGTGCATGCTGCAGACATACAAGTTGTGGACTGTGATTTGTGGTCTACTCCTAGATATTTGTCAAGTGAGTTGGACAAAAAAACTGGCTTGCGAGGACGGACACAGACCATGGTTTGGTCTGGGTCCCTTCTGCGGGGTGAAGGGAGGCCATCTGAGGCTCCAGACATCCACATGAGCCCCGGACGACGTTATTAGGTGGTGAAGTACGGCCCACCGGTCACAATGTAAAACAGAGCCACTGATAAAGGAGATCGGATTCCACTGAACGCTATGAGGTAAGCATGTTGGTATTTGACTATTGATTTTGGTTTTGACATTGAAAATAGACTTGTGTTAAAAATACTATATAAGGGGAACACTGTTGAATCAACATGATAAATACTCAGAATCTAGCCTTTGGGAGCAAGGCAAACAAAGAGGTAAACATTACGACAGACGGCAAAGCAGGATTAGAGTAAAAGGCATGATAACTACCATGTGTCATTTTGAGAAGTCCCTTGAACTTTGCCACCGCAACAAGTCAATAAACAAATGCGCTACTACGGTAATACAACACTGTCAAGCTGGATTGAGGGTTGTTGTTATTATTATATTATATATATTTTTTATGATTTGACTTCCTTGCGGGTAGAGTAATTATGCTTCCCCTTGGGGTCAACCATGCCAGGAGTCTATGTGGTAAACTCGTGGTAACTCGTGGCGGAAAAAAGTCCACCAAATTGCATTCATTACTGCGGTAGTAGTATTAGCAGTAGTAGTAGTAGTAGTAGTAGTAGTAGTATTAGTAGTATGATGCAGAAGTTTGGTAAAGTAGTTTGGTTCTAGATGTCCCTCCCTGAGAGATTGATCGATAACAAGCACGAGTGAATTGTGAATGACAACTGGGTGGGTAACTTGTGGGTAACTCCGTTTGAGTGTGTCTGGCAGCAGTGCGTCTAGACTCTTGGAGGAGGGGTGGGGTGTCTCAGGAGTGGCACAGCATAACACTGGACGAGTGCCGAGCGGGGCGGAAAATCTATAGATTAAAAAAATGATAATTTAGAGAAATGGCTGTTATTGATAGTCTGACAAATGACAAATATCGTCTGTGACTTTCTTTGTTGTTGTTTGTCCGAGATACTGTCTCAAACCTAGATTATGGTTGGTCAGCCTTCGTATGGGATGGGCTGACCACTCAAAACAGTTTGTTAATCAGCTGGGGGGGGGGGGTATGTGCCACCCCAGGTCTCCCCTGTGGACATGTTGTCCCCTGTGGTGTCCGGTCAGTCCAGACTGTGAGACCCACCTAGCTGCTGGAAGAGCAGGGCCACACTCTTGCTGGTAACGGGCAGGCTGTCGTTCAGAGGGGTCTGGATGAGCTGCCGATCCCCGGCGCCCAGGGAAAACAGCTTCTGTTTGACCAACACACAACGCGGGAGGCAGGGGTTAGACGTGACAATACAGCATTTATAAATCAAAGCCAGTAGGAGGCATCCGTATTTCCCGACCCGATACGATATTCGTAATCTACAGAAGGCCAGTACTGATACAACAGGATGTTAATTACTCGCACCATGACGAAATCAACAGTGATAAGTTTTCTCATTCAAACAAGGCGTCATGTGTCATGTGAAATATATATTTAATGAAATAGAACAGAAAACTAGGCGTTAATATCATTAAGGTCACAACCTAATGTCATTAAGGTCACAACCTCTATCGATATTACACATTTAGGCCGACCAGTGCGACTTATGATGGACTTATGAATAGGGCCTACAATTGATTTGTAAATAGGGCGGAGCAGAAACATGCTGTACTGTACTTAATCGTACATCACAGCCCAGGGTTTTGTGGCTGTGTCAAAAGGGTGGATGGTGTTGAATGCAGTTAGCTATTTCAAATCGGCAGCCTTAAAATAAAGGCCCTGAATAAAACTTGAGTATCCTTGAGTATCTTGAGAACTACGTTACAAACATACAAAGTTATCTACATTACATATAATATATAATTTATATATATATATATATATATATATATATATATTTTTTTTTTTTTTTTAAAGATTGGACTTCCAGCAGCATCTTTCCCAATTCCACCTTCGAGCTAAGAGATGAACCACCATCGCCTTGAGTTCGGTCCAGGTGTGGCTCACCACTCACCTGGGATCCACCAGCCACCGGAACCTGGAAGATAAAAAGGTTGGCCACCAGACCCTCCAAGGGGAAACCCAGGCTGTCGACGTACACCGTGTAGATCAGACCCAGACAGCCCTGGGAGAGGAAGACAAACACACAATTACAGACAACACATTTTATTGTCGAACCACAACAATAACCTCATCTAACCTTGAAAACCTCGACAACCAACTCGGGGTCTCATTGTTTTACCCATCTGGTCTTCACCAAGGTATGTCATGTGCATTGCATTGTGTGTGTGTGTGTGTGTGTGTGTCTGTGGTAATGACACGTAATCCACTACCAGTGAAAGGGAGGGGATGAGTCTACTATTCGCGTTAATCCAATAATTAGAGAAATGAGAAAAAAAAGAGAAAAGAGAAGTGACTATTTGGAAATGACTGTCAAGTGCTTACTTAGTTGTTCACTGTAGCCCAATTTTTTTAACGATGGGTACATAAAACTGCTGACAATAGTCCCCTGGAAGTTTTTATTTTTCATATAAGGAATATTAACTATTAGGCTTCTACTTCTTTCTGCATTGTGTCCATTGGTTGGATGTGTTATACCTCAACACTAAGTCAACAAAAATATGACTCCAATTTGTACATCAAATGACGTTATTGGGCAGAGAATACAGGCCATTTCCTGTTCTTCAAACAATGTACTTATATAACAATAATTTATCCATTATTTTCCAACCCCCCTCCATAAAAAAAGTAAAACCCTACATAGTTTATAATATTGCATAGTTTTCTTTTCTTTTTATTATAGGGAAAAGTTGTCCAACATGTTACTCCATGTTTAAGTAGTTAAATATGTGACCTGAATCTGAATCGTGTCATGTACAAGAATACTTGATGTGCTACAGATGCAGCTAGCCCAAACACACCAACGCTGCTTAGCCATTTCTGGCATAACTGTAACATCTAGTCAGGGATAAACTCAAACATGCGCATTAGACAAAATAAGTAACACAAGAGGAAACATTTGCCAGACGATTGAAGAGATACGCCAACAGTGTGATGTATTGCTTTGGAATGACGGGGGGGGGAAAAATGTGTTTTAATCAACATTTAATGAGGTGGGGTCCTCTTACCCGGAATATTTCTGGAAAATCCAGCCTGGAGACAAGGATGAGACTCTTTGGTGCAAATACTTGAGCAGGCTGAACCATGCCATCTTCCTCCTCATCTTCATCCCCATCCCCATCGATTGCCTTTGACCCCTGTACGAAAATCCCCCCCAAAAAAAAATCATCATCAATGTCATGGAAGTAGCCCAAATTTGAACATTAATACCTTAACCAACGATCCATTCATTATACACATTCCTGGCATACATGCCTACTGTCTCCGTCTGGTTCAAATTGCCTCTGCCGTGGATCCACAAGCCTCGTCTGGCACACAAACGATACCTACCCCCTGCGGCTCATTACTTGCAGAAGCCCTTATCACAATCGGTATATTTCTTCAGGCAAGGAAAACATGCAATGGGGGCTCCGCGACGTCACAGAACCAAATTGCACGGGATCCGAATATCCCCGTTCAGACGGGACTCCGCTTTCACCATTATTCTTGGGATTTTGTTGAATTATGAGAGAAAATACATTCCTCCAGCACACGTCTGAGCTCTCTGGAATCCATTTGGGCAGATAAGAACATTGTTTGTTTTAGAGGAGAGGGAGCCAACTTAATGGGCCTCTTCACGTTTTCTCATTAAAGTTTGAGCTACGTGCTGAATCACAAGATGTGTTTGGGTGCTTATTCTATTTATTTTTACACAGTTACCGGTAAGGGAGAGGGCCAGATATAGCTCTTCAATACACACCGGTGTAGGGGGGGGTAAGTTCTTGGTTTAGAAAGAGTATCGTGTCACATAAAGGGTACATGGTTCGATCATTGCAATGTGATGTGTTTAACTTTCTAACCAACCCCCTTCCGACACATGGGTCCTTTTTAAGAGATCCTTCTGTTTTAACTTTACTTTGTTTTATTACATTACTTTGTAGTGCAAATGCGGATCAGGCAATGTTTTAAATGAAGTCAAATCAGCCTCAATATAATAGGATTTACAATACAATGACCTTTCCCTCCATTCCACCAGGGGAATATAACAAACATATTAAGGTTTCAGTGGCGAAATGACCAGATTCCTGAGTAACATTCAATCTGCAATGAAGCAACACAAGAGAGGAGAATAAAAGTTACAATTGGTTAGTTGTTTATTGTTATCCTTTTTTTTTCAGCTATGGAAAGATCACTGGGTGGGGACAACGAGTGAAATGGTCTCTTAATTGCAGTGATATACACAAGTGAAGTGAAGTGATAAACATTTTCACAAAATGGTCAGAGTTTATTGTTGACTCCTTCCATTCCATCAAAACCATTCATTGTCTTGTGGCACGTCTAATCCAAAATATAATATACCCCTGACATAGCCCAAGAGACCAAATTAAGTGAAACAAAACAAAATGTAGAACCACAACAAAAATCACTAACAAAAATGACCACAACAAAAATAACCATAACACGAAAGAACAAACGGAAAATACAATGGTGTTGTTCAACTAGTCCCGGTTGTTCCGAAAGGAGCACAATTAACAGACACTACGCAAGGGTCACTGAATTTTTATGAATTTGACAATGAAAATTTAGCCTCTAGCCTTTGGGGAACCATAATGTTTAATCATAAACATAACCAGTCAAAATGAACAAATATTCTTGTTCAAAGAGCCGTTGAACCCAAAACCAAATATTTTTGGTTTTAAACATGGCAATTTGTCTTATATGATTTTATAAACATAGTAATCTATGCCATTTTATCACTGTTACTGAAATAAGTCCCCCAATTTTTTTTTGTCAAATCCTATAATTTCGCCATCCTCCCGAAAACACTATGTGAACATTACACTCTGCTGCGAACGCAGATAGCGTTTTTTTTTTTAGCGTCGGACTACCTTTTCCCGAGGTGGTCTGACGTCATGACCAAGGGGCACCGCACCGGCGGCACAGTTTGTGTGGATAGCAGTTGACTGCCGTGTCCGCGAGAAAGTCGGGCTTTTCGAACACTTACTGTATAACACCACGGTGTGGGTGGATGATGAAGATCCGTCTGAGCAGCAATTTATTTAAATACCCATGTCTGAGGGTGAGGCTTCCCAGACACATATAGTATGACGCTACGGTGTGTGTGTGTGGATGGTGAAGCTCTGTCTGGGCAGCGATTTATTTAATGTCCACGTCCAAGTGAGGGTAAGGCTTCCTGGACACATTATAGTATGATGCTACGGTGGGTGGCTGATTTCATATACCATAAACTTATTCATATTATAACGCTAATAAGTTACACAACAACGATTGGGTGGGTCGTAACATGGGTCGTAACATGGGGATAACACGCCCCCTCTTTCCTAAAACAGCCCAAAACGCTTTTTTTTAAATCATAGTGTTCAAATTCCATCTGAAACAGTGGGCTCACTTTCTCTTTAAAGAGGCGATGAACACAAAATCTGAAATATGACTTCAGCATTGTAATCTACACCATTGTTTTTGCCGGTCTTTGCCGGTCTGCTCCGAACGCAGGTAGTGTTCTTTTTTTATGAAGCTGAAATCCCTTTTAGTATACTTACTCTGACGTCACGAAAAAAAGGCACACCAGTGGCGAGGTGCGTGTGTGGATGTGTCAAGCTCTGCCTGGGCAGTGGTTGGTTGGTGTTGATGTTCGCATCTGAGAGAGAGTTATACTTGGACACTTGGGCCCTGTCCCGTTTCTCCCACCCTTAAAACTTCCACTTGGTTTGGAGTGCCCCTCAACAGTAAATCTTCCACTTTGTTTTTAAGCCTGCGTCGGACCTCACTACGTTTTGAGGGTTGATTATAAGGGCAAAATAGCACTCCCCCTTAGCTCCCTACAGTAACGGGACACCCTACCCCCTACACGAGAACGCGCAAAATCTAGGGTCAGGGCAAAAATCTAGGGTTAGGGGAGGTATTGGGACGGGGCCTTACAGTATAAAGCCAAAGTGTGTGTGGATGTTCCAAGCTCTGTCTTGGCGGTGGTTGATGTTGATGGTGGTGTCTGAGAGAGGGTTATAATTCTTGGACACTTATAGTGTAACGCCACGCGGTGAGCTGACGTCTGGAGCCCGTTCTGGGCAGCAGTTTATTTTGATGTTCGCGTCTGAGGGAGGATTATGCTTCCCGGACACTTCTGGTATAACGCCATAGTGTGTGGCACACACACATATTCAAGTTTGTAGGGGTGTGTGTGATATAACAATTTTAGATTGTGACCGGTGAAATGTCAGCACAATCTGCCACAACCTCCCTTTTCACAGAGAGATTGTAAGCACCGTGCTACGGTTCACATTCTATCAGCTAAGGTTAGGGTTAAAGTTGTTTTCTCAGCCAAATCTTGAATCACACTTTCTTCAATAAGGGTTACTAGCAACGGTGTGTGTATATCGTGAAGCTCTGTCTGAGAAGTAATCTATTTTTGGTATCTGCGCCCGTGTGTAAACATGCACAGCCAGTGTTAGAGACTTTTATACCGTCGCGAAGTGTTTCCCCATCAAAGTCTTTAGTTGTAGATCTTTTAGCGATGGTAAATAGCCTATTGAAGCATAATGCAATGGATGAAGGCCTATACGAATGTGGTTGCTTTTTACCTGTAGATTTACTTCAGCCTCAAAGAAAGTGAGACAGGAGCAGTAGTGTCTGTCAGATTCGATGTCAGTCAGCACAACTGTGAAGAACGTGGGTGCTCTCCTCTCCCTGGATAGCCTCCAACCTCCCGGCTGGCAGAACTGCAAAAAAACAACAACACAATATACATCACATCAGAAACGTGTGAAAGACACAAACACACAGTTTGAGGCTGAAGGGAGGTTGCAGCCAGGTCAGCTCAATGTTGAGGATGAGAGCTTTTTTAAACAGGGATAAACAAATCCCCATAGGGTATTCCACCAGTTAGTTAAAAACTAATATGTGAGCTAGCATACTACTGATGACACGATGAGGCATGTTGACAGGATGTCCTGTTTCAGTGGTCTGGCTACTGCGTCCGGCCATCACAATGGGAAATAACACATAATTGTTTTCCTTGAACTCATCAAGCATGAGGCCATTCCATAGTGTCTGATGAATAGAGCCAACTATCATGTCTGTGCACAGGCGAAAGACTTCCCATTACAAGAGCAATGGAAAATAACTGTATGTTTCACGGGCCCAAAATCTTGGCAAGCCAATGATAATCAAATATACAGCTGGATCAATAAAAAGCCAGAGAGACCAGAAAAGACTTTGTGCAAGTAATAATTGAAAGGGATCAAAAGTCCATTTAAGGTCAAGTGCTGGTCATCATGCAGTTGAATCCCAAGTTGTCATAATAGCTGAAGATGGAAGCAATCTGGACGGCTTCTAAATCCTGTAGTATATTCAAATATATTAGGAATGTACACATAAGCCTAACATATTCAATCATTTAATGAGAATATTGAAAAACACTGACACATTGGCAGCTGCTAGAGGAATAACAACGGCACATGTAATGTGTTCAGCCAGATCTGAATCTCTACATCAACATACAGTAGATATGGTGCTGATTGGATGTTGCTTCTAGCCCACTGGGTAGGTTTCTAGTAAGTTTCAGTATAAAACAAAAACGTAAAAAAAAAAAAAGAGAGGCGTGGTCATTTCATGGAATGCGAAACTACACTAACTGAACAAAAGGCTATTTGTTTACTTTACTACAAATAAAAGAGAAGGGTTCAAGGTAAGAAAACTGGTGATATAAAGTGATACATCACACACACCAAAAGGCTAGGTCAAGTCTGGAGTCCTACCCAGTTTAGTACGGTCCCCTATGGAATGTCCTCAGGCAGATCAAAGAACGCAGAAATAGGAATAACACAAGTCTGCATGGCGCATTCAGTCAGTACATGGCTTTCAACCTTCAGATTGACTCAATTGATCAACGACCCTTCATGAAAAAAGGGAGAAAAAAGGTCTGCGGTTTCTCGTCATCACAGAGGCGTAATTGCGGCAGCTCTTTTTCGATAGGGGCTGTGATATCAAAAGTAGTTCAGATAAGGAACGTCAACACTCGTGAAAGAGACGATACAACAACCTACAGGATACATGTTAAAGTGATACTGTAGTGATGTACCAGGTGGCTTGTTGTTGTTGCTGTTGTTGGGAGGCAGGCTTTACACACTTAAGTCCAGATAGAATCAAAGAATAGAACCTTGCAGGAAACTGTCTATCGGTCCATGTTGCAAGAGATAAATACCCCTTTGGGACCACATGCCATGGAAGGTGTGTGTGTGTGTGTGTGTGTGTGTGTGTGTGTGTGTGTGTGTGTGTGTGTGTGTGTGTGTGTGTGTGTGTGTCTCTCTGTTGTTTGTATGTCAGTTTTTCCATGTTTGCAAGTGAGCCATTTCATTAAAAAAAATAAAATAAAATAAATCAAGCCACGTTTGTCTTCAGCATTTCTATGGTCAATAGACCCTTTCCATCATCATAGGAAAAACACAGGTGAAGCTAGAAAAGAGTAATTACATTTTATGTAATGTTCCATCACATGTCCCATGGTCCATGTCCATGTTCCATGAGTAGTACGCACCATGTAGCCTACTGTCCTACCATCCACTAGAAATGATGCAGCCTATGGTGTATTCAGTGATATATATATCTGTGATAATAACCATGCCCAACCGATTTGAATATAAAAGATGGACGATTTGGGATATAAATGTGGCATTACGAAATAAAAGTCCCCTGCCATAAAAAATAAAATAAATTTTTATAAAATCAAATAAATAAAAAGATATTACAGACACATAATATTAAGATGCACATTTTTAAATGAAAATCTATTTTTTTATTTAACTATATCAACTTGTTTATATATTTACTTTTAATTTATTGCCCGATTAATTTATTTCAGGATTTATTTCAGAGCCATATTTATTTTATGTAATTATTCAATGTATTCAATATTGAAGAAAATATGTGGCATATTAAACAACATCCTAAAACAAAGGCCTAGATGTTTTTTTCCAAGGAGACATTTCCCTTTTTTTGTGTCAGGAAAGAAAAAGAAAAAAAAAAAAAGAGGTGAGAAATATTTGAAGGCTGGAAAAGACTTTAGACAACGACAAAAGCAACCGTATTTTGAAGAAGCCGAACGCTGTCGTCTGCCAAACGGTAATAAGTGTTTTTAAAAGCACGTCTATCAATGTGCTTTAGCAGTAAATAGCAATCCTGCCACTGGCGCGTGCGGTTTGTCTCCCGCTATGTGCGCTCGTTGCCAGCATTTGATTGAGGTATTCAGCAGACCTGGGCAGACCTCCAGACAGCACAAGTTCAAGTAGCATAGCCGTACAGAATACTACCAGAGGCTCCGTGGCAGCTGAAAGAACAAACTCTTATCGAGTTGCTAAATGCCATCCTATACTGATAAATTGCAGTGCAACAGGTGCTGGGGTTCACGTATTGTAGGGGTGTAACGATGCACAAAAGTTACGATTCGGTACGTACCTCGTTTTTTTTTTCTGACTTGATTTGTTAAATTGTATCAAACAAATGCCTTACACACATGAAAAGACATCCAATACAACTGAGGATAAAAACACAATCTAAGTCTAGGACTTATTTCCATTGTGGTCCTCAACACAAAACAAAATCAGGACAAGTCAAGACAAGACAAAAAAAATAAAGTATAATTTTTTTATTTTTTCGGTACGCACCAAAATGAAACGTGCATCAAACCGCTGGACCTTTCGGTACGAATATGCATATCGTTACACCCCTAACATATTGACATTGATATTGATATTGCAAAAACACATACATAAAGTTGACACATAAGCACGCACAGTCAAGCACGTATACAGAAATGCACGTGCAACACACACACACACACACACACACACACACACACACACACACACACCTGAGTCATATTGGAGTTAAAGAAAGTGCTACCTCTAAACTTAGATCCCAGTCAAGTGACAATGGTACCAGGGAAGGCATGTCGGGGGTGTCCTGATATCCGTGGCCTATTGGGATGGGCGTGCCTGTGACATATCACTGCTCCGAAACCATTCTTGCCTCATCATGTGCTTTAGTGTGGCATGATTCCCCTACACCGACCTTGCTATCCGCCGTCCGTGTGACACAAGACACGCTTTCTGACCGGGGAGGAATCACCACAGGGGAGCAGAGGAGGGGGTAAGGGTAGACACCGCTCAATTAAAGCACAGAGCCCCCATGGCTCCGCAGCCCAAGGCTGTGTAATTATACTGTGCACTGCATCGCCGTTACATTTAACATTTAGAATTGACCCACGATGCGCACGCACGCATGCACAACACACACACACACACACACACACACACACACACACACACACACACACACACACACACACACACACACACACACACACACACACACCAAGAATACACATCATAAAAGTCTCTTCTTAGTTCCATTATAATTCCTAGAACTGAGGATAAAGTTATTGGTGGAATACGAAGGGCATACTTTATACTTTAGTTAGTTTTTTCCAAAATAATGATCGGATGCTGCTTAAATCCTTTCCTACATCTGATTATTAAACCTTGTAATGAGAGTGTCAGTGTCAATCAGTGTGAAAGTTATAATTGAGCATAACTTCAGTGTATTCAACAGAGGCCAGATCTTTTAGTTTCATCATTTTGAGTCACATAGAACAATTCTGAAGTGAATTCTGTAATGGAACAGCATCTATTGAATTGGTGCAATCAGAGCCCGTCTACGGAGAGCCTTGGCACTCTCTATTGAGCCCCATTGTATCCAACTTGGTTGCGGTTCCATTAGAATTCCACTGGGGGTGATCGAATGAGTGCAGATTGAAATGGGAGTCTATGGGGCTAGACGGCTAAATGGATCTCTTTCGCCTGCTTTGTCGTTGAAATATCGCAGATTGTATTTTAGATTCCGCAAGTTCAATATAGATTATAGTTCAAAAGTCGAATGAATACTGAGTACTAATGTCCTTTCGATTTCTTACAGTTTGGGCTAGCATTCTGCTAATGAATGCTGATTGGTCAGGGACGGACTTGCGACTGATTACGACCAGAGACCCCTCTTGATGGCATCTGAAGCTAAAGCACAATCAGAAACATTATCTTAAGGAGGACTTTCCGTCAAAGTTAATTGTTATATATTATATCTATATATATAATATATATATTATATATGCAGAAGTGCCAAAGTGACTCAGAACTTGCCGTAAAGCAGGACCTCTGGCAGTGACGTCATCATCTCTTTGAACAGATTTTTAGAACAGTTAAGTGAACTTCAAAAATGCAATATTCAGCAGAGTGTATTCTTTTAGCCCCCCCCCCCTTTTGAATGTGACTCTCAAATTAATTGACAAAAAATTGTGTAATTTGAGGGTGAAACCCCGTCGACTCCCATTCATTCACTGGCGAGCGCCCTCATATGGACAGAGATGTCAGTTCAGAAACCGAAAGTCAGAAACCCTTTTTCAAAGGCAACCACGGACTACTTGGTTTAAATATGTTGAGGCAACCTTGCCTGTCAATCAATGTCAGTCGAAACTACACACATTTGGGAATTGAGGGGCTAAAACAAGAAGTTTTGTTGTAATTCAGCATTACATAGCAAGTATGACACATAGCCTGATGATGAATACACCACATCTCTTCCACCATTGTTTAATTAAAGACTACAGATTTGGGAAATAGAGTATCTGTGAATTTACATTAGTTTAGGGGAAACAGGATAAAATTGTGCATTACAGCATGATTCACAAGGGCTGGATAAAGTGAGCTTGCCCCAAAGCATGGGCCATTATCCATCCTATAAAATAGGATCACAGTAAAAAAAAAAAAAAGAAAAAAGAAAAAGTACTTTAAACAAGGATGATGCAAGACCAATGTGTTCTAGTGAGAGAGAGAAGCAACAAAAAAAATACAAAAAAAAGGGCCAGGCTAATGGGAAAACACTACTATCTCAACTGATTGGAATGCACAGCATTCCTGCTTTGTGGAATGGCTCCAGTTTTCTTCCCCCATCATAGATTAGCCTAAATTCCTGGATTTTAAACAATAAATCACGAACACGTCAGACAAATCAAAAAACGTGACTCGGTAGTAATGGACACTGGACAATAAAATATAATTGTTAGATTTGATTTTGATAATATTAAAATAGATAAAGTATAATAATAATAAAAATAAGTATAAAAAAAACAAAAGAGCCGTCTTCCAGAAAAAAAAAAATCCAGGCTTTCCGAAAGTCAACTGATTTCCCAGACACTGGGCTGAAGGAAACACAGCAACAGATGTGTGTGTTAACCGTAGCTACAGCGTGCACTGCCAGCCTCATTCATTTTCCCATGATCCTCCCCATTTGCCTTCCTCCTAAAGCCATCGGCCAATATGTGGAGTCTCGGGCTAAGGAAGACAACACAATGGAGGAGTGAGAGGTGTTGAGGATGGGGGGAGGAGGGGGGTGAGAGAGGGGGGGGGGTGAGCGGGTCACCGGTGTTTGCAGCCGGTGTCCCAGTGTCCAGCGTTATCAGCTCCAGAGGAGGAGGAACGGATGGACGCGACACAAGAGACACAGGGGTCGTTTCGACTTCCTAGGCTGGGGCCAGGGCCAATGCGGAGATTTGCACTAGGAAGTGTCTTAGAGTTGCGCTAGGTCCGCTAGGTTAATCTATTCATAGTGAGCCAAGGAGGAAGTGAGGAAAACCGCAGTGCTAAGTGGGTGCGTTCACATGCACGCACCGCCACATGTGCACGCACGCACACGCACACACACACACACACACACACACACACACACACACACACACACACACACACACACACACACACACACACACGTGTCTCTCCCTCACAAACACACACTCCTGAAAACATCTTCAAGGACAAAATTATACAAACAACAAAACAAGTCAGAGGCAAAGAGTCTGCATAACAACACGACACAACCACCCCATGACTCGTTGAATTGCTGATGTAAACGGAGTAAAGAAGGGGTGAACAATCGGTCAACAAAAGTGGAGAAGGGTTTGAATCTATTCAGATGGTCTGGGCTACGTCTCCACGTGGAGCCCTAAGTGGAGGTGGCGTGTGCTGATGACTTCTACTCCACACCAGAGCTTTCCTCTACTGACTCAACTACATTCGTAGTTCAAAGGGCTGAGCTATTATGCAACGCTATATGGTTCATTTCAGGGATATTTTTAGCCATTTGCAAAGGAACACTATAATTCATCCGAATGTCTCCCATGCTAATATATATATAGTCTCCCTCTATAGCATGGGAGGGGGGGGGGGGAGAGAGAGAGAGTGGGAGAGAGAGTTAACTCTTAACTTTGGGCTGTTGCAAACATTTTGATGTCTTAGAATGATGTGCCAACCATAGTCATGCTGAAACAGACAACACTACCAAACTTACCACATCAGTGAAGTCCTAAGGGAAGTTCTACACTTGGGGGCCAATACTTGGGTTTATTTTAAAACACAAAATAAATGAAGAACATGCGGCAACTCAACATATGCAATCGATTACATTCTGAAATCCATGAAAAGGGGAAATAAAAAAGGACCCTTTGGGGAATTACACATTCCTTTCCTTATATAAATCTACTGTCAGATTCAATTCAATTCTGGCTCACATCTTGGGCCTTCTAACATTAAATTAAGATTACTGCATGTCCTTTATGGTCCCAGTGGGGATTGAGCATTTAAAAGAGGTAAATGCTGATAACCGGCAACTCTCAGAGGTTATATTTTCATATTCAATAATCATTGCCCAATTTCCTTCCTTTATTGGTCAACACTTATTGCCCTTTCACACATGCACTGTAAGCCCGACATTCTCCGCCTGGATTATACCCAGATTTTACCAGGAGTCTCACCGGCCAGGCCCCTAATGTAAAGTCTGGAGAACTGGAGAGCTGGATAATTCACAACGAGCAAGAGTGGGCGTGATGCTGATGCTGAAACAAATGCAGTATTGGTATCACTGCGAAAAGAGTAAGCGTTATGAAGTTTTCAAGCCTCATCAGCAGCGACACTCAATGTGTTGTAAACAAAACACTGCGAGTATCGCCACATACTTTGCGTGACGTCCTGCCTGCTACACGCTCCACCCACCCCACGCCTAAAGCAACAACTCTAGTCACTGACTCTCAACGTTTGTTTCACAAACAAATCAACAAAAATACGTAAAAAAAACGTACTTCATACATGAAGCGAAAAAACAACCAAAACAACAAACACGTGTGAAGCGGGAACACAGTAAGGGTAAACAGTCTTCGCCTGGGGGGTCAAAAACAAGCACAATGGCAGCCCTGCGTCACACTGCTGAAGCCTGGCCTTTAACTGGCTTCAGTGATGGCTGATAGTGACAAGGCCCTCCAGCAGGTGCTTCCTCCAAAGCTGTGGATGAGGCCAGGCCCAATCAGGGGGGAGTCCCCTTCTGTTAGAACTCAACCCTGGACTTCAACTTCTCCACGGCACCATGTGATCCCACCATGGTGACCTTTTCAGGTGTTTTCTATATGATTGTTGAAAGAGTATGGTTACTACTGGTACTGTGTGTGGGTGCTAGTCTCACAGATCAGACTTTGTATGTTAGCGTCATCTGATGGGTTAGGGCGTCTGATTGCAGATAAGCTCAGTTCTGGATAAAAGCCAGCATTTGTACATTCTAAAAAAAAATGTAATTATCAGATAAAACCATGGTCCTGTCAAAGTAGCCAACATTGTATGAGCAAAGACTCCTACAACTGATATGCAGGTGTGTACAGTGATGCATATATCACAGCAACAACATGGATACTATTATAAACATGTGGAACAGTTTTTGTGACAAGAGAAAAAAAAGTTTCACACAATTTACTGCTAGACCCCCTCACTCCTTGGGACAGACGGCGATGTACAAAAGCATGAGTTATTGGCAGGCGGTGTCAAAAAGAGCAGTCTTGGCATTCCAAACACGCGCTCAACGAAGGCGTCATTTCGCACAGGAAGGAATGCACGGCATGTCAGCAGCCATTGGACCTGGAATACGAGGCAGTCAGCACAATTTCTCTAGTGCGGGTGGCACCGACCTATAGCCAGTTAGTGTGGCTCTCTCAGGAACTACCAGCTGTGATACGAGGAGGAAATGTACAGCGTACAAAGGGGGGTACTGGGAAGTGCTTTGGGCCAAAGGGCCAAATCTCAGGCCCAACTCCCCCACTGGCTTCTGGCTTTTATGCACCACTGGATGTTTTTTGTTCAGGAAGAGAGGTGGCCCTTGGTCACTGTCATTGTTGAGGTTTGTTTAGACTCCTTGTAACTGGGGTAGCGCTACTGTGAATCATTTCCGTTTTGGTACCGTCGCATGTTGTGGAGACCACACCAGGAAAAAACAACCTGTTTGTGTATGGAGAGTGTGAGAAAAAAAGGTCAGCCTCCGACAACACAAAACAGGTAAAAAAAACAAAAACATTTTCACGCTAAAACGAAAGAGAGAGAGAGAGCTTGGTCTCTTCCTCCCTGTGTATTTCCACAGCCTTGTGGGCTCTTCTTCAGTTCACAGCACGGAAAATTTAGACTGAGAGACGGGTTTGAGTCCGCTTCCAGGATTGTTTATCTTCGCTAGCAGCGATTCATCATGTGTGGATCTTCCTGACAAACACATGGCCCTATTATCCCCCCCACGAGGCAAGGCCTGCATCCTGGTGTATGGAATGCACAAACACCACGAGAAGGACGTGCATTGGGACATGTCTGGTGCATAGTCACTCCGGTGGCTGCACCCAAACATACAATCACATCACACACTTCATCCCCTAGGCCTGTTGTCTGGCAAAGAAAACCTACTTTGAAATCTCTAGTCAACGATGAACACTGCAATAGATACAAGATACAGACTTCAATACCAATTTTGTCTGGCCAAAATAACCACGGCTAAACTCAACATCCACAAAACATTGTGCATGGAATTCAACCTGAACTAGACTGAACTTGAACCTAGCTAGACACAATATTGCAGGCAAGAGTCAAACAAAGTTCGAAATCTCCCTTTCATTTTAGGACAAAGTCAAAGAAAACAAGACAAAGTACTTGACTTCATAATAAGCCATGTTTGGAAGTTTGCCATTTAGTCTGCGAAGATGACACTCGCGGGCAATTCCTTAATACCCACTCAACACCCAAACACATTTTTGGAATACCTCATGCATCCTTCCCGGAAGTACAAGCTATGTTCCTCATTACAGCAGGCATTTCAGAAAAAAGCAGAGTTAAAATTACACAGTTCTTGACAAGAGAAATGACACAAATGTTTACAGGCTCGTCAAGTGGGGTCAAATTCATCCGAGGAAGTTGATCCTAGGGGAGCTATTTGTTTAAGGGTAAGGAGATTATTGTGCATATACACAACTTTTGTGTATGGTAAGCAGATAAATAAATGCTAGTATGTTGTTATTATAATGTAATACACATACCACAGGGTTAGGCCTTAAAACTGACAATGTTGAACTTTCAAAATATTTTTTCTAGTATTAAATATAACATTAAATAAATCCAAAGAGTATATTTAATAAATGTACAACCTATCACATAAAGAAATGCTGGGCATCTAAATACAAGAAAAAATTGTGTGCAAGCATGCAATAACCAATAAAAATGTATTTGAATGTGGAAATTAACTATGGCCAGTGTTGTGCAAGTTCACACTTTTCATGAACTAGTTCAAAGTTCAGTTCACACATGTTCAAAGTGAACTGTTCACGTTCATAGTTCAACATTCCAATTTTGAACTAGTTCTAAGTTCAGTTCATTTTTTTTTAAGTGAGAAATGAAAATGAATGGTTAGGGGCACAGGGGTGTTGCGCAGGGGTTGCCAATTTGTTGATATTTCCATATAGTGTTGTGCATGCTAGGGCTGGACGATATACCGGTAGTAAGAGTTATATCCAGTGGGAGAAATACGGGGGGGTCCGGGGGGGCTCGACCCCCCGATTTTCCCATGAGACCCCTGAAAGTCTCAAATTTTGTCCAAAAATAATAACCAAAAAAAGTGAATGTCACTAATGGTCACTTCAATGTTTTAAGCTCACCATGTCCAGTATTCAAAACATTTATTCACAAGTCCTATTCACACAGTCCTGTGCGCGTATGCAAATTAGCCATGTGCGACAAACAGAAGAAAGACGTAATGTTGAAAAGTCATACTAAAAACGGATAGCAAGCGAAAGCTAAACCAGAGTGTATAATTCACACACTTTGGGTCTATTCTAACTTAAGGTAAGAGGCTATTCTATCATCGGCAGTTCTATCATCATAATGCAGTGACTGAATTATGATGATAGAACTGATTGTTGTGCATAAGATGCGACTGTGCGCGTGTCCTTTCCGGCTTTGGCATACTGCATGGTTATGAAGTAGGCCTTGGTTGGCAGCTTTGGAGTTGGAGAAGTTGGAGTGATTGTGTACGTGTGTGCGCGCGCGAGAGAGAGAGTGGACACCCGCCGTGGTGATGTTTGGCTTGTTGTGGGCTGTCTGTCAGCATCCGCCGTAGTTGGACAAATGTGTTTTGTGAATGTGTTCAATGATGTATCTCTGTCTGATCGTATTTGCTGTAGATGGATGGTTAAATAATGTCACACCACGATCGGTCATAGCCTACTGCAAGCTCTCATTTGCAAGTGCACTGATTGCGTGCCAGTCTCCGATAGGATTTACCTGGCATTTATTCAGTTGATTGCTCTTCTAAGTGCGCCAGATTGGTGCCAATTATTGTCGTGTTTGCATTGTAAGACACAACTTTGCCGCTCCTTGTTATAAAACAAAGTGCATCCAAACAAATTTAGCCAATGCAGCCTCCTATGTCAGTGTTGCTTTACGAATACTATAGCATATCGGATTATCAAAAATTGTTAAGTGTGTGCGTGTTGTCATGTAGGCATATAGACTGATTGTCTTGGCTTGCATCCATGACATATTGTAATGTTATAGATAGGCCTACTGCATATTGAGAAAATGTATATCGGTAGGCCTATTGCGCAACAATCGAGGGATGGAGTCCCCGAATATTGACGGTTATTTCGCACACTGGTTATACCGGTATATTTTTGAAAGAGATATGTTGGCTGGTTGAGACAATATCCCCATACCGGTATATTATATATTATTTTGATGTTGCCTTGCGGAGGACTGCCCATTTCTCTGACGCTCCATTTTTCCTTTATTTAAAAAAAAATAAACCCTCTGCTCCGACATCCCATTGTTCCGACCATATAGGCTTTTGTGGATCACCTCCCATAATCTAAGATCTGAATCATCAAGCCGGGGCTAAGACTCAGATCTTAGCTCCGCAGTCGGAGCGCTCCGCAGTCGGAGTGAGCGCCACAAGTGGACCTCAGCAGTGGTGCTCACGTCACACGATCTGAACGAGCTCACGTTCAAGTTCTTTGTTTGCAAACGGGTTGCGTTCAGCTCAGAGTTCACAGAAAAATGAACACCTTCTTTTGAACTCGTTCATGCACACCACTGACTATGGCAATGCAGAAAACTAAAACCAGCAAACAATGAACATGATAGATGGAAAGGGTTAACCATATTCTTCACAGATGAATGAATTACAATATTTTTTTCCTTATTTAATGGCAAATAAAATAATGTAGCAAAAACAATGACACTATTTAAGAGTATTTATTGTTTAAACCAAGATAGGCTTTTATATAGATATCAGAACTTGTGTTGTTATTTGAAATGTAATCTGAGGCATAGACTGTTATCAGCTTGTTACAAATGTGTTAATTCCTAATTGATTTTCCAGTCCTTTAAAGGCCTGGGCCCATTCCTTTTAACATCTTATGGGAGGTTTAATTCTGTTATGCTGCAGACGTTTTTTTGACTAATAATTTGTTAACTGAATTGACAAGCTGAAAAATATTGACTCAACCTTATTAAAGACATGAAGAATGAGTCTGCAAGCACAATGTCTGCAGGCTCTACCCTGATGTTGAACTTTTTTGGAATGTCTTTGACCCATTGGCCAAAGCACATACATTTAAAAAACAAAACATGTTTTGCACCATAAAATCCGTAGCCAGCCATCCACATCAAGAAAAAAAGCACGGAACCAGAGACCTTCATCAATATCATCAATATTATGTACCTAACATTGTGTGCGTTGGTAGATCTATATCATATTTCTGTGTATGCTAACCGAAATGCAGAATTTAGATAATTAATCAAGAGGGTCACTGCTTAACGGAATGTTGACAAAGAAATCATCTTAACCGCTTAACGGAATGTTGCCAAAGAAATAATCTAAATTGACTGTGAAATTGGTCGCAGATACAGGCAGATCTGGATAAGGATACACTTAAACTAACACTAATAAATTACAGTAATCATATTTTTCCAGATCCTAACTAATTCACAGTGCTTGAAGTTGACGTATGAAAGGGTTTGACTGATGGGCGAGGGGTTGCTGTAGCCTGAGAGCTAGCTTCAGGTGTCTGTCATCATCAAAATGAATAAAATGAGAATATTTGTACAGCATTCTTAATCATTAAGGTTTTTTTAGTCTGATAAAAAATCTGCAACTTGGCCTTCGTGGAGCTCATGTTTTTATGACATAGGGTAATCACCCTCTGTAACCGACAGGGCACTCAGGTGAGAATAGGGATGCAGCAAATACCCCAAAAATGGTAATCAAACACATGGTCCAAATCTCAGCAAACAGGCTCTTAGTACTTTGTATTTGTATTTGTGGCTCTATAGAGAATTGCTCTATAGAGATAACTGATGCTGCCCAGGCCCTGTCTCCTCAGCAGATAACTACTATACACATGGGACACATACCACTGAATGCATCTTTAGTTAACGACATCAAGAGCGTGAATCTCTCTCCAACTTAAAATGAAATACTTGTTGGGACGTTTCTGGCAAGCCAAGTCATTCTAAAACTTGTCGAACGTGTGGGGAACTCTGTATTGCAGGGCAAGTCGTTAAACAAACCTATTTCGCGCAGCCTCAATGTAATCGTTTATGATTGGCTTGAGGAGTACTCCTTTTCTTGAGTACACATTTGCACCCGTAGTTGCTGGCATCGCTGAAAGGAAGTGATACGCTCTGAGGCATACGATTCCGTTGGATCTGACAATTTGGAACCCGGTGTACACTGGAACCGGTTCTCGATACCCGTCCCTAGGTGTCATCCATGTATGTAAATATATAGGCTAGAGTTGTTTAAGTATCAAATGTTTGAATAAAATAATCCTTAAGATGTATGCTTTAAAGCAGACATAATATTAAAATATTTGGCTTTTTGTTCCGTTTTTTTTTTCTATCAACCAAATGAAACAGTTATATTAACATTTCATGATGTGTGTGATGTGTGATGACCTTCGCCTTAGCCCTTGAAAGCCCTACTCATAAAGTACAGGAGGAATGTATTGACCTCCAAAACCTCTCCATGGCAGACAAGAGTCTAGCGTGTTCATATAATCGTCACTTGCCTGGAAAGATTGGAAACACATTTTTCCTGGCTAGCGTTGTAAATGCTGTTCTTGGTGCATTCTTCATCTGTGATTATTTAGTTCGCTGGGGGCCTGTTGTGACCGCCAACTGCTTTTCATGCTTAGCCCCTTCCACTTGTTTTTTTTCTACAGATGTATCCCTTAGTGTTTGTAAATGAGTCATTTCTTTGCGGAGTGGAGAAAATAATCGTTTACATACCAACCCAAAACAAAGCCAAAATACAGACTGCTTAGTGGGTCTATCTTCATTAAACCCTTCCAAGATGGAATACTTTGTCATTTGCCTTCACATCAAAAGGTTGTCGTATGCCACTTTTGGCACATTTCAGGAAGTCCCTATCCTAATTCTATCGTTCCCTAAAATACCTTCTTTCACATATGTGTTCACATATCCTTTATTTTTCATGAGCTCATTGTTTGATCCCAGATGCAATCATTCAACAAAAATCGAAACTGCATCAAACTAAAATGAGGGGTTGTGGTACATTATACATGAATCAAAAAACCAAAACACCTACTCCATCAACGGTAAGTACATTCTGTGCATCGGTATGTAGTGCAATATATCTCAATTCATTTTCAGCATGACACATGTAAAAAGGTATGCCTGAGTGAGGATCTTCTCAGCAGAATACAGCATACAGAAAAACCCAACAGGGACACACAGGCCAACAGTTACACCGGCCCTCCAAAACATCTGCAAACACTAAGCAGAAAGATTTGGCTTCACGCCAGGTACCATTTCTATATTTAACAGAGGGCTGGCTCCACATCAAAACTTTTAAAAGGATTACTGTGTGGCGACACCACCATGAGCCTCACAGACAGAGATGAGACGGCTAAGCACTGCAGTGTGTCATCAAATTTTCATTATACTCTATTTAATTGACAAGGCATCATTGAGGCCCTTAAAAAAAACATCAAGCACGCACTCATTGGCATTTCTCCACTGCATACATAGTAAGGCACGGCAGAAGGAATTTGTATGTTTGCAGTTATTTTTGTTGTTCACATTCCAGTGTGCAGTGTGTTATTTCTTTCACTAGCTCGACCCCATACAGGATGGTCGGTGTGTTTGGTACCTTGTCAAGACCCGTAGCAAAAATCAGCATCATAGTACACTTTGAGCTGAGACAGAGGGGAAACTCATGAGCATGGGTTACACTTCAGTACAGTATGGTTCCACAGTACAGAATGGGTCAGCAGCACTAACTTAACTTGCTAACCACTACACTGCAAAAACAGAACCCTGGAAAGAAAATATGTTGAAAATATTAAGACTTCCTAAATGCCATAAAACAACCCACAAAAGTGATTTTCATTCATCGTCCAATAGAAACACGCTATGAAAACATTCCCACGCCACAACCGCTCAGAAACAATGCTAATGAACAAAAGGGTAATTAGTGGACTCAAAAGCCATGAAGCCATCGGCCTCATAGGCAATCTGTCGACTTCAATAGACGTATCATTAGATGACCTTGGTAAAAAAAGACCATGGATTCTCACCCCAGCAGGCATTCGGTCTGTTGCACCTACCAGTCTTTGAGAATGGAGATGGTAACTAATTGATGCAACAAGTTGGCTTTGTAAGATTCAAACTCCCTTTCAACTTAAAAAATATGCTATAGCCAAATACGTTTAAGTGCTTTTCAAACCTGTCAATATTATTAAAATATATTTTTTAAAAGGGCTCATGTCATGGCACCAGGTGTGGGTGTGATTAGCTGGTACAAGCCGTTTGGCACAGGGAAGGACTGATTGATGATCACAAGTGGGCGTGTCTACCTAGATGTATGCTGGATAGATCAGTCTACCCACTGTAGCAAACGTCGCTCATCTATCCTTCATATATCTGGGTGGACATGCCCACTTGTGCTGTCACTATGAAAATGATTCTGCCAAACGGCTTGTACTAGCTAATCACACCCACACCTGGTGCCATGACATGAGCCCTTTAACTTTGTCATTATGAATATTTGATCTTATTCACAAATTATTGGGTTAGCACTATCACAAAGTGTGACTGCTGTCAAATAAAAACAGGACTTCAAGGAATACAATTTAATTTTAAATATGTGTAAATGTATTTATTTAAGTATACATTTAAAATGAACACCTCAGTCTCCTTGGTCATCATAGCCACATTAATAATACTTTTTATTTTCTGCAAAATTGACCAAATTAGGTCAAAATATTCCTCCAATCAATCTAAGATTATAATTCAAGTGGATAGGAACTGTTATGCTGCTCTAAAATCTAGTGCAACTGTTCGCTGTTATTTCTGACCTCAACAGGCAGTTATCTTTGAGATACAAGAAGAAATACACTGTTCTGATCAGTATAGTAACAGACCCCCTGTCATGGACCCTCACCCAAAGTGAACTTCAACCTATCAGACAAGTAAGAGAAAATAGGGGACTAAATGAGACCTCACATTCCTTATTAGGAAGATAAAGAGAGACAGGGCAGTGGGAAAGAGATGGTAAGAACGAAAACAAAGAATATGATTTCCCAATTAGTGAAGGCAGAAGAGGATACAATTTACTTTTGAATAAACAATCATTCAAAATATTGTTGAAACAGGAAATGCCAATATCTGATCCACATGCTCTAAAGGACAAACATGTGTCCTTGAAATACGGGAAGGCTTTGGGAGGCCAAACGCTCATTCCATGTTAAAAAACACCCAACAAACAACTCACTTAAAAGACCATTGCTAAATTAAACTCCAAACCTCGAAACAAGTACTGTTTTAGAACTTGGTTACAAAGTAGGAAACGTTCTGTTCTGTCCATTAGAGAGCCATACCGAAGCATTTACAGTGGAGGAAGTTGGTAGTACTGGCAGACAGGAAGACAATAATTAACCACGATAGCACTGTGCAAACACTGCACTACAGAGACACTGTTGTCCAATTATCAAATACCACAAAGGAATTAGACAAAGATAGTTCTTGTGAGGTTAGGCAGGAGTCATGATTCATTCTCAGTACATTTACATGCACAGCTTAATCCAAAAGCTTAATTAAAGCCATAGTTCGACTATGCGCCGCAATTGGACAACTGCAATTGTCCGGGTATACATGGCGGTGAGTAAATCGATTCATTGGCCGAAGCGTGTCATGCCCAAGTACAATAGGTGGCGCTGTGCCCATTTTAACTAGTGGTAATAGAGCCACCGGTTGACCTCTTTACGTCACCAGCAACGACAAACTCAGGCGCCGGCATTCGAGAAAGATGTTTTCAGTAGACAGCTGTCAGTTCACTTTGGGTCCATATCATTTCTCCGACGCTCCATTGTTCCGACCTCTCGGTCGTATGCGGACTCCTCCGGCTGCTCTGCCGGCGGAGGAGTCCGCCGGCAGAGCAGTAGTAACTTTAGCAGTAACTTCTGATAGACTGTATAATATTACCGTTAGTGAACTGCATAGGGGTCGATGTGAGCTCATGAATATTCATGAGCAAATGCAAACTGAATGGCTGTAGTGTTCTGAGACACGGCTGCAAACTGGCAACTTTCAAAAAAAGTAGTGCCGGTTTGGTGACGGTTTCGTGCCGTGCCGCTGCCGTATCCAGTGGAACAGCCTACATTGACTATAATGGTTTCTATTGTCTTCGGCGAACGTTTTTATTGCCGTGCCGCTTCCGTGACGGTTCTGGTGGAAATTGCCCTTCACTCAACATTCCGAAAATATCTATCATGTTGGATAACCCCGATTTTGTGATCGGGTGCTCTTAAGAGTTGATGAGATTCTATCTTAGAACACTACGGCAGACATTCGGCCCCGATTCGGCTGCCATGGGAACGCCACCCCGATTCTCGTAAGGGGCAAATCGGGCACGATATCGGGACATTTATCTTGTAGTGTGGGGTGAGCTTAAGGTGTATACATGCCTCTTAGTAATACAATCATAGTTGGACTAAGCCAATAATTCGACTTTCTTGAGTGTCATGTAAACGCACTGATAGCAAATTCAGTCTAACAATCAATTGGTTCATGTGAAAAAAAACAATGACCACGTTAGCTTGGGAATTGGTGCGAAAGTTAATGAGAATTCTGAAAACATTTCAGAATGTTTGAATTGCATTGAGTTGATAGGATGCCATTACTCACCATCTCCACTCCCTGAGGAAACGCTGTGCCCTCCCAGTCCTTCTTGGGGAAGCGCTGAATAATCTTTCCACATCCCTCTTCTGAACCTGGGGAGGAAAACAGATGAACATCGGAGGATTTGCAAGAGCTTTACTTAAATAACAGTGAATCCATTTCAACTTTTGGCATTGGCCCCTACTTGATGTTTAACCAGTTCAGGTGCACAGGCCCCGGGCTGACAACCACTCTAATAACTCTCAGGGCTCCACAGCACACTGGGCTGGGGTGCAACCTGCTACATCAAAGCTTTGCCGTAATGGAGTCTGACTTGGACGGAAGAGTGGAACCGAAAGCCAATGACATCCTCCACAAAGCACTAACGTCTGATGTTGTAGTTTTGCTTTTTTTAAAGTGTTATTCCAATAAAACATGTTTTCTATACCAATTGAACCGTTTCAGCATTTAAAGCGGGGGTAAAGCGACAACGTCTACTTATCGGAGAGCATATTTTGAAATGGTACATGGTGCCGCTGGAAAGGAGCAAGTCGGCACAGCGCCACCGTACAGTAGGCCTAGTTCATCAGACTGCATCAAGGGATTTTTTTGACGGCGATACTCTGCATACGCAATAGAGTTGTAGTGTTGTAGAATCTCAAATAAACATAAATATACTGTATCCTAGACTGAGAATCAAAACTTTGCTTCTATTGCATATAGCAATTACCTGCCTCTTAGGCAAAGATTAGGCAAGATTAAGCAAATATTTTTGGGGCCATTTGGTTATTTGGGCCACAAACCATGACAGCACCGCATTGATTCTTCTGCTCTATGTTCGGTCCTAAGCGATTCCCACGCCATGCGTGGTCGATTGGATGGACGGTTGTCGAGAAAATCGAAGGACAGACATACATACTCCCTAAATTCTAGTTAGATAGTTAGGTAGGCTCGTACATTTCAGATGTGAAGTTGACACTTTGTTTCATTTTCATTTGGTTCAGTTAGCGTTCACACTGGACTTTGGTAGGAGAAACAAACATTGTTTGTGGCTTGTTGAATAATTGTAACTGAATAATTACATATATAACTATGTTTTTGTGAGCGACAGCAAGCAATCATTTACTATTATCTTTATACAGTCATCCAACCATATTTTGATTAGTGTTCCTTCTGATTGCACCACATCTGATCACAATATAATATTTTTTATTATTTCAGTACGATGCATTGTTTTTTTGGTTTGCTTCCACATAGTTAGGTAGGATCACGTTCACACCTAAAGCAACCCGAACCAGAGTTCACTTGGAAGTGGACCAAGACCGGTCCAGAGTTTTTGGTCTGGTCTGCACCGGAGTTCGAATGAGCATTCACACAACCCCAAAACAAACCTTCCTGTGCAGGAAACGTTCCAGGGATTGGTTAAAACTAAGCCACCGGTTCAGGAATGAAGGCACCCATAGCCACATCATAGTGGCCCCCTGACCATTTACCTAGAGTGTAACCGATGCATTCATCAGGCACGTTTACTCAAACTCTTTAATAAGAGTAACTATTAAGTTATTAAGGGTAGAGAAAATCATGGGGGTTAAATTGTAAGTTAAATCTATACAAGACCCTTTAAAACAGCCAGAGGTTCAAATAATGAATGCGCAATGCATCAGCAGATCTCAGGAACAATTATTGGATGGATTCCAGATGCTTAATCCAACACTGGACATAGACAGAAAACACAAAGCAGATTACAGAGGAATTCATCTAGAGAGAAGTTCCAAAATGTATTTCGCCGGTTGTCCTCCCCCTCCCCCGCTCCATCCGAGGCAGAATCCCAGGGTTGTTGAACTAACGCTGCTCTGCACTTGAATCAGGGCCGCTGACACAGTTGGACCCTGACCTTAGCTTGGGGGAGCCTCGACCTTGTAACCAAAATCAAAACTTGCCATCTTCCAGATTGACACAAATCTTAAAAAAAACAACAACACACAAATCACAAGGCCACATATGGCAAAGCAATTCAAATTAATTTGAAGGACTTATGAGATGCAACTGACATTGTTTTTAGAAGTTAATACAAATATATATATATCTCATAATAATATAATAATAGCAGAGATATCCTTTTCATTGCTCATTTAAGTTAATGATCTATTTCCTGCCAACTTCCTCAGCTTTCTTGTCTGGCTTCTTTTCAGTAAGATTCCTATTTCATCTAAACAAATGTTTGTAAAAGCTAGAGCTACAAACCTAAAAAAAAGTCATTACAACATCATCCCCAAGTTTTCGACTGGATGTTCACCTGAGGTCTATCTGACAAGTCGGCTCCCCTTCACCAGTTCAAATTGGTAATTCGCCAAATCATTGTTAAATAACACAAAAAAATAACAATTTTCCAGATTCACATGACATTATGGTTACCGGTAGGGTTGGGTACTGGTCATATTTCGACCAATACAGGTACCCAACAAACATTTATATCAAACATGGTACACTCTGCTTTAAGATATATGTTGTGTTTGAGCAGGTGTTTCCTCAGGTGAGAGGTATTTCCATGGCCAGCTTTGCATTTCGCATTACAACTATTGCAGCAAGCATTGTCTGTGTCCAGTTTGGAAAAGTGTAAATAACCATACCTTTTTTGGCTCTACATAGCCCCTATTGTGTTAGGCGAACACCATGATCAGCTGGGATGTAGTTGCATGCTCTCTTTCTCTTTAACGTATACTGAAGCATACTCTTTCTCTCTTTAACATATACTGCAGGCAGCCTACTTGCCGACTTTTTAGTTTACACCACTAGACCCAACACAGCTAGTCGCATTAGTTCCATGCTTCAGGTCACTTTATTACAGAGCGTGAATATCTGATATTTTTACAATTTTACCTTGGTTTGACAAGATCAATACGAGATGGACTAATCATCATCAAAGAAACACCTGCCATTACAAGACTGAGAGAACTTGAGTCAGGGCTACAATTGGACCTGTTGACTTTAAGGGTACAGCCCTAGTGAGTTCCTTAAATAACCATACAACCTTTGGCAATGCAAGTCACCGGAAAGACTCTTGGCTATTGGCCTGGTTAAATGTCCCATGACATGCCACCAGGTGTGGTGTGATTAGCCATTACAAGCCGTAATCACACCACACCTGTCATGGGACCTTTAAAAGATGCATAAAGAGTGGTTTCAACTGCTCTACCTCATCACCCTGATACAACTAAGTGGGCATCCATAGTGTAGCTTTCCTTTGCTATCTGGCTCAACCCAGCTGTCAACAACAGCTTTAAAATATTGACCTCTCTTTTTCTTTTTGGATGTTCATGCGGTGCTTGTTTGAATGGGTTTTGCCGGCGGCAGCTACATTGTTCAAATGAACTGAAGTGCAGTTCATGCATCGTACAATGTGTGTACTGTTAAGTGGCAGGGTTAAAGTCCATCCTGCAATGGTATTATCCTTTAACACACATCACATGCTTGCACTGTCCGTCAAGTTCAAATGTTTATGAAATGAATGACATGACCAGATTCCTTCCATTCCATAAGACTATGCTATGTATCAAAAGAAGTAATTGTTTCAGAAGACTAAAAATAACAATTAATAAAATTATTATTATAATAATAAACAGTGCTGTTTGACAGGGTAATAGAATCCAGGCCTCATCAGGACCATTGTAATTTCAGATTTTGATAGCATCTAAGGTGGAAGAATTCCAAAAATGAACAAAACATATGTTTAATATTTACTGATTACAAACCAATTCACACATTTTGTGCAAGACGTTTAAGTTAATGGAGAATGTAAACATAGATAAACAGCACTTGTTCATGAAAAAAAGTAAATAGGCAACTGTCCAAAATGCTAAAATCAGCTTATCCTCACCATCTGTTAGAATGGAGTGGCACAATAGAAAAGGTTACAAGTTTACAAGAAAATAAGTCATAAAAGCACAAAGCAGATGTCAAAACTAAGACACCAAACAATAAACAAAGTCATTAGCCATTAGAACTTTAACTAGAAGTTTATATTCCTTTGTACCAACTCCAATGTGGTTAGCCCTAAAGTATCTTCTATTCTATCTGAACCAGTTTTTGAGCAGGTTAATTATATTAGGAAAATAATGACTTCTAAATGATGACAAGAAGTGGAGACCAGAAGTGTTAGTCCAGATTGGAAGTGCAGTTGTCAACACGACAACTGACTTGCTTTCTATTCAACCGAAAAAAGGAAACCGAAATCTAATGAAATTAAGTGCAGGAAGGTCACTTTTGCACATTTTCTAATACAAAAAGAAAAATTCTATGAATATGATTACCAAGTCATTTCACCTGTCTGAACGTATGGAAGTGGGTCAAGTCAGACACCATACAGGTTTTAAAAAGGTTAATACTATTCTAATATTCTTAGACTTTGTGATAATCCTTTACAGATAAACTGCCTCAGGGCATGTTTCCTTTGAATCTGAGGCCTCAATCACATTCATTAGACCAGAGTGTCAAAAGGCACTTTTTCGTTGTTTGAAACATGTAGCACCACCACCAGCAGTTTATTTTAGTCATTAAAACAGTTTGGCTGCAAAGTTATGCTTGTAATATATTAAAATGATTTATATACACATCAACCAATTCCCATTTTATAAATGTTGAATTCCTAAGTGTGAAACGATCACATAATGAGACCACCTTGAAAACCTTTGTCTAAATTAAAATGATCTCTGTTGCAATATTATCTGGCCTGCATGTCTAGTTTTAATAACAGATGAATGCCATGAGATAAGACAAATGTGCATTTGCAGAATGATCAAGAAGTGTTTGCACCCAAAAACAACCAAGTAGTTAGATTCTAGCATTATTTGCATTGTGTTCAGTCAGACACATCCTACAATGGAAGGTTGTTAGTCTTTCCTGATTAGAACAGCTGTTCCTCCTCAGGAAAAACACTCAACAGTATATCTTCCCGACTTGTCTTGTCATTAAGTAGTTCTATAAATCAGCAGAGCATTACCATGTATGGCCAAGGCCGCCTTTGTAAAACAATCTATCCGTTTACATCACATCAACCCTCAACCTGCCTCAGCCTAGCTGCGGATACAATTGGCCTAACTTCAGGTTTTTTTCAAACATCTCGCCAAACACCTGCCAAAGTGACTCCACATGTTGTTAATATGCAAAGAGTCATGAAATCTGTTTATTGCTTGATGCTATGCGAGAGCTTTGTAAAACCTACAAGGAAGCAATAGATTAGTCATTACTTGCATAATGTTATCAGAGACAAGCAAATATTGGATATAAAAAAAATCTCAGTCGAGGAAGCCATTAAATGCCACTGCAGAGGAAGAAACATATAGGGGCTCATATCCACATTGGAGGAAAAAATAACAAAGCTGCTGGCCAAGGCAATATGAGCTGTGAAATGCCATACCACGTGTATTGCAATGCTGAATCAGTTTCGCTCATCACAGGCTCAGAAAATAAATGTCATGATTTCCATAAATGCTAAAACAAAGACCTGATATAACCCGGTACTTATGTGTATGACATATGGTAAAACAATCTAAATATTTGGTTGTGATATTCCCTGATTCAGATATACAAAACCTTTCCTTTTTTGCTCGCCTGACAAATAAATCAACGGATTAAATCAACAAACGCTCATCACGTCACAGGAGCATTTCATTTTCAAACTACATCATAATGACATGGAATTTCCGTGCAAATGCGACATACAACGCTGCTGAACAGAAAGGAACTTCCCCATTGTGGTCCAGGTGGCTCCAGGAAGTCAGCTCAACAGAAAGTGGCTCCCAATCGATAGGAAGAAGACCTAAATTTCCCTTTTCACTCATCTGCTTTTTTTTAAGCAGTACCTTACAACACTTTACGATCGCATGATTCATATTATGTTTTTGAAAATTACCTTACCAATATTACAGTTCTTATTCATCAAGAATCTAGCTACAGGTATGGCTCCATGGCTTCATTGAAGGATTGGATAGGTCGCTAAGAGAAGGCTATATTTGTGTCCAAATTGTATTAACAGTAAAGACAGAAACTCAATATTTGCCGTATGTGTGTATCTCAAAGTAGTCCAAGCCTTGTATAAAAAAAAACAGCTAAAACTGCATGTGGAAGTATTTACTCCTATTCCCTGCAAACCTCGAGCCTTTTTGAATCCAGCAGGATTTTTTGTGTTCCATAACACTTTCTCTTAGTCAAGACCAGAAAGACCCGACCATAAAGTCACAGAGAGTTAACATTGGGCAGCATGTCCTTGAAATGCATACCAAAATGATGAGATCCATCCAATAAATTGTTTGAGTAAGGCACCGGGACAAATTCCTCTCTTCCATCTCACACATGTTACTTGGTGCGGGCAGAGACTGTATAGCCCCATCACCAATGAGCCAAAACAATATACCACTACAAGATAAACAGCCCTGCCTATTCCAAAAACCTGCATGGAATCACCGGTCCACAAAAATAATTTCATAGTTTATGTATGTCAAGTCCAAAGAGCAAGTGTTTCTCATGCATAACTCTTGCAACATGCCGTGAAATACAATACAAGCTGCAATTTAAGGCTTTTCTATTAGGTAGGCAATGTCAAATTTAACTCAGTGAACTGCATCCATAGGACTTCTGGATTTCTACAATAATCAGTACATTTGGCAGGATATTGATATATTTATTATTGATAGCATATTCAGTTGACGCCATGCCTTCGATTAAGCCAAGTGTACAAGCCAGAGACCTATACATATGTGACTAACAGAAGCAGTGTCACCACATTTTTTTTTAATCATCTTTCTCCTTTTATAGGGCAGGGTTAGCCCTTTCTATATAAAATGATTAAAATACATTTGACAAAAAACGAATGCATTTCCTGTTCCTTGACAGAAGCAGGTAAAAAAAGTCAGTCATCTGAAAGACATGGTAGTATTAGGCAAGCATTTTACAATGGTGTCCTTGAGGAATTATCCAGTCCGTAGTGAGCAATGGGTTGTTGGTGAAGGTAGTGGAAATTAAATCTTTAGTATACAGGAAGCGGCCTGAAGACCTTTGAAAGGATCTTTGTTTGATTTAGTGATCAAGGTAGAGTAGCAAACACATGTTGTCTAGACAGACTACTGGCATAAATGAATACCCAGGTCGACTGCAAAGTCTATTTTAAGAACTATAAAACTGATGTGTAAAATAATAAGTGCAAAGTAATAATAACAAGTGCAAAGTTCTTATAGTTTTAGAGCTAGCCCTAAAACTGTTCAGCCATGGAGAAAAAAGGCACCAAACAAACAGAATAATTCTACTTATCATCAAACCTAAATTATCAAAAGTCTGTCGACTGAGTTAAAAAAAAACTGCTGAAGATATTTATTTCTTGCAATGCGTCTTTGCACTTTTACAGCATTACAACCATGGTCATTTCGTTTGAATGGGATTTTACTGATTCTATGCTGATGACGGAACATTGTGTTACTGTTGGTTTCGGGTCATGATGCTAAGAACTGATGCAAACATACATACAACTGATGACTAATATGACTAATATTTGGCTTGTGATCGCAAAGAGAAGTCAGACAGTCTTCTCTTTTTATACCCATGCCCTGTTTAGATTTTCATCAAAGCATTGATCATTTTTCAAATTTTCTTTTTACCTCAGTGTAGTAATGAATGAATGAATTGTTCAGATACAAGTATGGCTAATCTGTACTGGACTCTGATCCATTTTTGTAACTGCAATCTGATTTGATTTGATTTGGAAGAAGTAGACCACCCCACAATGGAACGATAAATACATAATGTGAACTCTTCATTGAGATGGCGTTCTTCGAAAATACACAATACACAAAAATGAAGTCAGCTATGGAGCATGGTATTCGGGAAATGGCTGGAGGGTTTTCACATTCCAACACTCATGACTTTCATGCAGAAAATAGAGGGGGGGCGGGGGGGAGGGGGGGTTGGATCCTACAACAGGGCCTGCCTTTTTGCAGCTGTATACGCCCATCCCCTAAAAGTTCAGCTCCTTCCAAGACAACAATTACAAAACTGGTCAAATGCACATGTCAACAATGAGTATAAATAGACAAACAAAATGTTTAGCAGCCAACAAGTCCAGTAGATGGCATGCGGGTTACACGTGCAATACAAGTCCTGTATAGTAGCAGGTATACACACACAGAGAGATGGGAGGGAAAACAGGCGTTTCAGTGCCTAGCATAGCCCGAGCAATTTGATCTGACAGAGAGAGGCAATGTTTAGGAACATGTTCTCCTATACATTGAAATAAGACAATTAAATGAGCTACTAGGAGACCTAAGCATGTCGTGGTGCAGCTTTTCCTCAGCTCCCCGCCAAGAAGGCATTTGACAGGGACACACATCAACAGGGACAGGATGTGAAAGCTTTTCCACTTCATCCGTAAAAGTTTCAAGGAACAAATCAAAAGATATTGTACGGAACAACAACGCTTACTTTTTTGATAGGTCTGTGGCTACTTTAGTTACTGTGTTATTATATAGGTTCAGGAGCAGTAGGACACTGCCCTAAAAAAGGGTGTTTCATATCTTAAAAATCTTAGCTGCATGGCTAGGCTACCCCGAGCTATCTGTCATCAACACTAACACACTGGACGGCCTGGATAAACCACAGCAGCCAGGCACAACGTGTAACCCGTGGCCGCGCGGTCAGACGTGTCACTTACCAGATTTGTCCTGATCATATCCCACGACAATAAAATAATCAGCGAATCTAGCCATGTTTGCTGTTTTTCCCGAAATACACCAATACAATTCAGCATTTTTCTTTCTTCAAAAGCACAGCCATGTTTGACAGGAATGGCAATGCGCCTGCGCGCAGAGCCAAGCGACATCCATGGGCGTGGGCTGCCCAGTTCACTAACAGTCGTCTTTCGGATATCTTTAATTTTGTGTTTCTCTGTTCCATTCTCCGGCCATTCAGCGTTGTTTTATAACTGGGCGTATGATAGATGCACACTTATTTTAAATTAATTAAATATTTACATTAGAGGATATTATGAAGAACTATATGCAGGTTATATTTAATTCCAAATTAGCGTTACAGAAACCCTTATTCACTATTTTTAGGACACTCGTACACGCTGTTGAAGAAAAGCGCACCTTCTGTCTCTCTCTCTCTCTGTCTCTCTCGCTCTCTCTCTCTCTCTCTCTCTCTCTCTCTCTCTCTCTCTCTCTCTCTCTCTCTCTCTCTCTCTCTCTCTCTCTCTCTCTCTCTCTCACACACACACACACACACGATCTCATTCCATCTTGCTCTCCTCTCTCTCTCTCTCTGTATGTGAGTTTGTGCATGTTGGTTATTGATATCGAGGTGCCAATAAATATGTCGTTTGTACATAATACTTTGACTACAGTAAGTAAGAAATAAACAATAAATCCATCAGAATAATATCAGACCACTGACTGAGCAGAGTTGCAGAGTGCGTGTAATGTAATGGGAACAATGTGTAGTGGAACAAGGTCCACGGACACTCTTTTCCCCCATCCAACCGTGACCATTCAACATATGGGCAACTGCAGCAAGCAATGTACAGCAACAGCAGTTTTGGTCCTGATTGTGTGTATCCATTGCAGTTCAGATGTATGAAGATTGGTTTGTGCAATCGTAAGAAACCCATATATACAAAATGTGGTGGGGTTGCTTTGGGGCTAGCCCTTGTTATAAAACTGGGCTAGATCGAGTGGATATTTTCAAAATGAATCATTGTTCTGCATGACTCAAGTAATTTTTCTCCGATAGAGTAACAGACTTTGTGGCTCTAAATTGTCACATTCCTGAATAGATTCCTGGGTTATTTGTATGTATGTATATATATATATATACTTTTTTTTTAAATTCCTATTAGTATAGTAATTATCATTTTGGTTACGATCAATATAACGAATGAAGCTTACATAAATATTATTATTAGATCATTATATGTTAACAACCAACTAAACTTAATATATTAAATTATTCCCCCAGTGTTTGTATATCTTCAATTCCAGTGTTGGAGACAGTTCAGTTAAAACAATTCCTAGAGCAGAATGGACAAAGAAAACCAACAACAAAACAACCGTATTTGCCCAATTATTATTTTATCATTTGAATTAGGTCCTACCTCTAAAAATGTTTCATGCTGATTTAGTTTGTGATAATTAAATATTTCCCATTACTTGTTTTCATGATCATTTTATTGTCCAATAATTTACAAATAGGCCTACTTGAAAATTAAAAAAAGTAAATCTACATTCAGGTCATGCTCATCCAATTATAATATTCTGTGAAAACTCAAATAATTAAAAAAAAAACATTGATCTCAACTTATTAACTTATTTTTTTCTTATAATATGCTGCCATTATAGATTCTAAGAAAAAAATATGTTTTCATTTGTATAATTATATCCTTTAATATTCTGTATATTGAATGGTTTCACTCTCAGCTGCATTGAACTGCATTGTAATGCACTGGGAGGGGAAAAGGATGAGGGACTGAGTGAGTCAGTAAAGGGCCCCTCCCACCACACATAATACTATAAAGCTGCTCGTCTGGTGTGTTAGAGCTATTAGCAGAGTGTCACAGCTGCCCTACAGCACCTCCAGCAATTTCAAGAAATCTGTGGAGTACTTTTTTTTAATAGCCAAGTCTACAGCAAGAGAGCTTTTGGATCCACGTGAATTAAAGAAGGATTAGAGGTATGTGTGCTTTTGAAAACATCCTTTTGTCTCTTTAGGTTTCCTTTTCCCCTAATCATTGCTGATGGCTTTATCCTTGTGCTTTTGAGGTCAGAGAGTATGGACAAGGACGGGGTTATCTGTCTGGTTATATAAGGTGTTTAACTGGTAGTGTGTGCAGAAGGTTGCCCTTTAGATGTTTTAGGACATCTGGTAGGAATTAAGTGTGTTGCTGTTTTTTATTGTTTTAAATTTACACCTCCTGTTATTTCCCTGCTTGTCTAAATAAATTGGATGGATTCTATTGAGTTAAGTTGGCAGTGATTGAGCCCCAGTAAGTTTAGCTCAAACTAGACTGCAGGACCCAGTACTCTCCTTTGCTGGCCAGGGGCCTAAAGCATGGTTGTACGTTTACTTAGCCACACAAAACTGACCTTGGCTTAACTTTATAAATAAATGAATGATAAGTAAAAATAACTTGGCTTTTGGACTCTTGTGTAAACCGTGGCTAGTATGGTAGTTATCATTGCAATGCAACGCTTTCAGAGATGATTTCAGAGACAATATAGGGTAGCATATAAAGTTATATAGTAATTTGATATGACAAGTAAATAACTGACAAATGTTTCTTTCCCTCACAGGTCACAGAGTCAACATGAAGCTGATCCTCCAATCCGTCCTTTATGGCTGCCTGCTGTCCACAATAGCTCACTGTGTGGAACTTGAAGTGAACCCGGAGTTGAAAAAACGGTGAGCTGATTTACTTTCTTTATTTACTCTTTAATCTTCAACCTCTGGATCAATCCCATCTTGCTATATGTAAACAGTGAAGGCAGATTTCACCACCTACCTTCCTAAAGATCTGCCCTGGATTAATCTGGTCTCCTGTCTGTTCTCCCCTATAGATTAAGTGTGTGGATGGAGAGCCGACTGAGGAGGCATCTTAACAGCATGTCTGCAGAGAGGGTGGCAGAGTCTGAGCAGTTTGTCACACCGGAAGAGATCAGGGATACTCTGATTCCACATTCCAGGTAAAAAGACACCCCAGACATCTTCCATTTCCAGTTTGACTTACAAACTGACAAAAGATGGATACAATTAAAATACAGACTACTGAGTCATTCAGTGCAAAAGTTAATTTTCCTTTCTCTTTCTCTCTCTCTCTTTTGCTTTCTGTCCTGACCCACCCTCCATCCAGCAATGGCATCAGCAGCATCAGAACCAAGCGCTCCAAGCACTCCACTGTCAACCAGTCAAGGAGACCCGGCTGCTCCCTGGGCACGTGCACCGTGCACGACCTGGCGCACCGCCTCCACCAGCTCAACAACAAGTTGAAGATTGGAAGCGCCCCCATGGAGAAGATCAGCCCGCAGGGGTACGGCCGGAGACGGCGCTCTGTCCCGGCCCGCAGGGTCGCGCTGGGGCTGGAGCAGGGGAGGCTGAGGCCTGTCTGGAGGAACGCTGTGTCACAGGTTCATAAGCTGGAGGCCCTCCTGCACCTCACCCGGACATGAGCGAAGTGATTGGAAGCAAGGGGTGCAGATAGAAGCCAAAAAAAAAAAAGAAGGAGAAGAAGGCAGCCAAGGACACCGAGATGTCCTCTCTGCTGTTTTGTTCCAAGATTATTCAAATGTCTGAGACTTAAAGCCAAGCCAGCTCCAGCACAAGCTTTTTTTTTTTTTGTTTTAGTTCTTTTTTTTTTTTTGTTCCAAAGCGCAAGGACTGAGTTAGCGCAAACAAACGGGACTGCTCCAGCTGTGTGTCCCTGGAGGCCGATGTAGGCTGACGGGAGACGGAGAGTTGAGCGTGCAGAGGGTGCAGACCTCTGCAGCTGGCCCTCAGACACTGGATGGCACGGTTGTGGAGCACCAAGGCCAGATGCTGCTGCTGCTGCTGCTCTCTTGTCTCTCTGCCCTGCAGAGGGAAGGGAACACAGTGCTCACACCTGGCCAAGTGGACACATCATGGGGCTGGGAGGAGAAAGAGTCCTTCTCTCTCTTTTTCACTGACCATGCAGGGACATTAATACACACCACTTCCTCAGAGTCAGGACTTTGAGAATATCTATCCTCTAAGGATTATGCTACCCCCATTCCAACCCAACTCTCAATACTTGTCTGCACTTTTTTTTTCTCCAAATGGACCTAAAGATAAAAAAAAAAATCATCAGGAAGAGAGATGCTAATCACAAATGCTCAACAGGGAGATAGTTATGTGTTAGAGCTATTAAGCTTTTTTTTTTTTATCTTAATCATATTTTGGGACACTGTATTGTACAAAGGAAAAATGCCTTAGATTCTGTGAAATGTGCCAGTCCATAATGGATTGAAATATACTTGAAATTTATATTGTTTGTATAAACACATGTGCAATCTATATTTGTCTGTTTTTTTACAAGTGTATGTATATATGTTACAAAATGTTGAATTTCATTATTTAAATATTGCATAGAGGCTACATTATGATACGTATACAGATTGAGCTATTTTTTATACAGGAATAAATATATAAGGGCATTCTATGTATCTATCTATCTATTGCCATTTTCACTATTATTTTGCAAACTGTGGTAATACTATATTTGTTTAAAAAAAACATGTTATATAATATATTTGTAAATACGGCCTATTTTATTTGTGTAAAAAAAACCCTTTTTCATACAATAAACCTTTTGCATTCAAAACAAGACTTCTTTGCTTCTCCTGGTTCCTTCTATTGTCTGCAGTGTACACTGCCCCAGCAGGACAAACTGCACCTGGTATGAGTTAAGTGATTATAGGGTATTATTAGTCGCTGTCTCACTCCCCCCTACTTGTGACCCCCCCCCCTAAAGGGCAGACGAGGTGCCGGGCACATTCCTGCACGGTGCACTCCAGCCTACATGGGTTCAACGCTTGTCTGTGGGCCAGAGACCTGCGCCTATTAGAGGAGGCTGAGACTTCAATCCCTCCATCCTCTAGATGGCTACTGCTGCAGGGGGGGGGGGCTTCTGTCTAGCATTCCTGTACGGCACACAGAGAGCATCTCTAAAACACGAGGTTTCCCCCACGAGCCTCAGGCTGTGCCCTATGAATGAATGTCAGGTCTACCATAGAGAACAGGTTTCATTGTGTTCCCCATCCCAGTCTGAATTAGATTGCTTCGGTGAAAACAACTGTTTTGAGACAGTCTGAGTTTGATGCACCTTTTCACCATAAAATAACCCCAAAATATACAGATCATCTGATTATGCCTAATTCTAAACATTTCATTTGTAATACATTAATGAATTGTTAAGTTTTTTTACTGGATCAAATGCAAGTGACATCATTGTTAACGGTTACCAAAATGACTACAATGTCAAAATACAAACGCAATAATTCACAACCGGCATTCAATGATTATATGGGCTCTACTGCCATCTAGCGAAAGATTTAAGCAATGGCTTTACTTCTGGCTGTATGGTTTAATGGGTGGAAACAGTGATGAGTTGCAGCTGCCCATTTGGAGCAATGCGGTCCAGTTGCAGAGCAAAGCCGGCATAAGTTATGAGTTATGTCTTCTCATAGCAACGTGTAAAAATATTAAGATGTATCTCTGTTTAGTGTAAATACAAAATTTGAGCAGGATCATGGATTACCAAAGTGGGTAATAATTTTTTTGGATTCTGAAAATATTCCCTGTGAATGCTGAATCACTGCATTAACCAAAGCCATTCAGGTCCCTCACTCAACTGAAGTGGGGAAAGGTTGTTCCATGCTATTTATGGACCAGCCCTGACAGACAGAAAGTAAAGCTGATGGACTGTAAGGGAGAAACAGGATAGAAGAAAGGAGAAGAGAGGCAAAGAGAGGCAAGGAGCACGAAGAAGCAGACTAGGAGAGAGGACAGAAGAGGAAAGCAAAGAAGAAAACTTAAAGGAGAGAAGAAAGGAATATGAATACAAATAAAAAAAGGATCATTTCAGATGTAGGGCTATTTCAAGTGCTGGCTTTCATTTTACAACCACACTGTCAATCATAAAGCAGCCAACCCATGGCAATCAGTCAGTCTATACTACAAACGTCCAAACCCAAGAGTATCCTGAGAACCTGAGCTGGGTGGATTACCTCTGCAATCTCAAACGCTGCCTGGCTGAACCAGGCACCATGCACCATCTGCTGCATATGTACCGTTTAAATATGATTGTCCTCATCCAAGGCCTTCTGGAGGGCTCAACATTGCGTAACAACGCTGTGCAGATGCGACTGAGAACTTTTATATGTTATCTCTATTCCTTTATTATTGTCGAACAATGTGCCTGATCAAGATGTTAACACTAATCTATTTCTCCAGATCACATTACTGAATGCTGTGTCTATACAGAGCTTGTGATGGGATGAAAGTAAATTAAAGTCAAAACCTGCAAGTAAATGGTTAAACGTCTAATCATCTGTATCTATATAGCACTTTTCTAACCAGTGGCCACTCAAAGTGCTTAACAATTTTGCCAAACATTCACCCATTCATGCACACATTCACACACCGACGGCGGTGTCGACCCCGCAAGGTGACAGCCAGCTCACTGGGAGCAGTTAGGGTGAAGTGTCTCGCTCAGGGACACCTCAACACTCAGCTAGGAGGAGCTGGGGACCGAACTGGCAAGCTTCCGGTTACCAGCAAACCCGCTCTATCTCCTGAGCCACATGCCTGAATTATAATTTCATAGCATCCCACTGTAGAATACAGCTAAGACACATACATTTGAATTGTTTAGGGGGTTTGAGTGCGGATCTGACCAAGGATGCATTGATCCAAACAGACGTGATGCAGTCTGACAGGAGCTGCCAGAGTGGGGGCTCCAGCCAACAAATTTCTGTATAGGACATCACAGTACATCGTATAATTTGAGGGGTTCTTAGTCCAACCTGCTCCTTTCTCTCAAGGGCCTTTCAGATCTGGGCCTCTGAGCATACAATAAAAAGCAAAAGAATGTGCATTTTTAAAGAGAATGACATTAGAAGCCCAGGCTATGTTGTACAAATGCAGGTTGTAATAGTAAACGTTTGTAAAAGCAGCTAAATCGGTTTGGCTGGCTTTAGCATCCTGTAGTTCAAGCAGCAGTGGGAAGGCACAGAAACGAAAGGGTTAAAGATGAAGTGTTGTGCACTGCAGGGCGGCTAATGGGGTATCACATTCTGTGGCCATAACAGAGCCTGGAGGAGACGATTTGCTGAAGGACTTACACACAGTTTATATCCATCGTGGGATGGTTTACCATACACCACATGCAGCAAGAAGAGAAGGTGAGCAGACCAATTCCTCAATATTCAAATGCAATAAGTGATTTCAAATATGTATTTATCTTAATATTCTGCACCTATTGACATTTGTACAGCTGAGTTAGAGAGAATATGTGCCTGGAAGGCTATGAGAATTCCTTATTCACTCATTCAATCTTTTTATGCAAACAAGACAGAGCCATGCACTTAAAATAATAGCAATAAACTGGCTGCAAAGCACAGTGAAATTTCGCTTAGGCTGTTAGTAAAAAGCAAACCTTGTTTATCTCCATCTAGATATCTGCTGGTTGGAATTAGAGCGACATGATCAGAGGAAACATCACTCTCGTAAAGCAGAAGTCCAGCCCCTGCTTGGCGAAGGGTGAGATTTCCTTCTGCCATCTTACTACTTGTGTGTTCTAAATCTTTTCTATATTACTTTTTTACACCCGGGCACAAACACACACACACATGCACACAATGCTTGTTTGTCAATTGCAAAAGAGATCCCGATCCACTTGCCGCTTGCCTGCCTAGGATCTAAGATATTTGTAGCTTGGGAGTTACCTGAGAGATTAGTGATTTTTAGAGGAGCATGAGAGGACATGATGAAAAAAAAGTAGCTACATCTGAGACATCAAGACTGCAACAACTCTCTATTTCACTATAACCCTAAAAGGCCTTGTTCACTAAAGCCGTTAGAAAAATGGAGCTGATTCTTTTGGTACCTACCTACCTACCTACCTACATACCTGGCTGACTCAGGCGTCATATCTGCCCGTACATTTAAAGACACAGCTATCCTCCATGGGCTGGGGCTGGTGGTGGGCGGCTGGTGATGAGAGGAGAATGAGGTGATACATCCATCAACGCATGCTTCCGTACATATAACATTTCAGTTGCTCAGAGGCTCTCTCTGTGTTCTAGAGCCTATGCAGGGCAGTGAACCATAAACACATGTGGTTAATGATATATATATATATATATATATATATATATATATATATATAGAAAGCATATGTAGCAGGCACAGTACACCATCCTGACGGGTCAAAGAAAGGCCTTCCTTATATACCTGCTCATATCCACTTTGATTTGAATTTGATGGAAGGGTGGTCAAAGTCAAAGTCAGTGTTGTAGTGGCAATGGTTTTCCCCCTTAAACTAAGGTCATGTGCAATTATATTTGAACAATCATCCGTGATGACAGTTAAGTTAGCCTGTATCTTTGCCCTCACTCCATCTCAATCTATATTTCTGTCTCTGTCTCTCTCTCACACTCTCATTGTTTTTGCTTTATGCATGAAACAAACAGAAAGACTGACAAAGACAGACATAAGAAATGCAATGGCTACCGAGGAGCTTAACCAAAGGTCTCTGCTTGGCCAGACACTTTTGACATTGTCCTGGGATTAGTACTGTGTCAAAGCAATGACATGCATCTCTTAAAATAGAGAGGGAGCTGTGAAAATAAAAGAATGAAGGTGGACACGTGGATCCTTGCATAGGGACTGGTGTCTCAACGACACACTTCACTCATCTGAAGCTGAGAACTGTGCTGAAGCTATAGGTACCTGAGAAGAAGGCAAAAGAGAAATACACGAGGGATGGCTGAGAGAACGTCTGACGGTAGGACTTGATAGAAGAAGGCCTTTCTTTACATGGGAAGCTAGAGTCGAGGCTATAGTCAACGGAGGCCTACAGTTGTGGTGCCTTGTTTCAGACGTGTCTTTTAGAGAGACAGTGGAAGAAGGATTTACCCCATAGACAGTGGTAGAAACCTTTACATTAAATTATCTCACAACACAAATAAAGTAAAACTTATTTTCGTTTCCAACATTGTAATCTATGTAATTCTTTCAATGTAACTGAACTAAGACAGGTCTTTTGGAGAAAACAGGAGTGAAATCCCATGTTTTTGTTCAGTCTCCTCCAACCAGTTTATTTTCCTTCCACTCCACGTACTTTTTTCGACGACGAAGTGGTATAGTTTTCAACGTCAGGACTCTGTGTGTTGGTGTTATGTATGGTTGGTTGACGGTGATTGCGGTGTATTGTGGCCTACCTCTCGGGCCATATACAGCCATAGCAACAATGGGCAGTTGGTATCGTATTGTTTACCGGACGCAGACGGACACAGAAGTGGTTTAGCTGAACAACTTTACACACATCATCGACAGTGGCTTTAGTGTTAACGCTAGTAAGTTGTGTAATTTAAAATACCTCAACTTCTTAGCTGTGGACGGTAAATTATTCATATAAAATCAATTTCTAGATCAATGTTTTCGATAGTTTTAGTTTTATATTTCCTCTGCGCCTGTGGCGTTGTATATTACGCAAGTGACACTTGCATAAGACAATAGTAAGGATAACTACATTTGAAACACAACGCCAAGGCTATAAACAACTCTGGCAGCTCAACATTTAAGTAATTTCTTGACTTGTGGCACATATTTACAAAACGGTACAAGCAAAAACATTGTGATGCAATTGCTATTTTCCCTTTGATAAGGCATATCCTCACGTGTTATCCGTTCAAGGACACTGTAATTCACCAAGGCTGATGCATTCCTGCAGACATGCCTCGTCAGTTCCCTAAGATCACCCTGAGCGAGGCGGACGAGGAGGTGCGGCTGCTGGCCGAAAGGGTGTACGCCTCGGCCCTGAAGGAGGAGGACCACAAAGATGTGATATCCATGTTCACGGTGCCCGAGGAGGACTGTCCCATCGGCCTCCGCCAAGCCAAGGAGAGGGAGCTTCTCCGGGAGCTGGCAGAGCAACACTCGGAGGAGAGCACCAAAAGGTAGCTAATAGCCGCCTGGTCCTCCTTATATGGTCACATCGGAGAGCATGCATAAATGAGAAGTGTATATTTCCTGGGGGGGGGGGATTTTGTCCTAACAACAGAAGACAATAAGTGGAAAAAATGTATAGAAAATAAAAACATGCATATAGATACACATAAAAATGTGTATGTAACATTTTTTTTAATCATTGACCAAAGTGAAATCACTCACAATTGCATTATTTTTGTTTGAATAGCAGTGCTATTCAATCAGCAGTGTTATAAGGTCATTACCTCATCTGTTCCAGGAAGAAGAGCTTCAAGATGATCCGCTCCCAGTCCATGTCTCTGCAGGGCATAGCCAACCCAGAGTGGACCCGTTCACTGGGGGCCACGCCCTTCGTGTCCCCGAGCTCCACCTGCTCCTCTTTGCTAGAAGGCTTTCCGGAATACCAGAGGGTCACCATCAGTGGAGACTACTGTGCGGGGGTAAATCACTTTTTAAAGAGCAGGGTCAGGTAGAAGTCACTGTCGTCGTTACATCTGCTGTAAGATAAGATTTGAGCATTGTGAAGAGAGAGAGAGAGAGAGAGAGAGAGAGAGAGAGAGAGAGAGAGAGAGAGAGAGAGAGAGAGAGAGAGAGAGAGAGAGAGAGAGAGAGAGAGAGAGAGAGAGAGAGAGAGAGAGAGAGAGAGAGAGAGAGAGAGAGAGAGAGAGAGACCCACAAAACACTTTGTCTCTTCTCCCTCCCTACATTTCTTTGACATTGATAAGTGCCATTGCATTCACAAACATGTGATTGACAGGCAAGATGCTTTCCCCAAACCAATCAGGGAATAGAGGCTCAAAAGATAGCTCTTAAATCTCAGTCACAGGTAATGCCAAATTAAGAGTAGTGTCTTCAGCACATACTGAGACGTATAACAATTTGTACGATTGTAGACACATTCATATTATGATCAATTAGTGGGAATCCTATTCTTTATTTCCAGATCACAGTGGAGGACTATGAACAGGCAGCAAAGAGCCTCCTTAAGGCTCTGCGTATTCGCGAGAAGTATTCAAAACTAGCATATCACAGATTTTTCCGAACCACTTCCAAGTACCTCCGCAGTACTGAGAACGAACTATGGACCGAGGAAGATGAGGTCTTGCCAGGTAGGAAAGAATGTAACTCCTGAGCATTTACGAGCCACTTGCATAATATAAGATTGTCTATTCAGTTGGGTCTGTCAACATTTGGTCATGAGCATTCAACTTATGCTTTCAAAACTAACTTTTTGCACGTATTTTTTTGCAAAGCCCAATTGTAATGCTTGTCTACAACACGCTGCGTCTTGTAGATGTCTGTCCATGTCCGAGGAATGGAGAGGATCCCTACAGCATGGAGAACATCCCAGAGAATCTGGGCTTTGAACTGAAAATGAAAGACGGGATTGTGAACGTCTATGACGACCTGGAGGCTCTGAGGGAGAACAAACCTCGGAACCTCCCGTACCCAGACCTGGAGACGTTTGCGATAGACCTAAGCCCCGTGTTGGCTATGATCGCAGACGGACCCACGTGAGTGACTACAACCCAATAAAAAGGCACTTTAGCTTCGCTGCTGGAGGTTTGACTGGCGTTTTGTTGAGTTTAGGGTTCCTATTAGCCGTGGTACAGACATAACAATACACACGTGTGTGTGTGTGTGTGTGTGTGTTTACAGGAAAACCTATTGCCACAGACGACTAAACTTCCTGGGTTCCAAGTTCTACCTTCACGAAATGCTCAACGAAATGGCAGAGCTCAGGGAACTGAAAGGAGTGCCACACAGAGACTTCTACAACGTCAGGAAGGCACGTTCTTTTTTGGGGTTTATATATTTTCGATCCAGAGTGTACTAGGGATGGGTCAGAATATTCGATTATTCGATTATTCGTTCCCGAGGGTCAAAGCCGATTTTTAACATTTGGACCGATAACATTTTTTATTATTATTAATCATGTACAGAAAAACAATATGCACAATACACAAGCATAAATATTAATATATATGCATACAACACAAACACTGATCACTGTTAAAGTTAGTTTTTTTGCGTTTAAGATATTAAGTGATTTCTTGCCGATGATCCATGGCTGCCTTTGTGAATGTCGGCACACATCGAATAATCGATTATTCCTTCATAACCACCCACTGATTATTCAACCATGAAAAATTTGAGTTATTCACATCCCTAGAGTGTACATCGTCCCCCATTTTTCATCTCAGTGCCACGCGTCCTTAACGCTAAAGGACACATGTCGTGCGGTGCCGTTTCCAGGTAGACACACACATCCACGCCGCGGCGTGCATGTCCCAGAAGCACCTGCTGGCCTTCATCCAGACCACCTACAAGACGGAGGCCGAGCGCGTGGTCCTGGAGAAGGACGGGCAGAGGATGACCCTCAGGGAGGTCTTCCACAGCCTCAACATGGACCCGTACGACCTCACAGTGGACTCCCTGGACGTGCACGCTGTAAGAGGCTGCTTAGGGTCGGGCCTTTGTGGTGGAAAGTGGGGGACTCTTGGTTGATGAGTGCATTCTGCTCAATTTCATTAGACATTTGTATCCCCGTGAGCAGAAGGGATATTTATTGTGACGCCGGTGAGATAGATACAGAACCATACTCCTTCTGGTTAGGACTGCATTGGTATGGGGAGAATGTGTTAGTTGTAATATTCTGATTCTGAACACTTTATGTAATAACAGCAGAAAACACATGGTGTGCACTGGTAGACGTCCTAATAATAACTTAATAAGACACTCTGTGATCATCTTTTCAGGGGAGGCAGACCTTCCACCGGTTCGACAAGTTCAACTCCAAGTACAACCCGGTGGGGGCCAGTGAGCTGCGGGACATCTACCTGAAAGCCGACAACTTCATCAACGGAGAGTACTTTGCCCGGATCATAAAGGCAAGTCAAGAGAACACAGTATTACACACAGTATTATTACCATGTATGAATTATAACGAGCGCTGGCGTTCACAGCATTGGAATTTGATATTGCGATGGAAAAACATTCTTCCTCCCGACAGGAAGTGGCCCACGATCTGGAAGAGAGTAAGTACCAGCATGCTGAGCCCCGCCTGTCCATTTACGGACGCTCTCCAGATGAGTGGGACAGCTTGTCCAAGTGGTTTATCGACCACAAAGTGCACTCTCCCAACATGAGATGGATTATTCAAGTGCCCAGAATATAGTAAGTGCTGCACCAGGAGAACTGTGGCCACGGTGCCGAAACCATTTTGAAGTCTGCATGTGTTTTGCGTTAATGATTATTCTCCCGTGTTTTAGTGATATTTTCAAGTCAAAGAAACTGATCCCCAACTTCGCAAAGATGCTGGAGAACGTATTCTTGCCTCTATTTGAGGCCACGGTTAACCCTCAAAAGCACAAAGAGCTTCACGTCTTCCTCAAATACGTAAGGCAACAATATCCGTCACAAATCAGAATAACTAGAATCCCAGGAGCATTTATTTTTGCGTACTCTGTTCCGTTTTATTTAAGACATCTATTTTATTTATATGAACGAAGGTCACTGGATTTGACAGTGTGGACGATGAGTCCAAACATAGCGACCACCTGTTCTCTTACAAGAGCCCCAAGCCAGAGCAGTGGACCACAGACAACAACCCCCCGTACAGCTACTACCTCTTCCACATGTACGCCAACATCATGGTCCTCAACAACCTCCGGAGGTAAGCCAGCTCTGAGCACAGCGGGCCCCGAAGCTCAGGGTCACTTTCAGTTTCAGGGTCAAGTCTTTTGCTTCGGTTTTTAAACAAAATGTAAACCAACTGATTATCCTCTTTTTGGGATGTATACCTTCTTCATCCTGAAGTGAATTGAGGGAGATCATTTAATGGAACGTAATTAACTTCTGCCAGATGAATCGTTTAGTTAAACATCATGTGATTGTTGATCTTTAATATTTATGCTGGGAGGTCGTGTTCGGTATGTCAATGTCCTCATGAACACACAGTCATTACCCTCCGTGGGTCTGGTCCCTTGCTCATCTCTTATACTCTACACATCATTAACTTGTTAACTTGTTAACCATTCCAACACGACGACGTTCTCCAGAGAGCGCGGCATGAGCACCTTCCAGTTCCGGCCGCACTGTGGAGAAGCTGGCTCCATCACTCATCTGGTGTCGGCTTTTCTCATTGCTGACAACATCTCACATGGGCTCAACCTCAAGAAGGTAGGCCGCAGCACACCGTGTTCATCTCTTCCCCCCCCATGCAAGATCGAGACGTCAGTGTGAACCTGAGCCTGTACACATTTTGCATTTTGAAATGTTCAGGTTCACTTTTAAACAAGGATGCATTTGCACTCTTATGTGTAAGTGGGAATGTACATTTAAATACCAGATCTTGTATTTGGATACATGAACTACTTTACCCTTGTCATCAGTCGGTTGAGAATCCTCATTGCACTGAGGACTGGAGCTATCTGTCTGTGCTTCCTTGGAAATGTAGTTTTCGGTCATTGTGTCAGAAAGGCACTACAGACTGTGTCATCAAGGGCATCAAACTATACGACTGTACTTCCAGAGCCCTGTGCTGCAGTACCTGTACTACTTGGCCCAGGTGCCCATCGCAATGTCGCCACTGAGCAACAACAGCCTCTTCCTGGAGTATTCCAAAAATCCTCTGAGAGAGTTTTTGCACAAGGGCCTCTGTGTCTCCTTGTCCACAGATGACCCCATGCAGTTCCACTACACCAAGGTACTCACGCCTGTGACCGCCCAGTGCAACTAGTGATTGAATGCTCCACCACTCAAATACTGCACATTTATACAGTGAAGACTAGTACGGAATAGCATTTAGATTCATGTTTTGTTACATTCTAGGAGCCTTTGATGGAAGAGTACGCCATTGCAGCTCAGCTGTGGAAGCTCAGCACCTGTGATGTGTGTGAGATAGCAAGGAACAGTGTCCTGCAGAGTGGTCTCTCTCACCAGGTAGAGGGACTCTCTCTCTCTCTCTCTCTCTCTCTCTCTCTCTCTCTCTCTCTCTCTCTCTCTCTCTCTCTCTCTCTCTCTCTCTCTCTCTCTCTCTCTCTCTCTCTCTCTATGCAGTCCTAAGCACTGAGCTCATCAATGCATGATGCAATGAATATGTACATTAATTATTATTTTTACTTTGTATGGATTTTTGACAGGAAAAGCAGCATTTCATCGGAGGGAACTACTTGAAAGACGGCCATGAAGGAAATGACATCCGCCGCACTAACGTGGCCCAGATCCGGTTGGCCTACAGACACGAGACACTGTGCAACGAACTCAGCTTCTTAGTCGAGGCTGTGAAGTCTGACACCATGAACTCCAAGTCTGAGTGAAGTACATCGTCGACAGAGGATCCCAGCATGACTTGCCAAAGTGCTCAATATTTACCAGTTACTCGTCCATTTTTTCTTCAACAGCACTCAATAGCTTTAATGGCAGGGAAATCCGGTAACAGGATATTAAATGCAATGCATTGCTGATTGTTTCATAACCAGTACCACTGATGTTTCCACAGATAGAGATCCCAGCTGCATATAGCCATCTCTGTTCATTAACACCTTTGTTACCTAAACCTGGACACAATATGTTTGGGCGCCCGTTCTCTTGCACATGTCTTCTGCTGCAAATCAGGATGTATGACACTCTTATTTACAAGAAAATACTGGATCTGCTGTTTGAAAATCACATTATCCATCTCCTAACTGTTTAGAACCCCCAGTGCATTGTTCATTATCTGTAGAGAATGGTAGATTGACTTTGAGTACTATGGATATGCATGTATGGACCATTTCCACAGACTGAGATGTTTTAGAAAGGTTGATGTGTTTAATTTAGCCCTGTTCATGAGGGTTGTCTTGGTCAGTACTGCAAATTATGCTGTAAATAGAGTTGATTGACACGGTTTCCTTCAGTTTCACTGTATAAAGAATAAACATATTTACTGGAACATTACATTTCTTTTGTCATGAAAACAGGGACCTCTTGTGGCTGAAACGATTTATTAAATTAAAGTGAAATACATTAACTTAGAACTAGACATCATTTATATACAAATAAATTTACATATTTATTAAGTGACAGTTCCACGCAACTAAACACATTAGGCATTCCATAACGTGCACCTTCTCTGTTAAAGTTTAAATCTATTTTGCATATTCTATTTGCATATACAACAACATTTTGCATATACAACGACATCATATACAACATCCCTTTTTGCATGTATTTGATGGTGAGAAAGTGGATTTTTAAGCAACATATCCAAAATATTGCCCATTGCAAATACAAATGATTGTCTGCTATCCGTTTAGGATGACTTCCAAATCACAGGGCTGTATCAAAACTGTCTCCGTCATCAGTCCCCTTGTCTATTGTGACCTCTGGCACACATCTGTCCTCCTCTGTCTCAATGTCGCCTTCCTGCGGCCTCGTGTCCCAGTTCTGAAAACAACTGCGGTTCCTTCCGTTTTTTTTGAAACAGAAAGAAAGAAAGGTTTATTCAGCAAGTAGTCCTTAATAATAATCGTTTCATGTTTGTATTTCAATACTTCTATAATCAGAATTGGCTTGATAACCCCATTAAACACTCACAAGTGTTCCAATCCGAGGACAACAGTGATGACCAGTAGCAGAGCACAGGTGACGCCGATAAGCAAGGGCTTTGTCGGCACTGAAATCACCGGAGAGGGAGGAAAAACATGGTTCAACTATATGCAAAAACAAATATCCATTACTCGAGTTATAATGACACAATGCATAACGCAATCCGTACAAGTCTCGTATAATACCATTAAGGGAGCCTTGTGTGGTGGTGCCGCTCTGGAACAGGGCCTGCATTGGCCTTGCGTCGCCCCTGCCCTGGGTGGTTAAGGGGAGCAGTGCAAGGGAAGAGACGGGCCCGCTGGCCGAGATGACGGAGGAGAGAGAGGCTGAGGGCAGTGGCTCCGAGGTCAAGGTGGCGTCCTGTCGGGAGGGAGAACGGGTGTTCTCCCGGTAGTGCGTGCCGGTCAACGGGCTATCGGACGTCGCATCCTTCAATTGTGTCCCTGCGTCTGTCACACGTGAACGGGCATGAGTCATATGAGAGAGGGACCGGAGAGAAATATGAAAGGTGACATGCAGCGAAACGTATTTCTGTTATTATTTTTATGCTTACTTGTATGGAAACTGAAAACTTTGATGTTTTATGTTGATAAATAAGAATATATTTTGAAAGGAATCTCAATAAAGTATCTATTTACAAAAATAGCATTATTGTAGTGTAGGCCCCTCATCACATAGTAATGAAGTAGTCTAGGGGTAAAAACAGGTGTAGCTTATTCAGTAAATAATGGGTCTCCAGTGCCATTGCCCATTTACTTCATGAGATACTGCGTGTATCTCATTATATACATTATGCATTACACCTCTATGACGATGGCCAATAGAGATAGGAACTCAACATGAAAAGAAGCCATACCTGATTGATTGAAGCAAAACACATCAAAGTGTTTTGTGACACTGGTTCTCCACACTACCAGGCCAGTCCTGCCCTGTCCACAGGAGGGCCTTGGCGTGACTCTCGGAACGACTGCCAAGTGTTCATCAATCCATCCATACCTGGGGACCAACAGATGCATATTACGGACCACATACCGTCATACGCAGGCGTGCATTTTGTACATGCATTAGAGCCATCTGTTATAGTCGAGTCTGCTACACGAGGGTGGTGTAGCCGCACCTGCAGGTTTGGAAGCCCTGTGCGAGCGCACTTTGCACTTGTGCTTTGGAGGCGATGGTCAGCCCAAGAGATTGGCAGACCGCCCTAGCCTCAGAGGCATTGAAGGCGTAGTGAAGCTGATCCACCAAGCTGACCTGATGAACCCCAGCGATTCTGTAGCTGCCTGCAGAGAATGAGGACATCGTTGAAGTACTAAAGCATTGATAACTACTTCAAAGATCGTCCCACATTTGTGAAAGACAAACTATAAATAAAATAAAAATTGATTTTAAGAGCAGAGTACAATAAGAAAAGTATAATATATATATACATATGATCAAAAAAGTATATATCTATATTTTATTTACATTGACAATTTTACAAAAGTACAATAAAAGTGCAAAAATTGCTATTGAACATCCAAATGAAACAGCTTTGCTTGAAATTGCTTGCTTTGCTTACCTTTGAGGGGTCTTGATAAGGCGAGAGTGACCGGCAACAGTAAAATGATTGTGATCATGCTGAGGTTGGAAGACCACTGGGTGTTGCGGATGAGTCCCACACCAGGGGGTTAAATAGGGGTGATTCTAGTGGGAGTGTGCACATTGATATTGGCCAGAGAGAAAGGGAAAAGGAAGAAGGACGTCCTGTTGAATCACAGGTCGCATTAAAAGCCACCGTGTGCTTCAGGAAAGATACAAAGAAATTTGTTTGAGGAATAAAAGAGCATCAAAAATAAAATCTAAGTTGATGTTTTTAGTCCCCTGCATAGTGTTGTTAACGATGGTGTAAGTAAATGAAATCATACATTAATTATATATATAAAAACATATTGGGGAATAAAAAAACACATAAGGGGGTTTCAAAATCTATAAAAAATAATAATATCGACCATCAAACAATACGGTTAAGAAATAACCTACTATTTCAGAGAAAAAAAACAACTCAAGATTATAAAAGCAATTCCATCATGACTGATTTAACGTTAATGGGAATACAATGGGGTTTTTCCTCGGCACTGGTGTGATTTGTACTTTTTGTGACAGTACACTGGGTTGTACAAGTACAATCATTTCCTCCCTTCGGGCATGGCCCAGTCGCACTTATGATCCCTGCCCATCCCCTGATGAGCCTCTGGTGCGCAGTGTTATCGCATTTCCACCCCGGCAGGATATGACGCAGATAGGAGCCAGAGAGCGCCCGTGCTGTCCTGGTCAGATGTTTAGTGTCCGTGACACTGGGTGGCCAGCTGTGACGTACAAAAAAAACAAACTGTTTTCACGGGCAGAGGAAAGGGGGCAATACACAATTTCACAATCAAGTGAAATATTATGCTGACTGAGTTATGACTGTCACGTGATAGATAGACAGATGGAAGACAGCAGAAGGTGCGCGGTTCAGAGCGTATCGATTATCACCCGATGCAAAGGAAGGCAGTTTTTCAAGCACCTTTATTGAAAAGGTGACGTGGTACAGCATTAAATACAACACAGTTTGACACACAGGTGCAAGAGAGGTTTTTAAGTGTGTGCACTCATTGAGAGAGAGAGTAACGTAGGTGCTTGAAGGACCGACACAAAATGAACAAGGTCTGCAAAATATTGCACTTTAAGAAAACTACACTGGAATGTGCTTACATCTCCGCTTAAATATCTCATAGAATTATATTACTCACAGTGAAAAAAAAGCTGTATTTCTAAACATCCATTTAACCAACTCTCCAGAACTGCACGGTCTACTAGCCCTGAGAGATAAGACATTAGGACACTAAGAATTGACATGTACATGCTGTCTCCTGTCTAAAGTGTGGTATTGAAGGAGCAATCCAATAGGTTAACATTCAGAGTTCCATCTGATACAGCAAATAAATATATAATCGCACCAATCTCACTCTGTTATTGGTCCCTAAACACAGAGTATCCCTGTACCAACTGCATTCATTTGGTAAGTTTGTGATCCAAATAATATTGTAAGCAATACAGCAGAATTGTATATATATATATATATATATACTATATATATATGTATAAAAAACCGAATATATATATATGTATATATTATTTTTGGTTAGTTTTTTGTTTTTTAAAGCTCCCAAGCCTACACCCTTTAATCACAAAGTCCTAGAGAGTCCTAGATTCACATCCGCTATAACGTTAGGATATGGACGACGATTCCATCACAAGGGAAGGAAGAAGGGAAGGAGCTCCTCCTGGTTATTCTGTGGTAGGATTCTTCGGCTGTGCCGCCACAGTCAGCCCAAAGATCTTCTTCTTGCCCTGCACCAACGCCTTCTCCGCCGTGTCCACGTGGCTGCTGTTGTATCCGTTTAGGTACGTAAAGACGTTGACCACCAGAAAGATGACCAGGCACAGTGTCAGGGCGATCCAAAAGGGTCGATGTCGCCAGGAGATCTTGGGCCAGTAGCGGTCGAGAAGAACAAGAACCTCTTCCATCTTGCTGTGAAGATAGAGACATACAACAATGGCTTTAACTTGGAAATGACACAGAATGGCAACGGCGCACTCTGATTTCTGGAAAATGAAAAGTTAATAGTTTAACAAGAATGACTTTGTATACACCAATTTAAATACATAAACATACTTTTTGTATAAATAGTATTCTATGAATAGTATATATATACAAGTACTAGGGTTAAACACACACACACACACACACACACACACACACACACACACACACACACACACACACACACACACACACACACACACACACACACACCTACCTGCTGGACTTCTTTGCCATGCTGCGTTTCCCACTTTCCTCGTCTTTGTTCCCAGACTGCAGCAGGGTCGCCTGGACTTTCTCGGGCTCCTCGCAAATCTCTTGGCTCTCCTTGCTTTTGTTTAGTCCCTCTTGATATCTGAGGTTCAAATAATATTGTCATTTTTTGCTATTTGCGGCAAAAAAATGGAACGCATCATCACACGTGCATCATCACTTGGAAGCTGCGTATCGTTCTACACGGTTTGTGTGATATACCACATGTCACTCATCACGCCTTAGCTCCCACAGCGAGCGTCCAGTAGGCTAGGTCCTGCTGTCCTACGTGTCCCCCATTATGACAGAGGTGTAGGAGGAGGCAGCACGTGGACCGAGGAGTTCGACATCATTACCCTTTATTATAGGCTTCCTCTTCCATCTTCGCCTTGAGCTCAGCCCTGATCTCGGCCCGGAGCTCTTCCACGTTGACCGCGGGCTTCGCCGGAGCAGCCGGCTCGCACTCGGGCGGGGACGCCCTCTTTCCACTGCGATGTCACAGATGGGAAGGGGAAGGAGAGACTGTTTAAAAAGCATCCTCGCACTGGGCGCAGGACGGCTCACTTACACTCACTCTTTCTCGACGGCGTCGCGACCGTGTCTTAATAGAAAGGTTTGAAATAAACAACACGTTGAAAACTCATGTGGGCGGGAAGGGTTCTTGAAAGGAAAAGAAGAATGGAGAGGAAAAAAAAAAAAAAAAAGGGGAATCTCGGTGGATCTTCTCCACTTTGTACAGATGTTGTTGACTCTGGCTTCCTCTCAAGGAGCCGCTGCACTGGCTGTGAGCTGCGACTCTTAGTTGAAATACTGCGGACATATACACTCAGACTAACCTTCTCACAATACCAAGAAAGGAGACCCGTGTTTAGGTTTTGTCAGACGCTTGCCCCAAATGTTTAGAGTATCTCACAGGGAAATAGCTCGTCTACCCAAAGCTCAGTCTTAAAAGTGTTTTTAAAAACGTTGCTATTCTTTTCCGCAGCACCATCCAAAAGGCCAAGTTCAACATAAAACTCAACTGTGTCACGTAACGGGATATTTGCATGTCATCTAAATGACATGTGGGGATGATCTTTACGCTTTCATCCCATAAACAGACCCAGCCACTCGAGGTTTCTCAGGGAATGGTTCCTGGGAAACATAGCCTAAAGGTCACACAAACAAACCACAGACAGCTAAAAATGTTGTGCCGATAACATGATTGATTGCGCAGTTTTGCGTGACCTATTGTTTTAAGATGGTGCCAGACGGCGGCAATCATGCAATAGTGTGTGTGTGTGTGTGTGTGTGTGTGTCTACGTGTGTGTGTGTGTGTACTGGCGTACATGTGTGTTTGTGTACACATGTGTCCGTGTCCTTGTCTGTGTCTGTGTGTGGCTTCCGTGTACGCAGAAGGTCACCTACCTTTCGGTCGTCTGTGCGCCCTCAGCAGGGGGTCCGTTGACCTTTATATCCGTGGCCTCACACTACAGCGGCGCCGACAAACAAACAAACAAAACCCCGTTTAACATTATCGTGCGTCTAATAAATCAACGGAAAAGCGTTCGTTTTGGGTCACTTTGGGCCGAGACGATGAGGAAACCAGAGGAGCCTACCAGGACGGGAAGAGCAGGCCCACCGCTGGGGGGGGGTCCGGACGCGCCGGCAGACGACGCCGGCGGCGGCGGCGGGGGGGGGCCGTAGGAGGGTGCGGGGATGGGGCCGGCGGGGGTCTGACCCGGGATGTTGAGGAGGTTAAACTTGGGGACCACGGCGACGCTGACCCGGCGTCTGGGCAGCGCCTGGTGGACACGGACGAGAGAGAGACGGGACGGAGAGAACGCACACACGCGTTGTCACGCAGGGTTAAAGGAGCGGTGATGTCATCAGGGCACTTTGTTAAAAAAAAACCGAATAGAAACTTTGAGATAGTTGAATGATCACAAAAGATTTGCGTTTTCACCTTTCCAAGTGTGAGGGACATGGATCTTGACGGTCGGGGAATTCCATCGTCTTTATTCCGCACAACAACAAACGTGATAGGGTTAGACCATCACACACGCCCATATTAGGTATCGATGCAAACTACGGAGCCGCTCAATTTCCAGGATGTCATAAAGATGTCATTAGCTTTGAAGACGCATCCTCTGAGATATCTCTGGCTGTATACAAAAACAAATGTAGGGGACATAATAAGAGAGTCTAATCTCTTGTTTGTTTTTTTATTTCCGCCTCACCTCCGGTGTCAATGGAGCCTCCGTAGCAGCGGATGGAGTTCTGGTTGGCCAGCTTCTTGAACTCCATCAGCTCCGCATGGTCCTTCTCGTACGTCCTCTTCAGGTTCTCCACGTACTGCATCATCACTTCTGTGGCCTTGTTCATGCGTTTCTCCTGTTGTCGGGCAGAACAGCGCGGGTTGGTGAGTTGCAGAACCAGGGGGGGGGTTATTTTAATTCAACTTTATTTGTATAGTGCATTTCATGCAAACAATATGGAGTTCAATGTGCTTTAGATGAAACATTTCATAGAACAATTAATTACCTCATAAGAAATGTGATAAAAGTGCTTACATTTAAAATAAGAAAATAGAGAAAAATAACCAGCTACACCAAAGAACGATGATATAAAAGAAGGCATTAGTAAAGTGGTACCTGACGCACTGCCCCCACTATCTCAGCCCGGCTGGACAGCCTGGTGGCCAGGCGGTGCAGTACCGACACCGTCTCAATTAGCCGCTGGTACGCCTCCCGCTGTTCCAGGTTCTGCCACTGGGGGGAGGTCATCTGCAACAGCCGGTGTTAATGATGGATCAATAGTGTCGTCATGCGCATGTGCAGAACCACTAGGTAGCAAAATCTGACAAGGGAGCAGAAATTGGCAGAACACTGGAACCACGCCACATTCATCATCAATGCGCAGACAGTTGTAGACGAAACAACTCAATAAAAAAAGAGGAAGGAAACATGTTTGAATGAAACATGCTGTTAAAAAAAAAAATCACAAAGACAAAACGAATTATGCCAATACGGGAAGACGATTTGAAATTCAAAATGTGTTGAACGGGTAACCCGTTGAGACGGACCGTCTCATTATGGGGAGGGCGTCCCGATACACATTACAACAAAACAAACAAAGGAGCACATCAAAACACAAAGACATACACATACGACCTTTTCAATTCCCCCCCTCAGCACCTTTCATATCGCACCTAGTGGAGACCCTCCTATAAATGTCATTCCTCATAATGAAAAGGGTAGACTGGGACAGCTGGGGAATGGAGTCTACACGATGGGCATCGACATCTGAACCTCTCAATAGTCCTCCTCTCAATAGTAGTTTATAGCAATATCTTTATATTTATGCAATTATCTTTCTATATATTCTATTCTATTTCTTTATTTGTATATTTTATCAACTTTAACTGTATTTTTGTAGTCATATTCTGGGCTTATTTGATTGTATTTATGTTCTCTCATTTGTATTCTAATTATTTTTCTATCGCGAGCAGAGCGCTTGTGAGTGACAGGTTACAGTAGGTTACAGTTTCTCTAGGGACTGCTAAAGTCTACTCTGGGTGTGAAAGTGAAGGAGGTAAAAGGTGACGGAGGAAACCTTCAGAGCTCCTTTAAACTCCTCCAGCTCCTTCTCCGTGTTCTCCTCGGTGAGGTGGCGTTCCCGCTCCGCCTGCTTCATGCGCGTCTCCAGGGTGTAGTTGTCGTTGCGGTAGGCCAGGGACAACTGGACGAAGGCGTTCTGTGGAGAGGGAGAGATGTGCTGATCGTCCCCCTGAACTGCAGTGATTGATACGATGCATCGATAATAAAGGATCATCGTCAACTCCTGAGGATGGAGACATGAGCCATGACTCATGAGACGCTCTTGGAGGAGAGTGAACTGTCTCACCCTCAGCTAATGGATTTATAGATGACTGCTAGAAGTGCAGAGTGATAAACGCTCTCCTTTGTCTTGTCCCTACTGCCGTAGGTCTCTTAAACTGTTAATTGCGCGTATTCTGGTTGCCAAGTTGTCCTTTTTGCACACTCTTGTGCCACTGTGATTTCCTGTCCGGTTTGCCTCTGTATTTTATTGTGTTGTTGTTGTGGTTGCATTGGAACATTGGTTTACAGCCGCGGTCACGACACATATTATGCAGACAGACCTCTGTATATGTGTTGTATGTGACATACATTACCAACCTTTAAGGTGGTTCTTTAAACAATTAGTGCGCATTCATTGTGTATTTCAAAACCACTTGTCACATGATAACCATGATTATTGGTTCATTGTGAAGGCTCTCCAACACCATTTCATCATCGATTTAAGAGCTAAACTTTTAGTGTACGTTTTTAGACAGGACACAGCCATCCGTCAGCTATTACGGAGTGAAATGCTCTGTGAGATATCGTTTCAGTTTGACTGCAGGCCTGCCTCTTTATGAGAGAATTTTTGATTTTTTAGAGTGCTCCCGGTTCATTTCTGCCTTTCTTCCATGATCGGTTCAGGGAGTTCATCTTGCCTGACAATCACAGGTTTGCGAATTCAACACTCCTCGATGACAGAGAAACATAGGGAGTGAGGGAGTGAGGGAGGGAGGGAGGGAGGGAGGGAGGGAGGGAGCAGAGAGTGAGGGGACGTTTTCTTTGGGGGGGGGGGGGGTTGTTTATTTTCCAAATCTGTCTCTCTTGTTGTGCTATGTTTCTTCACACCACCATTTTTTTTTGTTACCTACAGCAGCATTGAACCCAGTACTGCTGGAGATAAGACAAGGGAATAATAAGCCATCATTCTGCCATTCAAGGCTCACAGCCGGGCGGATCAAAGCCTCGTCCAGCAGCATTCCAGGCGCTCTCAGAGTGAACACGGGCCCGGGGGTTGTCAGGAAATACATGGCCTCTGACTGTCCTAATCCCAAACTGGTACCCATGGGAATGACAGGGAGGGGCAGCGGCCAGAGCCTGCAGTGTTGTGTTTGTGTTCTCTCAACAGAAACAGGAAATCTCACAGCCTCTCATCAGTCTTGATTATGAACAGAGAATCCACTTCCTGTGGTTGGTGCTATGCTCGCTGCAGGCGGAGTGAAGGCATACGTAGAGCCGAGTGGCCCAGTGGGATAACTATTGACAGTTGTCATAAACTGTGTGTGGAAAGTGTTTAGATAAGATAAAAAAAAGTGTCAATAAAATGTTCTACAGATGTGGAACCTTTAGTGGAGAGTTATATATCTAAATCAGATTTGTATTGCCATACACAATACATTTAAAATTAATTTAGATTTTAATGTGACGTAGTATTTTTTATTTTTTAAGTATTGTGACAAAATTAGGATTATTTTACGGTATCGTTGGAAGGTTTTTGAAGAATTACAGAATGACGTTGACAGATACTGACCTCAACTTCTTTTTCAGTGAGGGGGGGTGCGCTGCAATAACAAACACACAAACAAACTGTTTGTCAAAGTCACATTTTTCCCATTTGACAGCGTAAGAGATTAAACCCGATGCACTGATAAGACGCTATTTTGGGTGCGATTGGCCAGACTCAGACTGCGTAGACCTACCAGCCAGGCAGGCCGCGGTGGAGCTTGAGTTTCCTAAGCATCACGTCCGAGATGTTGGGCATGGAATCCGTCTTCTCCTTCACATCATCCCCGCCTAGAGAGATAGGCGACGGTAGACCACCTGCATACACACAAAGAAAGAAGAAGAAAGAAGGTCAAAGAAAGAAGGTCAAAGAATCACTGTTTCGATTGGTATTCGTGTTTTTACAATTACGCCATCTGCTGGTGGAAGTGTGGAACGCATGCAGCACCGGCTGGTGGTGTAGGAAGTGTACCTTTTTCGTGTTCACTTGTTTCACTCAATTCCGGTAACGTTGACCCCACGATGCTTTGGTTGCGCAGCAGCTTGTGCTCCTGTGCACAAAAACGTTTTCAGGTAGACACACATATTGTGACTTTCCCATTCATTCACGGAATAAACGACACATTCAAACTACAAAAGGAGGTGCGGTTGAAAAAAAACGGGATCTTCATCTTGAATGTAAAACAGCAACAACTCCAACACACCTCTCTGAGTTTGGACAGCTTCTGCGTGGCGACGGGCTGTGTGGGGAAGTCCTTGTACCCCGACTGCTTGGACGCGCCGTCCCGGGACTTATCCGGGAAGGCGAAGACCTCCTCGGGACCGGCGGAGCCGAAGCCGGGACCGGGGCCCGGCGGCGGCGGCGGGGCCCCGTTCCTGCTGTTCAGCGTGCCGACGGTGTCCCAGGAC
>NC_140282.1:18350332-18355332 GCF_964030765.1 Micromesistius poutassou
TGACATTTCATTTTTATCTGTGCGCCGAATATGTGTATCCTCTTCTTAATCTTAATCCTGCCGTGGCCAAACAGTCATACTTTTATAATGTGTTATTTGTACAAATACCTGAGTAGCCTGTTCTTTGTGTTATAAAAAAAAAAATGAAGGAGATACAACCGTATTTTCTCCATTCATCAGACTTTCTCTTGTCTTTTAAGGGCTTTTAAAATGGGGGTTGTAAACTGAATGGTGAGACCGTGGTGTATTTTTTTATCTGTTTTTTTTGTCTGTGCATCAATACTGTTTCTTAAAAAAAAAAAAAAAGCAAAAAAGGAACTACCGAGTCATATGAGTAGCCTTTGTGTATTACTGTATCTTTGTACCTTTTGTGTTGTGTTGTGTCACTAACTTCTCTTGGAAATAAACTACTTGAAAGTACTTGAAACAACACCCCACCGTCATTTATGTGCTGTTTTTGTCTTTCCCGTGTGCCATCAGAATAGATTAATTATTCGTCCACACGATGTAACTCTTTACACTGGACATGGGACAACCTTTATTCTTTTCCATTCATCACACAGCGTCCCTGAATCACCGCCGTATCCACGACGTTCAGACAGAAGCAACGCGCCAAAGATCGATTCCTGTATAAATACTGAAGCTAGGGTTGGCTAAAGGCCCCTCTTGGTATGTTTTTCTGGTGGTGGTTCGGAAGTTCAACCACATGATACATCAGAATGCCCAAATCATGTTTCCTGACATTTATAAAAAAAAAAAAAATCTCTTCATTCTTAAAGTCTTTCAATAAAGTGTAAGCGGAGACCGGAGCAGCGGCCCGTCTAGCAGACCGCATGTTCAGGGACCGGGCATGTCTCTCTCGGCAGACCGTTCCTGGGCTCAGGATACCTAAGCTGGGCTGGATTGTGCCCAGCTTGACTTTGGGAAAACAAAGAAGCGTTGTCCAACGAACGAAGGTTTGGGTGAAGGGAGCGTTTTACAGCCCGTACAGCATCTTGATCTGGGAGCAGGTGCAGCGAGCTGCTCTCCGTGCACATCTGGCCCGGTGCTTAAAGCCATATTTAGCCTCCCCAGTTGGTTACATGGATTAGCCCTTCAACCTGTTGGCTTTCTCAGAGCGTTTCCAGGAAGATGAGGGACACATTTGGGCAATTTCAGGGCCATTTCATGGTGGTTTTTTTTCTTTGATTCGTTTTTTTTTTGTAGTACGCTATTAACTTCTTTGAAATGCAGATTTATGAAAATGTTTCTATTGCTGTGACTTATTATGCTAAACTAAGCAGCACACGCACGCATCTATTGTTTGTTATCAAGGAGCTTATGTTTCCCACAAGACTCCCTCGTGTACCACAGTTGAATGAAAAATCGTGTTCCTTTTTCTTAAGACATTTCTTTCTTAAGACAAGTTTGTGACATTTATCAGGGGAATTTTGTCTGCTACATGTACTAATTCAAGGTGACCCTCAAGCTATTCCAATCCCTTATCACATGGCTATAATGATGACGGGCCCATGTGCATCACAAATGCTCATTCCCGTCAGGTCTCGCTGAAGGCATTGGTAATGTTGTAAACATGTTGCAGCTGCTGACACTCTGTGAAAGCATTACTGAGGTTATTGTAACACAGCCGAATGCATGAGAAATGTTATAGTAACATGCATTACTAATGTTATGGTAACACGTAGCTCCATACATTACTAATGTTATAGTAACACATAGCTCAATACATTACTAATGTTATAGTAACACAACTGAAGGCATTACTAATGTTATAGTAACACGTAGCCAATACATTACTAATGTTATAGTAACACATAGCCAATACATTACTAATGTTATAGTAACACATAGCTCAATACATTACTAATGTTATAGTAACACGTAGCCAATACATTACTAATGTTATAGTAACACGTAGCCAATACATTACTAATGTTATAGTAACACATAGCCAATACATTACTAATGTTATAGTAACACGTAGCCAATACATTACTAATGTTATAGTAACACGTAGCTGAATGCATTACGAATGTTATAGTAAAACAGAACTGAATGCATTACTAATGTTATAGTAAAACAGAACTGAATGCATTACTGATGTTATAGTAAAACAGAACTGAATGCATCACTAATGTTATAGTAACATGCAGCTGATTCACCGCTGACGGAACCCCTGGGGGGAGGGGGGGGGGGGTGCAGTCTACAGCAGGCCTACCACCTGCTTACCACCCACTGACTGCACACCCACACACACACACACACACGCACACACACACGCACACGCACACACACACACACACACGGACACACACACAGATCCATGCCGTATCGCGCCCGACACAGTTCCTCAACCTGGGATCCACAACACCGCATGTGTGAAGCTGAGCCGACATATACACACAACACCCCCCAGGTGATGATATCTGCACCTAAATGATCCGTGAACAGAGCTCTCCGAGTCCCGAGGGTGGGGGCGGGCGGGGGGGTGGTGGGGGGGGAGGCGCAACCAGGCAGGGCTTGTTCCTCTCGCTCCGATAAATGCATTTAGTCTAGACTGTGACCATACGTGCCCCGGACTCATAGCTTTTGGCCCCTCATCGTGGTGTCTTGCCCCCCCCGCCCCCCCCACTCCCACCCCCCCCACAAACTTGTGCTTCCTGTCCTCTGGGCCAACCATGTGGAGGTCACCGTGGGAAGACGTGTTGGCCTGAGAACAGGCATCTGCCAGATATTTATTCACCAACAGACCATCCAGAAGAATGTTCCCATTTCAAATCTATTTAGATGGGGATCTCTTGGACAGGGATTTGATGAATTGGACACAGGAATTAAGGTTTTTCTTCTTGTTTCCCCCCCCCCCCCCCCCCGAACACATGGGGCCTGGCCGGCCGGCTGGAGACATCTTTTCCTTATTTTTGGAATACCAAAACTTGTGCAATTAAGGATGTGTGTGTGAGTGTGTGTGTGTGTTTGTTTCTCCGCAGTGACCCTTGGATACGCAGTGTTCCTGAACAAATAGTTAAAATAATGAGCAGTAGAGAGTACTGCGTAAGTAACTGGACGCCAAATGTCTCTGGTGCCTAGGAAGCTCATTAATGACCTCCACGAGTTTCATCATAAAACGTGTTTCGCAGAGCGCTCTGGAGTTCTTTGCGAGTCACGATGGTGTGTCGGAGAGAGAGCGCGCGGGGCTCCGAGGCTCTTGATATGGGAGAAGACGAACCGGTCCCGCGGTGCACGGCTTACCCAATGAAGCAATGCCAATCAGACACACAAACATGTCCATGTAAGGACTTGCTTTTGTGTTGTGTGAATGACATTATCTTTTTGTTGTTTGTCGGTGGAGCGCCACATTCCTGACTGCAGCACGAGCACTTGGCTGGTTCATCCATCTGATGTTATCACAGGGGGGGGGGGGGGGGGGGGTGGATGGGGAGGGGTCCCATCTCTTTAGCTCAGTGTATGAATAGAAGACTTATCACCCCACCCTCAAACCATGACCTTGGCATGAACTAATCCCTCGCTTGCTCTTGTGGCGTTCAAACCATCGTTCTAAAGAGAGACCGGGCGTAGGCCTATTAGATATTTGATTGGTTTGTTTGCATTTGTGCTGTCTTTTGTGCTTTTTACACTGCCGGCTGGCTAAGTAAGAGTACCTTATGGTTTTCAGAACACAATCGGTGAACAAGACAAAGGTCACGATCTCAAGAGATTTAAGATATTGGATTGGTTTGGGTTTTTGTTTTGCTGTCTTTTTGTGCTTTGACAGGGCTACCAAAGTTAGCCTAATGTTCATTCATTGCATTAACAGTGGAAAAACATTTAAGCAAGACGGATCAAATATGCTATTAGAGGCGTAAGTGGCGTCAAACATTGTTCCATCGCTGAAGCGCCTGATTTGTTTTGACAAGAGGCGATGGCAAAACAACTTGGGTTCCCTCGTGCCACAGGCTTGACGTCAACTAAACCTTGTTAAACTGGACCAAAATTAATTTAAGTCATTCTAGATTTATGACTATGGCCCATGAAGTAATTTTCTCCGACTAGGTTATTTGTCAAGCGCACTCAGTGTGTGGTATCCATGGCAAGTTGGTACGGTGAAAATACTATTATACAACCACACTATATTTATTTCATAATTACTTAAGCAAAGTGAGTCAGAGTTGCAGTGGGAACATGCTCCGAGATGAGCTTAAACAGTACCAAGAAATAGCACAAAACCGGCGTGTGTTGTTTCAAAAACTATCAATCACCTCACCCTCTGTATACACAATAAAAAAAAAAATAGAGGAATTGATTAAATACAATGAGAAGCACGGAACATCTGCGGATCATTCTCATGAGGAACATTCAGGTCTAGTGTCTGGGTTTTACTGGCCCCCCATTGAAGGCTACACGCAGGACACTTGGGGCCCAGCGAGACCCTAACTAGCTCTCCATGTGCATTCTTCTCTGCTGGTGTCACCAGCTGCTTCCTCACATGCGTGATGGGAGACGGACACATGGCTCCAACAAAACGACCAGGAAGTGAAGATGCATGTCCATGCAAAGTGCAATCTGAAGCGTAATTAAACAACACATGCAAATGCTCAATTTGTCTTTTTGTGATTGGACCTTTTTTTTTTTTTTTGTCTCGCCGAGTAAATGCGGACTCGACAATTGCCCTTGTTAGGTAAGGCTTGTTCAGGTGGTTTTCTGTGACTATGCTGACATCTAGTGGATGAAGCCAGTCTAGTTCTCTCACTTCTCACATAAACACACACGCACAAACACACACTTTTACAATTGTATTAAAATGTTAAAGTAAGTCATCACAACAAGCAAGTTCCTTATACACAAGTACATTAGTCAGTTAATTATGGATCCATTCCAGTTTAAAAAAGAAATATCAAAAATAAGATTTAAAATACAGCCTATTGGAAAGTGGGCTAAAGAATTTTCTAAAAAGTTCAGTTTCTTTTTTTAAAGAGCGCAGATACATAATTTGCGTTGCTGTC
>NC_140282.1:18362832-18438777 GCF_964030765.1 Micromesistius poutassou
AGGTCATGGCTCAACTGGTGTCTAGAAACTGAAAATAGTTAATTGTAAAGGTATTCCATGTACGAACAGCGAGACTGAACATGAGAAACTTTAAGCTGATATCAACGGCAGAGGCGGCTCGGGTGTAAACAAGGTACGTGGAAGATACACCAACTGGGGTCTGACTTTTACTGGGGGGTCTGATTATCCTACAGAACGCATCTGGAGAACATCAGGTCAAGTCGTGTGGGGTCAGGTGGGTTCCTCCACACGGGGGCTCACCTGTTTGAGCACGTCCAGGATGAGCTCCTGGTACACCTGCGTGATGCCCATGGACACGGTGTGCAGGCTCATGCCCTTGCTGAAGTGAGCCATCCCCACCAGGTTGATGAGCTCCCAGGCGCTCAGCCCCCCGTTGTTCCTCTGCAGGCTCAGCTGCAGCTTGTACTCCGCAAAGCGGTCCTGGTTCCAGCTGCTCCCCATGGCCTCCAGGAGCTTCCGCAGCAGGTACTCAATCTAGAGAGGTAGATCAAAACCATGTATATACAGTAGGGGTGTGCATCTCTCCAATAAAAGACGATTCGATGCGTATAAAATAAAAAAGATTTTTAAATGGTTAACGATTCGATTCAGTTCGATTCAGAAGGATTTCGATTCGATTCGATGTGGCACGGCTCAATTCGAGAGGGTGTGATGCAATGGATTTCTTGTTGAAAGTAGACGATCATTTCACAAAATGAATTGACTTGTAAATGTGGCATTTCCTTCAAAAAGATTTATCAAAGACTAGAGAAGAAGTGTATTTGTTAGGGGTGTGCATCTCTCCGATAAAAGACGATTCGATGAGTCTCTCGATACATGGGGTACGACACGATTCAGGAACGATACATTTTTAAAATGGAACGATTCGATTCAGTTCGATTCAGAAGATTTGCATCTTTTAAATCAAAATCGATTTTCCGATTCAAATCGGTTTTTGTTACACCCCTAATATACAGTATATACACTATCGTTTAAAAGTTTGGGGTCATCTAGAAACATCTAGATTTTTTTTTTTAAAGAAAATGTCAATACATTTTTCAATGTAGATAACATTAAATTAACCAGAAATACAGTCTAGACATTGTTAATGTGATAAATGACTATTCTAACTGGAAACGGCTAATTTGAATGGAATATCTCCATAGGTGCACAAAGGCCCGTTTACAGCCACCGTCACGCCTGTGGTCTACTGGTGCATTGTTTAGCTGATCATGTTAAAAGGCTAATTGATGATCAGAAAACCCTTGTGCAATTATGTTAGCACAGCTGAAAACTGTTGAATGAAAGAGTGGCCGTTTCTCAATTCGCGTTCTCGTGTGTACTCGTGTACTTGCGTTCTCGATAAACGTCATCAGTGGTAGCCCAAGCACTGTTCCAATTCCAAGTACGCGAGAACGCGAGTACTGTCGTAAAAACCTGTGTGTGTTCTCGATGAGGCCGTTCTACCGAGGACGCATCGGAGGTGACTCGTGTGGACTTGGGACCGTTAAATATCCCAGGATGCATCATCGAGTCCTCTGCTGTTCCAATTGCAGGTGCGTACTCGCGTTCTCGGAAGTCTGTACTTGAAAGTCCGGACTTGCCAAGTACGTACTTCCAAGTCCGCGAGAACGTAGTCCGCGTACTTGGTATTGAGAAATGGCTAGTGAGTGGCTAGTGGCTAGTGAGTTTTCATGGAAAACATGAAATTGTCTGGGTGACCTCAAACCTTTGAACGGTAGTGTATGAACTGCACGCTGTGTGGCGTATTTCTCACTACCCGACTACCTTTGTGAAATCCGATCGCTGGCGTCAATGTGAAAAAGTACACAGTCCTGAATATAGGCTAACACAGCTTGTTTAAGCAGTGGAGCAGTATATTTAATACATGATACATTGATATGTTTCATATATTACTAACTACTTGGTGGAACTACTTGGTGTGTATTTGCTCTTCAAACTGATCTCCCTCACCTCTTCTGCCAGGATGACCAGAGGGTACGTGTCCTCGGACAGGAAGGTGAAAATGCACCAGACTTTGTAGGCATCCTCCTTTGAAATGAGGAGACTTCTCATGTTCATGTTTTTCTTGTAGGACATTGTCCAGCACATCTTGTTCAAGTCCTGCATGTCGAAATTGTCCCTTGCCTGTGAGTTTAAACGGAGAGAAAAGGAGGTAAAGGTCAAACAGGAGGTAAAGGTCAAACACAAGGGAAGACTATTCACAAACGCTCAGTAGGAAACTGCCGTTTGTTTTCTTCCACCTAATGAATTCCACAGGATGTTGCGGCGTATAAAGCTAATGTTTTCAACTGCTTCATTACAATGCAAGTCAGAATCCAAGAGAGAAAGACGCGGAAAAGCCCTCAGGGCACAGGGACAAAAGAAACTGCAGTAGGTTACTTGTGCCAGGTGATGGTTCTTTTCAGGGTATTGTGTATTTTCCACAGTTAGAATTAAGTCAAAATAAATACATTGAGTTACAAACATGGATGTTTTCACTGGAGATAACCTTTTGCTGTAGTTGGATTCAATTGCATTAGTTGTAGCGTTTTATGATTTATCTTTATTTATTTTAAGTTAATTGTGTCTGAAATGGGCTACATCAATTGTATTTCATTAGAACTGAGTTGAGTTGTATGTTATCCTCAAAAGGAACTCAAACATAAAAATATATATAATGGTCGGATAGAATAAATTCTTAACAGGAAGTTTCTACTCTACAGCAAAGACAGGGCAGGAGCAACCCAGATGTGCTAATCCTCATGAAGAATAGGCTTGTTGGAGGGTTTCTTGTATTGCAGCCCACTAAAGCAGTTTAGGACAGCAAACCAAAGCTATACTAGACTGCAGTAAAGGAATGATAATATCCCATTACCATCAAATCTGTTTAGTTTGGATTAATTTCATGTCCTATAGATTCACTACAGATTGAACCAAAAACTCCAAATTTGAAGATCGGCTTCGGAAATGGAAAATAGCCAAACTCCAATTTTGACAAGCACAACAATCTTCGGAGAGGTGATGATATGAAGGGCGCGTTGCCATCCTATACCTTTTCCAGGATGAAGCGTTGGAGGTAAGGCATGTAGCCTTGGTTAGAGACGGGGCCTCTGTCATCATCCTTGAAGTGTTCTTCTAGAGACACGGGGTCATGGGGGATGTTCATCACCGTGCACAGGTTGTAGGAGAGCACCTGAGACACAGACAACATGGGTTAAACCCACCATGGTCTCTCATGCATATGGGATCCTGGAAGATGGCTGACTTTGTAAACTATTTAGGTATTTGATGATACATTTTTTTTACTGAAAAAAATAAGAGAAAGTCGATACAAACAGCGTAATGATACGTAACAATGATCAAAACTACAGTCCTGCTCACACTATATGTAAATATAATGTATATCTGCTCACACTACACTTCAGACCATGTACTGTTCACATTAGACATTGATATTATGGGCAGATGTTTTCAAGTGTGTTTAACAAATGTGTAGTGAAGCAGATACAGCAAAATCACAGAAAATGGTGTTGCAAAAATATTGGGAACCATTACATTTTGGAAACTAATAGGAGAAATGCTACTTCTATATATAGTGTGATATAAAAGAAAGAATATCAACTTGAATTCACTTCTAGCCGATTAGGCCTAACCTTTTGAAACCAACATCTATTTTGTATCATGCAACCATGCATAGAAAATAACTTCTAGATTTGCATCACAAGTCATGTGTAACTTTCTGCACGTCACTCATAGAAACGGCCAACATTTTTACATTTATCTAGATACAACTATATGCTGATTAAATGTATCAAACATACAAATTACTTGTGAGCAAATGCATTTAACTAAAATACGGGTGATTTTTACAAAAATATCTATCATGCCAAGTCAACTTTATCTATATAGCACACTTCATACACAAGGCAGGCTCAATGTTCTTCACGTAAAAAAAATATCATACAATAAACTAAAACAGGATTTCAAAGAGTGCATAAAATACATTTGAATGAAAGGACAGGTTCAAATTCTAGTAGTAGGAAGCAAAGGTGAACAAAAACGTTTATAACCTGGATTTAAAAGTAGTCAGGGCTGAAGCAAGTTTCAGATCTTCAGGAAGTTTATTCCAGCTTTGTGTTGGACAGTAGCTTAAATCTGCTCTCCCAAGTTTTGTTTTGACTCAGGGAACAATTAGCTGACTTGTCCCAGTTGATCTTAAAGGTCTATCTACAGGGTTCATAGTGGAAGCATTTAGTAATTTATAGGTGAGCAGCAGTATTTTTATATCAACCTCTGTCATACCGGAAGCCAATGCAGGGATTTGGGAATCGGTGTAAGACGTTCAAATAGTTTAGTCCTTGTTAGAACTCTAGCAGCTGCATTCTAAACAAGCTGTAGCTGACAAAGAGCTTTTTTTTTTTTTGAAAGAATGCAAAGAATAACCCAACCTACTCGTAATAAATGCATGGAGAAGTTTCTATGTTGGTCCTATTTTCTCCCAAAATGTCAAATCTTTGTGAAATAAGGGTTGAAATGAAAATGAATAAATAACGTGAAGTACAAGGCAAAAGTAACTGTAACTGCTCTCTCAGGTTAATTTAGAAAGCTGAGCCCACAAGCCCCCCCCCCCCCCTTTAGGGGGGGGGGGGGGGGGCATATTCCAAGAAAACAGGAAGTGGGCGGGGCATAAGGAGGTCACCCATCAATCACCCCGAACCCTTGACAACCCTTTTAGGACACGACACCAACATAGTGAAGTTATGCACTTTTTCACGCCCCCTTTTGGCTGATTGGTATGAAAAGTTACTAACTCCTTACCTTGCCTATAAACTATAACTAACATTCCCACCAAATTCGGTACAAATCTGTACTCATCTTTTCGAGATATCCCGCTCACAGGCACTCGGCCAGACAAACAAAAAACGTAACCTCCTAGGCGGCGATAATGATATCTTAATTTATAGTCAGACACTAATAAAGTATATATATTTTTTTAATTCATAGATAATATGACCAAATGTAACTAGTTACAAATAACATCGATTTGTTTCCACTCGGATACATTTACTCCATACCCAAGTTTAATATGTATTTTCAAGACATGTAATTGAAATAACGCCCATCCAGTGCAGAGCTATTTAGAAAATGCTCTGATCCAGTGTAAGGGCAGAGTTACAGTGTGAAAAAAGTGATTTTGATTTAATTGTTGTAATAAAATGTGTTTTATTTTGAATTAGCAATGCTTTTATAGTAATAGTTATATATTGTTATTATTCTATAGGCTACTTAGTATTCATATAACCATCATAGACCCCGACGCTTTTTAATTGCACTGACTGTATTGAAATAATTTAAGATTTCATTTAAGACAAAAACGAGTTGTCTTTATACATAGGTCTACAGTAGTCCATTGGTTGATTGGAGAAAGTAGCCTGCATCGAATATAAATATTGATCACTAATGCAATTAATCGTGAGATAAATCCCTTGAAATAAAAATAAATGGGATTCAGACTAAAACACCCATGACGCATTATGCAAGACAACGTATAATTGCATGATAAGGCGTCATATATTTAACAGTGAGTACAACTATTACAACGTAGATTAAAAGTCCCACCTTTAACTGAGATTTCGAAACTTTTCCACACTTATCCACGTCCAAAGCGGAGAACGCATGCCATATTGGTTTCAAAAGCTCGTCACTCTTCCACATTTTTAATCCACAGGAGTCTACACCAACAACACCAAGTAGTTAACCGTCCCTCTACCTCAAGCCGCAACCCCCCCCCGTGGTTTTACCAGACTCTGAGACATGTGACCCAGATGTCGCAGCTGATTTTCTGTAAACACATGTAAATGAGGCAGTCCGGTGATCATTGGTTTCATATAAACATTGCACCAAATGTTCCCCTAATAATCACCTCAATAATGAAGGATTGCATGAATCGCATTAAAAAAATAAAATAAAAACAGTAAAAAAAGTTAGTCATTTCATTTTTGTTAATAAACAGGCATTTATTTTTTACATGGCTCAAAATAAATTATTACACATATGGATGACCCTGACAAAGTATACTTGAGTGCTAAGGTGAGTAGTAGTTAGATTAAATTGTAAAAGCTTCAGATTTGGTGAATGGGCCTACCATTTTATCTATATCTATATATATATATATAGAGAGAGAGTAGCTAAAGAACTAGGTAATTGGCCTAACGTTATATGGAAACAACCAGGAACTTGACTTCAGACGTTGCGTCTTCATACTTCATTGTCACTCCTTGTCGAGAAGAGCATCATGTGGTGAGAAGTATAAACCACCAATCATCTCTCGATCTCCACCCGTTCCACTGGCGGTCGGTACAGTCCGCCCTGCGTCCATCGGAGCCGAGCCCCGCACATGGTACTCCGCCCGGTGCGAAGCAATAGAAACCGTTACAATAGGGACTAAAATCCTATTGTCTAAGATCAATAGATGTATATATTTGCAAGGGTTGTTGCAAAAAAAACCTATTAGGCAATCATTTATTCAGTCAAAACTGGTTGTCAAACACAGACCTTCCAAGACGGCTCGCTGGGTAAAGGCGAACTAATCCACACCATCCGACGTGCTTATAACAACGTACAATAGCACGCACCTCTCCACACACGAGGCAAATGGCAAAAACATAAGACTGATGGCTTGATATAAGGTGAGTCATACGGAAAAAAATAAGGTTATTTAAGTGATTTATACTTAATTAGCTCATGAGAAACTTAAAAACGTACAATGAAAGACACAAATGCCTCAATTCCCTTAGCTTTTCTTTTTTTAATATGCTGTTGTATATAGAGATGGTTCATACATACACCAACCAAAAGCTTGAGACCTCGACGTCAAGTCCAAATGTACATGCTTCGTAAAAGTACCCGGTCCGTACTTTCAGAGCTCATCCAATTACGTCGTGTAGGTACCCCAACGGAACACCGAGAGCATTCTCTTTTTTCAGAAATCTAGAATGTTTCCATGTTGGTAAAAGTTATACATCGCCTATTGACCAACACCATAACCAAATACATGTGACAACCAGCCATTAGAGGAGGAGTTGCTTTGAAAAGTAACAAAGTTACAGCCATTTGTTGTTTTTAAATAGTCTTCATCGCTTTAAAAAAAATTGCAGTCTGATACAGAAGGCTAGGAGACCTGAACATTATGAAAGTGCTAGTCATTCATTTACAGAGGTCAGGTGTCAAATAGTGCTATGGAGTATCCAATATGCTACATATGAATACTGTTGACACCTTTGAAAGTTGCCCCTAGATGTTATGTGAGGCTACTTGGAGAAAAAAATAAAAGATCAATAACCTTGGCTTGCAAGTACATTAACAAACATGACAATTTGTTTATGCAGAAAAATTATATCAAGACTGCCAGGTGTAACGTTATCACGGCCCGGTGGGCCTAAACAGTGATAATGCATTATTTCGTCCCATCATCCTTTTTCAAATTGTTAGAAGCCCCCAATTTTGTTAGGTTGGGAAAAGAAAAAGAGTTGCCATCATGGTCTCCGGTCCACGTTGGACTCCCAGAACACCGCGCTGTCGAGAGCTTCTTCCTCACGCGTCGTGCTCAAGTTCTTGGTTTCCTTTTAGGTTTTTTCACCCCCCCCCCCCCCCCCCCCAGTCATTGGCTGCGTTTTGGGTTTCCTTTTCCCCCCCCCCCCACATCTTCTGGTGCTATTTCCAATTTCAGAGATTGAAGAATGACTGAGAAGAACCAGTTCTGGGACCGCTATTGAAGGGAACAACACAAGCTTTTTTTTTTTTTTCACTTCACTACAATCAGTCACAGAGTAATAAAAAGACGAAGGGGGGGGTGGACTCAATTCATTCCCGGAGCGCTGCCTCCAAAGTTGAAGTTAGTTGGCACCTCTGGCACTGTGAACTTGTATCCTCCGTGCTTCTCGATCATCTTGGATTCTGGGAATGACGAGACAAAAAACGGCACGTCGTAAAGATAATGACACGCGTCGTCGGGCCAGACCATGTTAAGAGATTGAAGCGCGTGACAGCGACCGCTCACTCATGCATTGTGGGGGTGGGGGGGACACTTGCCATGTGCTGCCCGTCTCTGGTCAGCGAGTGTCCCGATGTCGTGGAGGTGTTTGCCCTGATCCTCGTCCAGGACTTGCGTGAGAGCCTGGTACCACGCGGGGTCCTTCGCCTGCAGATCTGCAACCGAAACAAGAAACAAAGGTCACAGGTTAAAAATCACATCCGTAGAGGAGAACGACGCAACGTTTGGATGCAAGATACCTTGAAAAGTTAACGCCTGAAGTATTCAAATGCGAATCATGAGCGATCCGTTCAGATCGAAGCGACCTTTTTCCCGGGCTTGAACCCAATTCATGGTTGCTGTGCGTGAACCCAAAATGAGGTCATCATGGCCCTCATGCTTAGTTCTTACGCCTCGTACCCGCTGTACACGTCCGTCGACGGATCTCATTGACTTTACATGGGGACGCTCCCGAAATGCATTGTGGGTCCCGTCCGTCAAATCGGTCTCCGTCTCTTGCGTCCAAAAAGTTGAGAAAAGTTTAACTTTTCAGGCAGCGACGGATCCGTCACCCAATCAGATCGCGTTATTATACGCACGTCATACGCAGATCCGTGTTTTATACCCCATGCGTCGGACACGCCCACTCTCTTCCGTCGACGGACGGTGTACACGTGGGTACGAGGCGTTACTGCGATTTGGCGCACACCTCTGGAACACGAAAATAACCTCCCGAGGGAGTGCGGGAACTACCAGTCTACGCTAGGGATGGGTCAGAATATTTGATTATTCGATTATTCGTTCCTGAGGGTCAAAGTCGATTTTTCAACATTTGGACCGTTAACATTTTTTCCCCCATTCAAATAAACAAGAATTAACGGACGGAACTAATGTTGGTTCTGTAGCACTAATAGTTAATCATGTACAGAAAAACAATATACACAATACACAAGCATACATATTCATATATATGCATACAACACAAACACTGATCACTGTTAAAAGTTCGTTTTTTTTTGCGTTTAAGATATTAAGTGATTTCTTGCCGATGATCCACGGCTGCCTTTGTGAACATCGGCATCGAATAATCGATTATTCGTTCATAACCACCCACTGATTATTCGACCATGAAAAATTAGAGTTATTCACATCCCTAGTCTACGCTGTATAGACCTGGTAGTTCTGGCAGTACTACTACATGCAACTCAACACGGGCCGACCCTGATGGGTTGGGGGGGGGGGGGGGGGGGGGGGGGGGGCGCGCGGCCGTCCTTACTCTGTAGGATGGTCTTGAAGATCTGGTACTCGTCCACCAGGTTGTCCTCGTCGTCCACGGCCGTGGTGTAGCCCTCCAGCGCCGTCTCCTCGGCGTCGTCCTCCTCCCAGTCCTCGTCGTCGCCGTCCTCGCCCGCCTGCTTGGCCAGCATCTCCAGGTACTCCTGGCCCTCCTCGTCGATGTCGTCCTCGTCGCTGCCCAGCTCGGCTACAGAGGGGGGGGGGGAGAAGGGGGACACGCCGTCAGTCAGTCAGTCAGTGAGCATTAGGCATGGGCGATTCGCGAACGATTCGGTCAGAACGAACGAATCCCGAAGGTGAACGACGAGAACTGATTCCCAAAAAGAAGAGAAGTGATTCCTTTTTTTTTTATTATTTTTTTTACATAAAATAAAATTATGGTCACTCAATCAATATGGTAAATAAAAGATATAAACGAACAGAGCTTCGTCTCCCCTCGACTTCATTTTGATTGAGTCTAAAACGTTCTCATATTGATTGAGTCTAAAACGTTCTCAAACCACACGTGTAATGGGCGTCGTAGGCTAATGCTACAGAAATTAGCTGTTTTCCCGAGCACCGTCACCGTCTGAGACCTTCTGGTGGTTTTAAAGGCTTCGTTTGCGGGCGTACCTCATATTTAAAAGCAAAGTGGTGAGGCCAGACACCTGAGATGCCCTGCCAAATGACGTAACTGACCATATGACTTAACAAACTGAACGAACTGAACGAACGAATCAAACAAACGAATTGTGATAGTGAAAGGAACTGAAAGAACTGATTCCCGGAAAAGAATCATTTTGCCCATGCCTAGTGAGCATCTCACGCCCCCCGGGGAACCAACCACACCGCTTTCTCAATCCTCCACAAATGACGGTTGTATCTTAGGGCTGATTGTACAGTTCTGGGCCAGTACCGATTCGTCAGACACTGATGTTAATTTTTGTGTTATTATTGCCAGGAATAAAAAATGAGACTTTCAGAACCTAACTAAAGCGTTTCAGCCCTTCACACTTATCTTTGAATGAGCACCGATTAAAATGATATAAAATGTATGAAAACCTTTGACTATTTTTGACCTTTCAAATTTTGGTGGAAAAATACAACAAAAAAAAAAATTGCGATACAGATCACAACTACGCCACTGTCACCTCTGAATCTCATTTTCCCCCAATGGCTGAAAACGGGGTGAATATCGTCCGATACCGATTTACAGCGGATACATCGGTTTATCCACAGCATGGATTCCCCTTTTCTATAGTCTCTATAGGCAATATGAATTGCCTCATCCGTCATATCCCTGAAGCACAGCTTTTTTGGGATTAAATCAGTAGCAGGTGTTTGGGTTACTCTTTAAAAAAATAAAAAAAATAAAAAAAATAAAAAAAAAGAGTCTTCTCACCCGTCTCCTCGTCATCCTCTCCATCTTCATCGTCCTCGTCCTCGTTCTCGTGCTCCGCTCTGCAGGCGTAGGCCCGCTTCAGGCCCGTGAAGAGCAGGATGGCCGCGGGGAGGAGCTGGCCGGCCACCTGGTTCACCGCCACGGGCCGCTGGTCCAGGTCGATGAGGGCGCACAGCCCCAGCACGCACATCTTCCGGTCGTGGAGACTGTGGACACGAGGAAGGCAAGGAAAACAATGTCACTTTGAAACGGTTGATGTTATGCAGTGGCGATTCTAGACCGGTTGTAATGGGGGGCGGGGGGGGACTTTTCTGTTAGAGGGGCACAAATTGTTGACGGGGCGGGGGGGGGGGGGGATTGATCGCGGACGAGCGCTATTGCGGGCACGATTGTTGACGCCGGGGGGGGATTGAAAGATAAAGGGATTGTTTTCGTAAGATGTAGCAAATCGCATATCATGAATACCATGTAGCAAAGATGCATTAGTAAAGTTTAAAGTAGTAAAGATTTTAGCAAAGATTTGTTCAAACAAATTATGTTTCTGCGGGGGCGGGGGATCAGTAGGCGCACGTTTGTCTGGACTGGAAACGACCTTACCAGTGGAACCAAAACACCTGAGCATCTTTTTGGTAAAAAAAATGAATACAAACTAAGACCAGGAAAAACTCTGGACGTGAAACGAGACCACACTCCGTTAACGGTGTGGAAGACACTGCAGCGCTACCGCAGCGGAGTGTATTGGACGTTGCATTAAAAAAAAAAAATGTGACACCAATGCACACCAACAAATATCCTTAAGCCAAAGTGTCTGTAAAAGGTTTAAAATCCAATCCATATAGTTGACTGGTCACTGGAGAAGTACATTTGTTAAAATAGTCTCCTGAAAGCAGTGGGGAACTTCTGTACCAGAGGTTTGTTTGACTTTAGACACTGACACGGTGAAGTCAACACAGAAGGCCCCACGTGAGGGTAGGACGTCAACAGAGACCGAGAGCCTCCACTTGGTGTATTTCCTCTTTGTCGGTGTGACCGCTGTGCAGTCATCGTTTCTGACGGTGTGCCAACTGCCGCAGACTGTTTAAACCAGCCGAGCGATGTTGCCAGGTCCCTTCTATCATCATCACAACGCCAAACCGTATTTGAACACGTTCTTTAAAACTTGCGCGGGGGGCTGACATGCAAACGAGTAAAATCCTAGTTGCCATAGTCTATATTTCTGCAACAGCAATGTCCAGTACAAATATAAACAACAAGAGACTCACTGTAAGTAAGGCCAGGGGTAAATTAAATGAATGTACGGATTGATACCCGATGACGCAAAAACGCATGTTAATGTAGGGCCGCTCGATTATGGAAAAAAAAAAAAATCATAATCACGATTATTTTGGTCAATATTGAAATCTCGATTATTCAAACGATTATTTTTGAGTTTGAAAACATGATGCATTTATTCATCATTTCTCTCCAAAAAAAAAAAAAAACACTGTCATTGTAAATGAGAACTTTGAAATTTCCCCTTAAAAATATACACAAAATGGTCAAATAGAAAATAAAGTCCAGATATGAATCCAGCTGTTCTGCAATTTCTATATATATTAAAAAAAAAAAAATTCGTTCAACTCGATTATATTAGTTTGGTGATCTTTAACTCTGAAAATCGAAATCGCGATCAAAATTCGATTAATCGCCCAGCCCCTAACGTCAATGCCAGGCGAAAAGGAAGCAATGAGGTCGCAGGGATCCCCCCCTCACCCGAGGAAGCAGTCGACATCCTTGAGCCACTGGGTGATGAAGTGGTTGGTGATGGGCTCCGTGTTGTTGGGGAAGCGGAGGTTCTCCAGGGTGTTGAGGAGCAGGGGGGGGCTGTAGTAGAGGGCGGCGATGGCCACCTGCAGACACATGGTCCTCAGCTCGCTGGTCTTCACCTCCCGCGTCAAACGCTCCAGCGCGGCCGCCACGAACAAGGGCACCACCTGTGAGGGGGAGGGGTGAACTGACTGACTGAGTACTAGTCCGCTCTGCAGACCGGTCAGATCTAAATTAATTTGGTTCATTATTATGTAGCGATAATCTGGTCCAAGACCTCCTTCGTTACGCCTTTCATTGCAGACGATTTTTTTTGTGTTTGTATTTTCAGGTAGTTTCAGAGTCGACAACAATTTAAAGATTTATTTTTTGCATTTTTCAGCTTTATTATAGAGAGAGAGACCGAGAGGAACATGTGGGAGACAGAGGGGAGGACATGCAGTAAATGACCCAGGCTGGATTCGATCCTGGGTCTCTGCGATTAGGACTTAGGCCTAATATATGGTACGCGCCTTAGCCCAGTGCACCACGACAACAATTTAGACATTGATCAGCCAATCCGGTTTGAGAATTAATAAACCGCCAAAAGCTCAGTTAGGGGGGGTTGGAGCTCAGGGTTTCCCCACGGGTGTGGAGGCAAGGTGAAGCGCCACCGCTACACGACAGCCCGCCTCTACAAACAAAGGAACGTTTCCTAACATGACGGCAATGTGCGCATCCAGTCTTGTAAGCGTCTGCGTTCAATTAGACAAAATATATAGGCTACTATTAGCCTAATATTTAAGTAGAAATATCCCACAAGAGGGAGTGCTGAAACACTGAATATTGGCACATCTATAATTCGGTCGTAGGTACAAGGTCAAAGGCACCGAGTACTGAATGGTATAAATCTAAAGCCTACCGATATGATCCAAGAGCCATCATCAATTGTCATTTGATAATTCAAAAGGCATCCGTCAGGTATCAGTGTGTACAATGTATGAATATGGGTTCTTAGTTGACTGTGCTGTAGGACAACAATTTAGTTCTGATGAATAAGGGGGTTCTGCGTGGGGATGCTGACCTGATCAATTCCACGACCTTTGCACTGCAGGATGATGACCTCCAGGAGCTTGGCGGCGTGACACTCGGGGTCCTCCCCGGGGTCTCCCGTCAGGATCTGCACGAAAAAAAGGTTTCAGAAGGGTTACAGTAAGCATCACCGCAGCTCAGAGACCCCCAAACCCAGAGGAGTCCCGCCGGGTTGAACCGGGGTTTACCTTCTTGCACATAGCGTAGATGATCTCAAGGTATTTGGTGTCGGAGAGCAGGGTGTCCGTGTCCACGGTGACATAATTGTGGAGCAGAGGCATCATATCTGTAAGACGGTGTCGAAACAGGAGGGAGTTAGCCCTAGTGTGCACAATATCCTAAAGAGGTGTTTGTCAATTTGTTACACTTTGTGTCGATTTAATCAGTTAGAATAAACTAGAACAATCAAGTAGACCTTGAACCGCCATTAATGGAAAACACTGAGGGTCAGGTAACAAAACAACGACGTACCTGTGAAGTAGTCAAACCCATCTTGCTGAAAGACTTCGTACACCAGCGGCAGCAGCTGCCACATCTGTGGCGACACCTGCTGGCAGGTCAGGCTGTGGGCCAACGACAGGATCTCCTCGTAGAACTCTGGAGAAGCAGGGGAAAGACGCGCAGGTTAATGAGTAGTCGAGGGACAACAACATGCCTCTCTCCACTCGGCCCGTGTATGGACAGGAATGCAGCGGAGCGCGAGCTGCCTACCAAGGACGTGTTGTTGCAGGACCGTCCCAATGACCTGCAGGCAGATGCCCTCCAACTGCTGGGTGATCTACAAAAAACACATTACAATTTAAATTAACTTACTGGACAAAACGAAAAAAGGTTTATAATAATAATAAACAATGATTTGAGTAATAAGTTAGCAATGTTTTAGAGGCCATCCGTCAGCTGTTTGTTTGGAGTATCCATCTCGTCTGTCTCACAGGTGTGTGTGAAAGAAACACTTCTCAAATGCAGAAAAATCACATGATCTTGCCCTCTTTGGCTCTTTTTGGATCAAGATGCAAGACTTCTCACATCTTACATCCTACAACGTGAGATATAACGTGTGATATAAAAAAAAAAAAGATCAAAAGCTGATCAAATGGAAATCCCTGCAAGCTTTAACGCAGTGTTTGACACTGTCGATACATAAAAACAGTGCTACACCAGCAGTTTACCAGAATAAATCTACTGCCGTCCCTGGGGGAAGTCTTAACAGTCCCGACTGTCATCTCTCCCTTTATTGACTGTGTGCTGTACGCCTCGTACTTGTCTCGTAAAAAATATAAGCCCCCCCGCTTGCGGTTAATTCTTTCATAGAAAGAGCGGTACACAGATAGATCCGAGTAGTACAGTGTTATGCAACCGAGGGCTGCTGCTGTGAGGAAGAGCCTTGGCGGACCTTGTGGCCGTCCAACACTATTTCTAGCTCATGACCGATGCATTGTGGGTGGGGGGGGGGGGGGGGGGGGAGAGAGAGAAAGAGCACTCATGGCCGGTGGTGGGCGGCTGACGATTGCCGCCGGCCACACTACAGCAGAGTGAGTGAGTGAGTGAGTGAGTGAGTGAATGAGCTTTGTGTGCGAGTGTGGAGCCAACCTCCTTATGGTCCTCCACCACGCTGAGCAACGTGTCGATGGTGTTGAGGATGCCCATGGCCGTGACCGCCTTGTCGTCTCCTCCTTCCTCCTCTGGGCCCGTCTGGATCACCTGGTTGAAGGTCATGGCCTGTCGTCCGCAAGGAGGACACAAAAAGAGTCACATTGGCGTTGGTACAGTAGTGACCCGCCACACCTCTATTATACCTTGTTGCCAGTGGCGGTGAACTGGCAGTGAGTCACTTTCCGTAATTAAAAATAATAAAAAAGGCACTCACCAAGTGCTGCGTCATCTCCACTGCGATGGGCGTGACCTCTTCGCTGTATTCACAGATCATCTTCTGGATGACGTTGGTGAGGTCATCGTTCTCCGTTTCCCGGACGATGTGCAGAAGCGCTTGCATCACGGGCCGAATGAAGGGGGTGATGTACTCTTTGGCTGCAGAAGGGGTAGGGGATTGGGGCCGTGTGGTCAGCGAGGAGGTAAAACGTGTTGATCGTAAGCTACGTTTTGTCTTTTTTGGTTTGTTGGGAGGGTTGCATTTTGATAAGTTGAATCCTTGGGTGAACAACCAATGGGAAAAACCTCAAACATGTTTTTACATGCGATCACCCTTAACATGATTAATGACTAGATGAGTCTTCTCTTCCTCTCTAATCGTGTTTGGAGTACAGCCTGAAGGGATAAGCAGAGAGCTTTTTTTCAACGACTAACCATAGCCATCTACACTGCAGAAGTGTTCACATATTATAAAAAAATTAAAATAAAAGCTAAAACTCCCTGTTGTAAAAGGGGCCTGTCTGTTAATGTGAAGCGGTGTGGCAAGCGGTGTGTAGTTGTATTATCCCATGTATGGAAAATAATAAATTCATGATTCAAATCACATGTCTGAGCCTTCCAGTTATTATCTGTCAATCTTGTCAAGATAATGCATACAAATATTAATACCATTAAAAAAATAATGTTCATTTTAGTTAGCAGCGATAAATGACATGCAACATTCAACATAATGCACTGGACATGAAACGCATTCAATGGCTTTTGATGTGCTGAACGTCTTCACCTTTCTCCTGGTTGCTAATGAGGACCTGCAGGGCAATGGCTGCCTCCACCTTGACGGGCATCTCGTTGTCGTTGATGAGACACAGGCGGGTCAGCTCCAGAGCCGTCTGCAGGTTCTGGTCGCTCTTGAACTTCACCTCACAGAAGTAATGCAACACCCAGCAGGCCTGTGTGTTCAATGAACGATAATACAATTAAAAACAACAAGACTATTATTCCAACCTGGCCCTCCGACGATGAGAAAAGAATGCATTCTTGGTGGTTTTAAAGACATTTTGGATACAAGCATCCACAAAATGCCATTTATTGTTACTTATAATTTGAAATGCTTTCAATTTATACATATTTTTAGACCTATATTTTGGCAAGAGGTTTTTTAAATGAGGACATTACCTAGTTGCTTTACAGTAAATGAGGTTCTAGACGTGACTCAGGAATGGACAGGTAGACAGACTTATTTTAACAGCATTAATGGACCAAAGCATGGTAATTAACAAGTCTTACCCTGGCTCTCATGTAGCCCAGTTCACTGCGGAACAGAGGGAAGACGTGATTCTGCAGCATAAACTCCATCTGATCCTTATAAACCTTTTTCTGTGTAAAAGGAACAAAGGGAGAACACCACCACATAAGCCATCAGTTATTGCATAGGCCCAAAAACAATTTCTTAATGGACAGTTGTGACAGGACCTGTCATTTTAAACAAATATTTTTTTGTTACAAGATGCGCCACTTTGTTAGTGAATGAAAAGACAGAACATGAACAAAAAGCTAGTGACAAGGTCAATCCTCTAAATAGTCGTTAACAGACTTGTCAAATACGCTATAGAGGACTAGCATAAGGAAAACAAAAAGTTCCAAAAGCTTTGCCGCACAAGGAAACACCTGAACACGGCTACAAACGTTCTGCGTCCAAACTCACCTTGAGCAGGATCTCAGCTAGCGACCCGATCATGTGAAGGGCGCCGTCCTTTTTCCTGGGGTCACAGGCGGGGTCGGTGAGGATCTGGTAGCAGAAGCCCATCGTCTTCTGCAGGACCTGAACAGAACAAAGAAAACCCAAGTCGTCAGTGCTTCAGCCCAAGGGAGATTCATCTTTTCAACCGGTCACATATCCATAGACGGTTCTCAAAGAGCATCACACGACCAATTAATTAATTGCGTCACATGCTCCGTTGATCGACGCTCAATGAACCCACCTCTTTCCTCTTATTGCAGGAAGTGAAGAGCAGCGTTTGTGCCGCCGTGGTTGGGGAAATGAAGTCCTCGAACACATCTTAAAAAAAATAATTAATAATTAAAAAAAAAAAAGTAGGTGACGCGTTAGAAGGGGCTCACTAAAACCATGTGTTCATTAGCAACAGCATCCGATAGGATCCAGCGATAATGGTGGAGATGCGTCTTGTTGTGTCATTCCGCCACCACTCACCAAACTTCATGCGGATGTACTCGTACGGGTCCTCCTGCCACAGCTCCTCGTCGCTGTCTGTGTAACACATGAGTGGGAAAACCACATCCTGAATGATGCCCTGCAGAAGGTCAAGCAGAAACAAGGCGTGTCAGATTGGATACAGTGCCATGGCCATGATTTCATCAAAGCATCTGTCGTTTTGAAACGACATTTCCGTATTTCACCATTTTCCCCCTCAGTGAAACAGTGCAGAATACGACTTCAGTGGTCGTAACCATATTATGCAACCAAACAAAAGTATGCAAATGATGACGCAAGCTTTATCCTACAAATGATGACGCAAGCTTGGCATTAGCGCCCATGAGTCAACAAGCGGTACAGACCTGTACATCTATTGCTTAGATACTTGCTCATGACAGCTGTTGTGTAAGCATTCGGGAGATATATATATGCATTCAAACCTGGATGTGTTGTTTGAGGTTCTTCCAGGTGACTGCGTGCGCGATGCCCTGGTTAATATAGTTAAGTGTTTGCTGGAGTACCCTGGGGGCCACGTATTGCTTCTCCTTGTACTGATACAACACTTTGAGCAGCACCTAGTCGGGAAAAGAACGGGTTATATATATATATATGTTACAGTCCACAGTATCACAACCCTTAATGTCCAGTCACATTTATCAATGCATAGAGTTACTCCCTCAAACACACACACACCTGTTGTGCAGCAACTGCATATCCTTTAAGGAATAGTTCAGCAAATTCTGCATACTCTTTGGTTGTGTTTCCAGGGCTTCCATACCTGCAAAGAGATTTGTCCTTTAGTAATATCCGTTTGAAAGAAAAAAAAAAAATCTGTTTTACAATATACATCTCAAGTGTAAACAAAAACATGACGTCTACCTCTCAAACAGCCTCGCCAAGATGTGAAGAGCCCACTTCTTACACTTCCACCAGGGCAGCTCAGGCCTCTCTTCCTCATCTGCCTGCATGGTCTCCTGTGGGGGAAAAAAAAAAAAGCCACACTTTTGTCAGGTGGATTTTGACACTGGTGGAGGGGAAGGGGAACGCAAGGAACCACTCAGTGGTTTTCTAGGCAGCTAATCATGGAAGCATAATCCCATGACTAATTAATTTTATTAACTCACTGGAGGCACATCTCTGTCCACTACGGTCTTGAGGATCTCCATCCACTCCGTCAGGTTCTGTCTGTTAATGAGCTCCAGGGGGAGGTTGTACTGTAGGAATAATGACACAGCAGGTTGAATTCACATCTGTTAGGGAGGCACTTTCTCAGCAACTAATACAATTTTACTTAATGCAGATAATGTCGCTTAGTTCGAAGAAAAGGATAACAAGAGCCATCTATCCATCTATATGCATTGAAGATGAACGTCATACAATGCAACACCAGTACCTGAAACAGGGCATAGATGATCTTAAAGATCTGCTTCTGCACCAGAACAGAGTCACTGGATGGATCGGGCAGCAGCTGGATGAAGCGATCCTTCAGCATGGGCATAAAGATGTGCATGGCAGCCACCAGAGGCTGGCGTTCATCTGGTTTCTTGTACCTGATTGAGCACAGCGATCCAAATTAGCCAGAGAAACAACCTGGACAATACTCTAGTATCATTATTCATTATCAGTTATGGCAAAGTAAAACCTTTGAACTTTTATTTATGTGGGACTTGTGTGGGACAAAGAGGAGATTCTTAGAAGGCATCTGCTTACTCATAGTTCTTGACCAACTGATAGAGGCAGAGAAGGATTCCGAGCCACCCTGCACTGTTGTCCGACTGTAGGTAGAAGCCAATCTTGTCAACGATGGTCGTCCACTTCCCTGGGTAATCGTGCTTGATCATGTGATGGATGCATGTCGTCAGTTGAACTCTAAAAAGGTTTTGTGGAAAACGGGCATTCAGTAGTCGTTGGGGTTGATGGGAAAGGGCAGCAAAGTGGCAAATTACAGCAGTAAAGAAGTTTAGACATTAATCAAGTCAACGAATGGCTTGTTCTTACTACTTGTGTATGTGTAATCCAGATTGGAAATATATCTGGATGGTAATTACGGAAACTACAATTACTCTGAAAATTCTATATCAATTTGGGATAAAACCACTGTGGGTTTCAGGTTGCAAGAAAAATAAAAGGCTACCAGTATTGGCTTTAAAAGATAGTTGATTATGTCTTTACTATATAACTAGTCTACAAGCAAATGAGAAACATTTGTTTTTGGCTCAACAACCCACTGTACTTTGGTTACCTGATGCGCTCTGGGGAGTGGATGATGGCCTCCACAATGTTGTCTCGGATGAACTGCCGGTCCTCCTCGGGGATGTTATTGACGGGGGGCTCACTGGAGGAGCTGTCTCCCTCACTCCAATGCTGGGTTATCATGTTCTTAAGGTAAATCACACCTGGGAGGGAAACAGACCCATAGGCAAAACAGTCAGTTCATTTGAGAGACCATTACGACAAATACTGACCCACATGCAAATTCACCAATCCATGGCCTGCAACATACAGGTGGATGTCACGCCTTAGATTTGAGTCATGTACAGGACACAGCTCTGAACCGTGTTGCAAGGTTGTGTTGATGTTGCAAACCCCTGGTTGTGTTGCTCGTCTGCTGCAGTCACTCGAACATGTAGTCTTTATACCCCTTTTTTTAGATACAGTTACACCAACCCTAGCCTCGTGAGACCATCCTGTTCTTAGAAGTTGACATTCTGTTTCCCTCTGCAGATGGCCAGTCCGGCCTGGATCCCTTTGAAAGCCTTTCCCAAAAATGTACTATGTTAGGACCAATCAGCGAGTTTCAGTTGCTGATGAAAAGCACAGTCTGCCAAAATAAAATAAGAATAGTGGCAACAAACAATATATAGCAATCTCACACCAATCAAAAAACTTTCTCAGAATATGTCTTTGCCTTTCGTTTGACAGTATTCAGCAAGAGCAAAGGGAGCAAGAGCCTCACTCTGTTTTTTGAACTATGCAAGACGCAGCCATCTTTGAAAATCAATTACTGCACAGCCAAGGCCAGACAGACATTGCTCAATACAAAACGTGAATATCTGGATGGGCTGATGTAACTACACCAACACCACTGTCACTGCGATAAACACAAAGGTGTAGCCTGTTCTATGACACGCATTCCAGCCCTGAAATTGTTTACTAAAAAAAAGTACTCCGAACTAGTCAGGTGACTTAAGTCCATCGAAGAAACAATGCTAAGTCGTACAGGGTAGCTCCATCTGATGCTGTAGTTTCGTCTGAAGAAACCAATGTTAACAATTGCAAAGGGAGCTCAGTTTCAATGCCTTGGTGGTGATAAAACACATAAAGCAGGCCAAGCAGAAGCGGCAGTAGTGTCTGAGGTTGGCTAATACATTACCGCACTCCAAGTATTCAGTGATGTCACATTACATTAGAATCCTTTTTTTTTATTTATATAAACACGTTATACACGGTCAACAAAGTATTTTAGGGCCAAAATTTTACGGCATCAAAAAAGTTGCCCAAAATAGATTCTAAATAGCTGTGTCACATTTCAAATGTAGCGCACTGGTGACAATTGTGTATGAGAGAGGCTAATGGGGGTTCCCTTTAAGGCCAACTGCCTGCAGGGAAAGGCATCTGAGGGAATGCGGGAGGGGGAGGGTTAGACTGCTGACACATGTGTCTATGCCACCGGTGAGGCAATCATAATCCTGCCCATCAGTGCTGACAGAGCGTAACCCCCTTACCCAAGCCTCGAATGCCATCCCCAGTACACTACTGCCCCAATACTGGCAGATCACTAGACTAAAAACAGCAATTTAAATAGAATTTTAAAAAGGGTCAATCTAACATTTTCAGTAGATGTAGGGTGGGAATAAAGAAACGTACAGCTTTCAGGGGGGGGCAAAGGACAATTAACCAGCTACGTTGTGGATACTTGATTGTGTCATCTTAATTGTGCCAACTTCCAGTGAGTGTGCCTCGAAGGCACATGGTATCCCCTGGCAGCAGCAAACCAGAGCTCTCCGTTTTGGGAGAAATGACCCTGGTCTCTTATGTGTACATCGGCCCTAGCAAGTCTACTGCCCGCAGAAAACATTTCACAACAATAGTTTATTGTAGTTTTTAATATAAAAACACTTTTGAAGTCCAATGTAAATTATACATTTACATACAACAGTAAACAGACTTGTCGAAATGTCTGGAGTGTATTTTAGCCTTGCAGGTTATTTTCCCACTCATAAGTGTATTTCTATACATATATACATATCTAAAACTGAATAAATTAAGACCTTGATGATGAATATTGAATGGTTGCCATGGCTACAATAGCAGCCATGATATACTTGTTTTCAATGTATGTAAATAATGCCATGCAAAGAATATCAACATAGACTTTGGCTCACCTGCTTGCCTCACATTCAGATCCAGTTGATCTGACATGGTCACTCGTAATAGAGTAGACACAAAGTTGACCTGGGTGTGTCCCTATAAATAAGAAAGGAAAGACAATTTAGTTTAAACCCTGCCCCATCCCAAAACATTTTTATACAATTACATAATATTGACAAACAGTGAAAATGCAGATTAGAGGTGGCATTGAGTGAGTAGGCATGTCAAAGTATATGCAAAGGTATTAGCCATTTATAGATTAACTATTGTGGATGTATTGGTTACCATTAAAGTAGCCAATAGTTTGACTATGGAGATAATAGGACTGACAGGTGCTACAGAAAAAAACAACTATCATTGATACCCATCTATCTACATCTATATCCATATGCAAGTTAAGCAGAGGAATTACAGGAATAAAATGTAGTACTGTCAACTATCCAGCTTTTTCCAAATAGATGGTCTACGTGAACTCCTGACCCAGGCAAATATGACATCAGTGTGTGGACACACTGGTAGTATATAACATACATTATGGCCAAATATACGCAAGGCGGGTTATTATGGAATGCCTCACACGTGTTAAAAGGCTAAACACTAATACCAATATGAAAACCATTGACAACTCCCCCATACATTAGTCACAGAATAAGAAGTGAGCATTAGCTAGCCGACCCGGCTTGCTTGTCATTTTGACGGACGCGTTAACGCATGGTACATTTTCCGGGGCGCTCTTTAAACCTGTACACATTTTTCCCCCCCAACTTGGTAAAAACCGTACATGGGGCTGGCCTTGCTTCTCGTGGCTTTTCCCCCCCACCACTGTGACATTGAGTCTTAAAACAGTTAACCTACGTCAACTTCCGAGCATCGTAGCTTACTTATTCCAACAAAAAAATCCGAAGTGACTCTGATGAAGGAATATATCGTTATGTGAACATGGGGGGGGGGGGGGGGGTTTAATGTGATCTCGCATTTCTTTTACTAGTGGGCCGTGAAAATCAAATGTCATCACCGCTGGCTGCTCGTAATGACACGTGAGCAGCAGCAGCAGCGGAGGCTACAGAACAGGGGGAGGCTTTCCAACTAGTAACGTTAGCCGAAGTTAGCCAACTTATCCTGCCCCTCTCCTTCCCTTCAACTCTTAACGCCGTGGTCACATCTCGTCAAAACACTGACACACCATTCGCCATTACCAGTACCAGTACCAGTGTGTGTGTGTGTGTGTGTGTGTGTTCTCTATTACGTTTCGTAAATAATAAGGAACTGCAGCAACTGTGTGTGTGTGTGTGTGTGTGTGACACACAAGGAAGGGAACCATTAGCACACCATGGCTGCTAGCATTAGCACTAGCAGCGAGGTTAGCCCCGCACTGGCACCGCCGCTGCTAACGTTACGCACGGCCAGCGCCTGTCATCAGAACGGGCGGTTGTCACCGTACACGCGGAGTGCACACACCACGGGCAAAAGTAATGTCGTCCTCACACCGACACGCATCAAACGTCCAACGGTACGTTTTCTGAGAAACTTAAATAACGACAGCAGATCCCCCCCCCCTCCCGATTGCGTGATCTCACACACACATACACACACAACCATCTTTGATGTTGTGAGCGGACCGAGGGCCCCGATCCCGGGGCCCGCGCAACAACCACCACCACCACCACCGCCGCCGCCGCCGCCACAACAACTTCACCTCGTTCAGCTGTCTCTCGGCGGCTTCGCGCAGGTTGGGGTCCATGGTCCCCCGAAGGGCCTCGATCAAAGACTCCGGATCCATAGCTGAACGCTCCTGTTTGGTGGTGGCTCGGATTCTGGGGTGGTTTTTTTTTCCTCCTTCTTCTTCTTCTTCTTCTTCTTCTCCTCTCTCTCTCTCTCTCTGTGGTTCTTTTCAGTTCCCAGTCGCTGCGCACATGGACGCACGGCTCTCCAGTTACCGGCGCGAAAGGAAGAAGTGTGCACGAAGTACCCGGATAAATCAGCGCCAAGTTTCTGCAGTACGAACATCCGCTTGTGGTGGCTCTAGCTCCAGGGATTTGTAGTTTTATCTTCTTCTTCTTCTTCTTCTTCTTCTTGCGACTACGGCTCGGCTGGCGAACTTTCTTGACACGTTATACGTACTCACTATGGGTCTGGGGATAACCTTGCTTACTTGAACAATTAAAAAAAAAAAAAAAAAGCATAGATATGTTAAATAGGAATAATAGAAGAAAAAAATATATATATATGGAAATACGCATTCAACGCAATTATACGTACGGATTTGTGAGTGGACCATAGGAGTTCACACTTCTCAGAATTAAACGTTAAATATTCCAACCGTTGAACAAACGACATAAATAAAGAAGACAACGGTTTTGGTTTCGCGGACAAGCAGGCATTTCCAATCAGTAGTATACTACTGGTGTAGTACATCCATGTGTAGTACGCCAGGGGGCGCTCTCCTGGAATATCTCCCCTTGGAGCTGGGTGTAAAGGTAAAAGGTCGTGTTGTAACGTGACGGGTGTATGTGTGGTGTCTGTCTGTGACCCAAAGTCCAAATTTTGAGCCGGCTTACAGCAACAGAATTACGTTTGGGCAAGATATGGCCAAAAAACGGAGAGATCGGCGAGAGGCAGGGGTAGTGCCATCAGCGCACGAAGAACAACATGAGAAGATCGAGGAAGTGAATTTAACGAAAGGTAGATTGTGTTGGTTCATAATCCGCATCTGTCAACCATATTCCAGTTAGCTGAGATCGGCCTAGCGCAGTAGACCTGTCCTGTGTATATCATTTATTCTACAACAATAACACTAAAACGACCTAAAAAAGGAAATGATCTTAATCTATGTATGTCAATTTGAACAGTTTTTAAGTGTCTATTTATCTGGCTCTGACATGATCTGACATTAACCAGCTGACACCAGGGACGTGGTGGGTCCCTCACGTTACCACTAACCTTTCCTCATGAACGTTATTCTATTACAGTGTGCTCGGTGTCAGAGCCTCTTGGAGTATATCCAATTGAGCAGGAGCTTTCTCATCTTCCCATTGATAGTTTGCGTTTCCAACTCTTGTCTATTTGTATGAATCTTATTTGAATGATTTATTTATTTTAGTAATTTGACATCAATAGGCTGAACAGTCTTTTGTCTCAGCCCACGTTTATTGGAGCGTTGTTCAACAAGTTTTGATTCCTCAAGCCATATATTATAATTGTCGGTTCGCCTCTTTCCCCCACAGACACACCAAGTGCTCCAGGGGGTTCAGCTCGCATGTCTCTTCTGATCTTGCTATCTATCTTTACCTGTTCTGCCTCAGTCATGTACCTAGTGTACAGTTACTTCCCAGAGCTGAATGAGTAAGTTGTTTTCTCTACATTCCATTTGAAAAGGAACGCCTGTCTCGTGAGAAAGCGGAAACGTGTAATAGTATCTAGTTTGTTGTTTCGTGACATGGGTATCCTATTGTCATTTCATGCGAGTGTAAAATTCCTTGCGATCCATTTCATTTTACCTTCCCTATGAGAGTAGTCGAGAATGTATTATTAGTTATGGTTACGTTGATAATTTAGTCACTTCATATTGAACACTTGTGAGGATGATGATGATTTCACTTCATGTTTTTAGTAAATATGCATACACTCATTCTAAAAGGGGTTTATCCAGCCACTTTTAACTAAGCCAAAGCCTGCTCATTTTGCAATTTTACCTCTGGTCATTGTTAGCAGGACACCTAAACATTTTCACCATTGTTGTTTGACATACAGTGATGAAATGGAGAAAATCAAGATTCCCAAAGACATGGAGGACGCGAAAGCATTGGGTACTGTGCTGTCCAAATACAAGGACACCTACTACTCAGAGGTTTTGATGGCCTACTTCACCACTTATATCTTGTATCCTTTGAAGAAATGCATGCAACAAAACTATTTTTATGATTCTGTGATTCGAAAAGCATATTCACAGTTCATTGTTTAAATCTTTGTTTGGTTTTATTAGCCATAATGTTCGGCCTTTGCTGTGGAGTTATGCAATATGTCCACATACAGATCTTTTGGCAATAGTTGTAAGACAGGATATTTGTGGTAATTGGTGTATTGTGATTGTAGTTGCAATAACCAGAACACTGCCTTGACATAGTAATAGGCCTACATTTTCAGATTGAGTTGTAACTCTGTTTATATTCATTAAACTGTTGTCATTTATGTATTTCTTTAGTTTGTGATGCTTCCCTGCTTCTTTCCCTTGTGGTGGGGACACTTTAAACACTTTATTGAGTTTTGATGTTTGACATTTACCTTGACACATATGTCTCAGCCTTCAGACTTTTGCAATCCCAGGATCAATCTTTCTCAGTATCCTGTCTGGGTATCTCTATCCGTTTCCTCTGGCACTTTTCCTGGTCTGCTTGGTGAGTAAGAATCATTTATATAATCTATGATTTAAATATAAGAAGTTGTGCAAAGTACTTTTAAAGGGTAAATCTTTATTTTTTTTGTTTTAAATGCTATGAAATTGCATTATTCAACGACATTAATTAAATATGTCTTTGACCATAGCATAGTGCAGAAAACAGTACAAACACATACATGGACTGCCATTTAGTGTTTGAGGTTTTGTTTACTGCGACACCTTTTTTGGAATCAACTCAGTAAACAAAATTATCAACTGACATGTTTAAGACTTAAGGAAAACACAGCACAAAGTGTATGCTTCTTTGACAACATTTCCTGGTTCCAGACACAGTTCAAGTGCTGCAGTTGCAAATGTGAGACTAAATGTAATGTTGAAAAAATACGATCAATATTATAATTGACAAATATTGGGGTTTCAAAGTGAAAAATTATAAAATCACATCCCATAACTGATATATTATACAAATAAAAAGAGCAGGCCAGCCCATACCGCTCTCTTTCTATACCAGAATCTTACTATCCACGCTCCCAAAACCTTTCCCACAAACGCCACCGACACACAGTTTCACCAGCAGCTAGCGTGAACAGAACACTGTTACTCACTTATCTTAATTCTGAAAGTCTCCCGCTATACTAACTGGGAGGGGCTCAATCTAGCACTCTGCGACTTCAATACACAAACAGAGGAGTTCTTTGGTATAATACGTAACATTTTGCCATTCCAAATATCCCAAAACGTTAGGCCTATATTATGTATGTTGTTGAGTTGTGTACTCACAATATATTTTCAACAATGTTCAAAAACAGAAATCCGTTGTTTTATTCACAGTAACGGTCTGTTACATTTGGTTGCGTGTCAGTGACATCATATGCCCTTTACCCCCTTACTTCTGGGGAAACGCGCAAAAACTGTAATCCAGAAGGGACATTATTTATTAATATGATATTTCAATATCGATCTGGCTTACTACAATGTGCTTATCTGACGGGGTGGTCATGCCACCAAGCTAACGCAGCAATTCACACACAGACTTAACGGGTAATTTAAAATAAAAAAATCATCCATCCGAGAGATCATCGCGGGTCCACGATCGATTCCCCATACATTGACTATTATTGTTCTATCCAACTATAAAAAAAATGATCATAGAGCTGCGAACAATATGATGCAACACATTGTACTCACTCACACACTGACAACAAACCTTCTGTGAATAGCCCATCAATTCACATTTGCTTGCACACTCAATCAAAACTTGATCATGCGCAGGAGGAAGGATTGTGGTTGGCTTCTCCCCGCACAGAAGGTGGCTGGCTAAATTAATTGACCGTCTATCCGTAGTTCACAAATCAGTATTAGGGATGCAGGAATTACCAAAAAACTCGAATCGATCACGGTCAGAATGTCAACGAGGATTTGTGTACTCGTTTGTATGCTTTTTTTTTTGGTGTGAAAAAGTCAGTGATAGTTTCCACCAATGTACACGTATGATAAATCTGCTTAATCTGTCTTATTCTATGTGCATATCACCCACACCGGAGCCCCACTGGCCATGCAGTTCTTGAACTGCTCTTTACTGTAGTATGGTGGGATACAACTATAAACAGCGCTTTATTCCAATGGAAACATTTTGAAACGTGTTGTCATCTCTGGTTTAATTAAATTTTAGTTAGGCTATAGTTTAGGGAGGGGTAAGGGAGGGGTTGTAATTCGCTTATTGTGTATAAATATTGATCAAACGAGGGTTGCTGCTCGACGGTCTCCTGGGCAGGTATACACTGCTAGACACACGGGACTCATGCTGTGTTTCATAACCGGTGTGAAAGTTATGGAGTTGTTTTTAATTTGATGAAAAATCCCAGTGAGGAGTAATTAGTTATCGATGACGGTGTCTGATACAGTAGTAGAGAATGTGCGAGCAAGTACGATGATAAGTTACAGGATGTTGTATTTGCCACCATCAGTACCCTCCTAGTCAGCCACCCCAAGTAGAATCAAGTTCTTTGGGGGAAACACCGTAATATGAACGGTAACAATATGAAGTTACAACGACGTTCAACATGCTCTCAAAGTTACTTTGAGTATGATTGTGTGGAACACGGAATACAGCACTGGACTACCCCACATTTTATTATTATTATTTTTATATACTTTACTTTTGTTTTTCTTTTGTCCCTTCCCATTCACCCCCCCACCCTCCAAGGTTAACACACACATATAATCATGTACGCATACATACATACAATTCATTCTACAGTTATACTTTGAAATATTCCACAACTCTCAGGTGCTCCCTATTTAAGTTCCATTCATGTCTGCATGTACAAAGAAGACAAATAAATAATAATAATAATAATAATTTAAAAAAAGAAAATACTGGGAGCATGATTGATCATTCTAGATTGTTAATACATGAATACTAGTTAAGTTAATAATATGTGGGGTAGATAACATGATAGATTAACTACAGTTGTAGAGGGTAGTCGATTCATGTAAGTTTGAATAAAATGACATGACCTGAATAAACATGAATACAACTTTCATACATCCTCGCCTGTGAACATGATTTCTGCCTCAGTCACGTCAGATCGATTTTCATCACTGGCAACGGTGACAACCGCAACCTCACTAAACATTATATATGTAGTAGTAGTTAGTTTATTATTGTCCTTTTCATTCTTTCCTAGTGCTCTGGACTGGGTGCCTCCTTCTGTTATATGTTGTCCTATCTTGTGGGCAGACCAGTGGTCTACAGATATCTTTCAGAGAGAGCTAAGAAATGGTCTCAGCAGGTAACTCAACACGTTCTTTCCTTATCCTGTTTACATTAATGCATGCTGAGTTTAGGTTAAAAAAGGGCTGATTGTGAGTGTCTTTTCATTGGCAGGTTGACAAGCACAGAAAACATTTGATCAATTACATAATTTTCCTGAGGATAACCCCTTTCCTACCAAACTGGTTCATCAACATCACCTCGCCGGTCATCAATGTACCCTTGGGTGTTTTCTTCCTTGGTACATTCCTCGGTAAGGCTACAATATATAATTCTTAGCTTTGTTTTAGCATTCTGTATTCTGCACACATTTAGAATGTTCTCCTTCAACTTTTTTTAATTGTAATGTGTCATTGAAGCATTGAGAGGAAATGGAAGTTAATTTGTAAGCGGCGTGTACTTTTTTGTTGCACCACCAGGAGTGGCGCCACCGTCATTTGTCGCAATCAACGCGGGCACCACCCTGTACAAACTGACGACCGCCGGCGAGGCCGTGTCCTGGAACTCTCTAGCGGTGCTGGGGGTGCTGGCCGTGCTCTCCATACTGCCCGTTTGCTTTCAGAAGAAACTGCAGGAGAAGCTAGAGTAGAGCATCTCGTTCAGCTTTGCCTGCCTGGTTGCCAGAAACGGCAGTCCTGAGCAGTCCCCTCAATTTGCTGCCTCTGCCCTCCTTCTCCTCCTCCGTCGCTCGGTCTGCTGGGAGGTACAACTCATGATCTCTGGCACAGAGAGCACTCCTGAAAACGGCATGCCTTGATGGGTTCCTTGTGACTTTGGCTCGAGAACCCCGAGCTTGTGCTTGGTTTTGTTTTTGTATTTATAGTTGAAATTGTGGCACATCCTTTTAACACATTTGGTTTTAATGAGTTGAAGAAGCATTATTTGTAATAAAAGGGTTTTCAAGTAGCGATATCCTTACACTGGGACACTGTTTGTGTCCCAGTGTACGGGTATTGCAGTTGTCAATGGCTCTACTGCCTTACATTGTGTGTTTCCATCTGTTGGAATTCCTCTTCATTCTGCAGTAATGGATTTTGTTACTGCAGAAAGCATGTTGCTTGCCTTTTTGATTTTAAATAAAAGATGAAAGGGACTTGATATAACATTCAAGGTTGATTACAATTATTTCTATATGTTTGGAAAATGTTATTTTGGCAGCAACATGAGAAGGTTATTTAGGTATTTAGTATCCACGCAACACTCCCTTCAAACTGTCAATGACATGTCAATATTATTTCATGGCATCTTAGCCAACGTATCCTCAGAAGCAATAATTGGCACACTTCTTTGAAATGTCATTTTTAGTTGAAGAAAAGTGTTTACTGCAAATTTTGGCTTTTAGTTATTTAAGTCTTTAGTTTTTAGTTTAGCTTTATGGTCCAACAGGGGGGTTCAACTATAGATTGTTTAACTACATACCATTTAGATTAACATCTATTTATTCAGATGAAAGTCTCGTAGCCAATTTCAAATATTACACTTGGGGTGCAAATCTTTTATATTTATAGCTTTTTCTTTACCCGCAGCAGTTGGGCAATTAAAAACACTCCCACCCACCACGACTTGCATAAGTGATGTATCTCATTACGTCTACAACTTTGAGCGGTCGAAGCATATCTAAACTGGGGATCTTGGGACGCAATCCACTCTGGAATAGCTGTAATAATAATTCAAAATGGTGCACAGTGTGGTAGAGAAACAATTCATGGGCTATGATTCATGCATAACACTGGAATTAAACTTTGCTGTTTAACATTATTATTCAAATGGTGTGTGTGTGGTGGATGAGTAGAGTTCTTAAGCATGATTGGGATTTGTGTATGTATCCAAGCCATGCCATGCCTTGATTTGTCCGTCTTCTAACTTAGGAAGAATTGTATGTATCAGATGTTGAGAATTCTTAATTATTTTTTTTCCTTGTTGGTCAACTTTTAGAATTTGTATGGTAAATATGTTGTGTTTCTCAATGATCCAAGGGGATTACTGGAGCTGATGCAGATATTTCAATATTTACTTGATATTTGATGACTCAACATTTGTATTGGTAGATTACTTGTTTGTTAATGTGTTGATTTTCTAATTATGTTTTAAACCACCAGGTTTTTGTTTCTTATTTATAAGCTAATATTCTGAAATAAATGTTTATGTATTAACGCTCATGCAATATTTGTACCTCAGGCATTTTTTTATCAAATACTTTATCATGGAAAGTATATTTGAAAGGTAGCTTCTTGTGCATATATGCATGGGATATTACTTTTCACATGTGCAATCACACATACATACTTGTTTTTACACTTACTGTCCATCCTTCTAAACATTTGATTTTGCAGCTGATTACTGTGACAAATTGACTTGTACAACCAGTTTTATTTTTTTTAAATTATATTGAGTATTTATATTCAAATTGTAAAATAATAAACATTATGTACAAGGGAATACTTGCCTTTTCAATGCTGAGCAGAACCATACCTCCTTATAATTAACACCTATAAAGCTAACCTCATTGTGAAGATTTTTGGAAACAAGTCATTAACTGCTGCAGATCAGTGGCGTATAAAGTGGGATGTGTGTTTACAAAAACGTATTGCCTTTATGTAATGAAATACGATTTAATTGTTGTATATATTAGCTCAGCAATTGATAAATATGTGTGAAGCATCTTATCAGTTCACTTTCCAAAAAGCAGGATTACCCTCCTACATCGAAAGCATCTTACTAGCCAACATAGGGCATGGTCACTACACACACAGTAAACATAACATGAACTGAGATTATCCTAGAGTTCAATACAACAAGGAAACCATATACACCTCAGATTCAAGACCAGATAGCAATTAATGAGACTGTAGTCTCATTAGTCTCTATACTGTCTTTTAACTCAAATAGAGCTTCCATTTCTAAATTTCCTATCACTATTATACCCTTTAGTTTCTATAGGCCGAACAATAGTGGCTTAAGTACATTGATACCAGTGTTCCCTGTGAGATATGTTGAGGAGAAATGTTATATGTTATATGAAAAATTATAATGTAATATATTTTGTTATTACATAACATATTACGTTACATATTATATACTGTATATTCAAAACATGTGTTGGACTACTCTTTATCTAACAACGATATTCAAGAACTTTACCGTGTTTAAATACCCATTCAGCCTCACATGCCTATGGGAAGCTTTAGCACCATCTAGTGATGAAATAATATATTGATTATTAATTTATTTTAAGAACTGTCAATATGACAATGATCAATCAATCTCAATATTTGTCTATAGCTAACTTATTTGAATTACCTTACTTACTTCCACAAATTACAGTTATTCAAAATATATATTTAAAACAACTAATACAACTACATATACTACAAATATGTCCTTTGATCTTAAAAAAAAGACTATAACATGGAATACCTTAATTTAATACACTTTCTCAATGTAATTGTATGTGATATGATAGAATATAACATAGAATAGGCCATGTTTACAGACAATCAGTCGGTGAGTGGATAATAAAATATAATAAAGGCCTCATAGAATAGAATAGTATGGAATGTGATTCTGAGTAGGTAGAAAACCAAATAGAATATAATTGAATAGCATACTTTGAGCTGATCAAACGTGAGTGTAGAATAAATTATACTATTATAACCACTTAATATTAATATTAAGTGGTGGGTATGGAATGTGAATCTGACTAGTAGAGCAACAATATAATATAATATAATATTACAGAATAGAATAGATTATAATATAACAGAATAGAGCGTTATAGAATGTTACTAGAGTAGTAGGCCACCAATAATACACAATGCAATAGCATAGAACAGACAATTAGTGTCATTTTACCCTCCAGATGTATTTATCAAGTGACCAAATTCGTAGGCCTATATATATATATATATATATATATATATATATATATATATATACATAAGGCAATATATAACGTAATAACGTCATCTCTTTGGGCCACTAGCACATTCCCAGTGCTCACACCAGAGATTAACAGGGAGGTGTTGACCGTAATGTCAGCGGGTGAAGGCACACCAACACATCTGTCGTGCTGCTGCTGGTGGACCACAATGCATCACGACGACTGCTACTCTCTGACTTCCGAGCTTCGTTCGTTCGCAGTAAGCAGCATCTACACAGTGATGATGGCTGGGGGAAATCACAGCGCTAGCGTTTAATATGCGCCTTATCGAGAGCTTAAGGTTAAGGGTGCCACCGGAGGACCAGTCGCAAAATGACCACCGGCTTCAGCTCGAGTTCCTGTCGGTTCGCAGACTATTTCGTGATCTGCGGACTCGACACCGAGAGCGGGCTGGAACCAGACGAACTGTCCGGTGAGTAACGTTAGCTGCGAGGGGGGGGGGGGGACACCGAAACGATGCTCGGGAACGATACCGATGATGGGTGGCTCTTTCCGTGTTGTCATTTAAACGGTGTGTCGAGTTTGCTTTCGTGATCGTTTCGTTGTCAAACACGTTATACAATGCGCACAGGGCCCACGTCTTTACACCGCCTGTGTTTGTTGTATGCTAGTGTGGGGCAGAGCGGATTAACTGCTAGCCTCGGTGCGCTTTAACGCACAACTGTCCGAAGATTCAGATGCCGCTTTACACTCGTTCGCCATTGTTTTCCAAGCAGTTCATTTGTTCCAACATACACTCTAGTAATCACGCTATTATGAGACGAAAAGTACCCGGGCTCGTTAGAAAGGTAAACGTCTCTAGGGCTGCATATAAACAACAACTCTCATTCTGTGGGGCTGCTGCTGCGCATTCGATGGTCGGTCTGCTGCAAAACGCGTCCGTCCCTCCGTACGAATGCATTGCCTACTACCTAATAAAAGCGTATTTTAGGTAATTGAACTGATATTATAATTAAGTAATTGTTTATCACGTGTTAACGTGTAGCCAAATCATATTTGGTTGTCAAAATTTAAAAAAAAAGGTTGTTTATTGTGTACTGATTTAGTCATGAACATTTGCCTGCTCATTATATTGGGACTATCCAGCGTTTACTGAAGATATTATATCTGAATACGTTTTACTTTGTTAATCAATGTAGATGACGAAAGGACATCTGTGAAATGTAGTGATGTAGACATTGTGGATGGCGTATTCACCCTTGACACACTAGTGACATGTTATAGTGTATTACATGTTATAGTGGCCTCGTACATCTGGAACCAACCTGTGTCCGAGTGGACAGTTACCGGATGCAGCGAAAGCCAATTCAATCAGGCCACTGCAATTGGTTGGGAGGTAGCCTACACCATGTACGTGGCTACTTTAACTAAAACAAATAAAGAATGATATTGTAAATAAATAAACTTGGACAGGGCATTATCATTGGTTAAATATCAAAGTTTCGCTTTATTCATTATTAGTGCACACAAAATATTTCCTTTTTTGTTGAGGAGATTGTTATTTATTTTGTAACATCGAAAGTTAATGCTAATAGGCTACCCCAACACTTTTGTTCAAGAGAACAGAAACAAGAAACAGGTTTAGCAACATATTTCTATGTTAAGTACAATGCTGTTTTGCTAAGTCAGTATTAGTAGGTTTTATATAGGTTTTTATATATTAACTAAACTATTTAAACAGTATTAGGCTAAGATGTTTGTGGATGTATTCAACGCTTCTGCTTAAAAAAACGAAATGGCTTAATACAGGCTCTTTCATCTAAGAGTAACTAACACTGTATTAACATTAACAAGTAATTAAAATAGCCTACTGTTGGCAGTGTTGTGTGTGTGAGAGCCACATTATGTGTAGGCCTAACTTTAAATGGTAGAGCTGGATTGCAAATAAGGCTATACCTGTTTTACAAAGGAGTGAAGAAGGTTGGTTTGTTGCAAAGGTCCCACTAACAAGACACAAATCCATCATTTGCTTTTTTATATGTTTTAATGTTTTAATACTCCTCCTAAGTCTTCTATTAGGATATTAGTCATCTTTAGAAATCTTATTCTAGCCAAATTGAACCAGCAAACTTGTAATAATGCAGTCATTACATGTTCCTTGTCTTATCACTGATAATGGATTTTCCTTTTGAGCTAAGCATGGAGACGGTGTGCCCAAAATAATATCTGTTGAACCTTATTATTGGATCTAAAAATCACCATGGATCCAAATGTTTCATCTTATAGTATGTACTTATTATTTTTTATTATTATGTGAGATCAAAAACATTATTAATTGCCAGTTGTTTATGGAGGAGCTTTGATGATGATACTGAGATAAGTAACTATCACATTATGTTAAAGAATGTATGTATGTTTTAAATGCAGCCGTATAGGAAGTGTTTTTTTTTTTTTCACCAAAGGAAGTGGTCTTTGATGCAGAAACAAACATCACTATGTACAACCTTTAGGCCAACTCAACAATCTGCTATGTACAATATTCCAGTTTTCACAACCCCTATAATCAATAATTAATGGGTTTTTTTACACTGTAGATGTGGATCTGAAAACCTATTCCCCAACACTAAACATCAACACTCCATAGACTTCATAGGTTAAGCTGAAAAAAATCAGAAAAGCAGAAAATATCTGATTAGAGCACAAGCTGGTTCTGCATACAAACTCCCGGTCATAACACAAGTTATTGAACGGAAGTAAAGCCCCCACATGCTTTATCTTCATTGTGCTTGCTGGTCGAGGGAGGCGGTTTAGGGTTTCTGCATAGTAACAAAAAAAGAATGAACGCAATGACGCAGTCAGGCCCCTTATTACAGTTTCAGTTTGCCTGTCCATTTCTCGTTGGCTCTGCAGGGGAATTTATTCTGCTGTGAAGGAGTTCCCATCACACAGTTTTTTCCATAGAAGAGGAACTAGAGCAGATTCATTTAGAAAGTGGTCACAATGAAGGTAAATGCATTTGTAGGTCACATAAAGCCAGCCTCGGTGTGTAAAAGTAATACCTAGAAACCAGATCAGTGAATTAGGGGTTTGTCACATTCTATTCCGTTCAGCAGAAATCCTCCCAGCAGGTCTATTGTTGGTCATCATAGTTTGTTAGGGTCCCTAGATTGCTTGATAGGGACCCTTTAGAGATTGATATGACCTTTATATGTGGTGGTATTTTTATTTGTTATATGGTATGGTTATAAGTGGCCAAAATCAGGATAAGAAAATCTGGATCTGGATTTGTGCTGTTCACATTGTTCTGAAATCGGATTTGGGCCACTTTAGCTTTCAGTGTGAAAAAGGTGTGGTATTGCTCAGCTTTAAGACGGCAGTCGTGGAAAAAATCGAGGAAAGAGTGTATTGGGATTCTTGCCTCAGCAATACGCGATTTTCAAAAATATAAATAAAAAATGTAAGCCAGAAATGTCAATGTAATCTCAGTGGAAATGTTCGGATTCGCTGGATTCACAACCAGGTAAATTTCGGTTTAGCCACTTTCATGTAACAAACAATTAAGGATACTGAAAGACCTGTAGAACCCAAAACCCAGTGTTAAACCCATACGATAAACCACACAAAAATAAATAGCACAAAAGGTCATAACATTGTGTCAACATTTTTACAGAATCACAATTATTTATCAAAATTGCAACATATATTGTTTTGTCACTCTTTTTAATATCATATGATGGATCTAGGCTGCTCGTCAAATCAAAAGGGAGCCGATGGGAGATAGTCTAGTCGAACAAGGGTTAGCAGAAGACAAGTTAATGCACAATGATCTAAACAAATAATAGCTTTTTTTTCTAAGGCAGGAAAAACTCTATTCTCTCTTCTCTCTAGCCTCGTTGTTGTGGGTTGCTTTCTTAGGAGGGTGTCAGAACTGGAGGTGGCTTCTGGAACACAAAATGAGCAAGGAGGAAAAAAAAACAAGTAATATCCAAATCCTTAAGATGTTGTATCTGACCTGTCTGTTCCTTGTTTTAATGTCATTTGCCTATGAAGAACATCAAACAGGAGCAAAATGAGTACTCAAATAAATGTTAATGTAATCAAATTTATATTTTCAAGGAAATCCCAACGTTTATTGCAATAAACTCGGAAATTGCTAGTTATGATCAAAATGTATGTCAGTTTTCACAAATACTGGCATGTAGGTCATTAGCAATGTTACACTCTGTATGCATACTAGCATATGAGGTTCATATAGGGAGTTAATTGGATGACACGATTCTACTCCTTATCTGCCTCATGAGGTTGTGGGGAATGGTCATGCTCAAACCAGCTCAACGTGACTAGCTATTACCATTGACGGGAAAGACAAGAGGATTGTAGGAGACATCACCTGCCCTTATTATGTCACCATCATTGAGTCACAGCATGCCGCGACACAACCAGCTTAAACAGGACGATAAGCCCTGCCTGTTCTCCAGTGCAATGGCATCCTTAAGTGAACACATTAGAAGGCGTGGCACCAGCTGAGAAACCATATTGGGTCCTTTGATTTCCCCAGGAAAGACAAGGGGGATCATGAGGATTTCACACTTGGGCTTAATCGGGTGTGTCGGATTGCAGTGTGACAGCGGGGGCGAAGCAAGCCCAGTGAGAACATGCCTTTCTCGTCCGTGCTAACTATTTGTGTTTTATTATTTGTGTCTTGGGTGTGGTATTGATGATGAAGGGGAAGCACTCATCTTATGATCTCTGAATGTGACCACATTTACCCTGTAGACTTGATCCCTGTGTTGTAATTGTGATGTGTAACTTTTGTGTGCGTTTTTTTGTTTTCAATTAAATGGTTTTGCTGTTTTCAATAACATAATTTCCTTATATATTAGTCTGAAATGTTAAATTGAAAAGGACAATGAATTGAAAAGTGTTAAATGTTACGTTTACAATGGTACACCTCAATGGTTAGTGTCTCTAAAGAAGAGTTCCAGAAGTGATTCAGAAATCAGAAAATCTAACATCAGACCTTATAGGATCTTCACAGAATACGTAAACAAACACAATATGCCTGATGTCACTTGCCATAGTTTGCATGGAGAGTGATTTCACATAGCACAATTAAAGCCAATCTGCATTTTTGAATAGCCAAATTATCAAAGTTCTTGATACTGCCTTAAAGGGGAACTGTCATGCTCAGCTATTTTCTATCGAGTACTGTTTATTACGCGCGATGTGAAAAAACGGCGGCAATAAACACGGCAATGTTTCCACAACAATAAAAAACGCAGAGAAGTCGGGCAATTGACATAATTTGTTCAGGATTTGTGTTTCCCGTTGTTCTGATCCTGAGAATGTATTTTGTTCAACGCGCGCGTGGAGTAATACTCTCTCTTGACGGAACCCCTTTAATACTGTCTGTATCAAAAACAGCACTTGACTAACCTACCCTTCAGGTTTCTGTCGGTCTCAAAGGGCAAAGTCAACACATCTGACTACTCTCTGTTTTGCAACCAGGGCTCGGAACAAAAAATGTTTATTTGATTTCAAGCACACCTGCTGAGAAGCGGTGCACTAACCTTCCAGGGACAACCTTTCATTAATACTATTGTTTTATCTGTTGTTTAGCTTTATGCCAGTATATAGAGGCTACTAAATTCAGAGATGGGGCCAGAGGAAACTTGGCGAGTGCAGAAGAAGGTAACCCCTCCCCCTCCCCCATTGCTCCCCCCCCCCAATCTCTGCACAACCCCTCCTTATGAAACTTGGCTCAGCTTTTACCCTTCAACTTTAAATTTGACACACACCCTTCTTCAATGGCACCCCGCGGCTTTTGTACTTAAACATTTTGAGTTTTCACGACTCCGCAATTCTGCTCCGGTGTGGGAACAAGCCCTTTCCTCTCTTGCGCTCCAAATTGATTTTCCTCCTCTTCTGCCGTTGACCCCGCCTGCCTGTACCCCCCCCCGCCCCGCCCCCCCCCCCCCCCTCCCCCCCCCTCCCATCTTCTAGCAGCGGCGGAACATCGGGCCTATGTTTGACAATCACTGCTTCTGTTTCTCACAACAACGCGCCCGTACCGGGCAGCCTGCACCGGGTGCTGCTTGGTCAATATGTCCTCTCCCCTTACCCTCTGAATGACTTCTCATTCATGCCTTGGTGTGCGCATCACTTCTGCTTCAGTCTGGGTTCAAAGTCTTCTTGAACTGTTCTGTTTTTGTCTTTTTTTTTTTTTTTTTTACTATTGCTTTTTTTTATTTTGCAATTGAAGCTGTCATGAAATGCATCAACCCTTTAGATATTTACATGTCTTTGGTTTGCTAACGCATTCATATACGTACGTTTTGGTCCTTTACCTTGATTAAATTGTGTTTGAATTTTTTGGACTTATTCTGGTGGACATTGTCATCTATTATATAGGGTGCAGTTGATGGCTTCATATGGTGTAATACTAGCTTTCTCCCAGAAATAAATCTAATAACTTCCTATTTCCCTGGAGGCGTGTTTTGCCCTCAAAGCCTGCTTCTTACTGGACTCCCACATTGCTTTCCCTCAGTCCTACTTTGACTCTGAACCCTTTCCCTTCTCTCGTGTGTTCTTCTGGTTTGGCCTTCCTCTAGGTGAGAACTTTGAGCAGAGTCCCCTGCGGAGAACCTTCAAGTCCAAAGTTTTAGCGCACTATCCAGAGAATGTGGAATGGAACCCATTTGACCAGGATGCAGTTGGCATGGTATGGCCGGTTAATTTACATATTCTATGTGCAAAAACTATCACAATGACATAAACATCTTGATTTAAAATGACTTAATCAACAGTGGCTACTACTGTTTACTCTCACACAAATCTGTCATGGGCCATATTTACCTAACGACCGTCTTGGTGCTACACACTAGCTGGTTGGTGGAGCCCAATGAAGAATTCAGCATTTGTGATGTTTTAACTGCTGAACATGTTCTTGTTGCTTTATGTATTGTCTTACCAACCTGATACTTTTTCTTTTTTACCCTCCTCAATTTAACATATGACTTTTGATATGTCTGTACCCCCCCCCCCCTCCCCTCCATTTGAAAAACAATAAAAATGTTGATCACAAAAAAAAGAATTCAGCATTCGATCCCACCACCTAGCTAGGGTTAACGACCAAGACGGCCGCTCTATGAACAAGGCCCATTGCTCCACATAAACCTCTCTTCTTTCCCTCTGTTCTGTCCCCCCCCCCCCCTCCCCTCCCCCCCTCCCCCCCCCAGCTGTGTATGCCAAAGGGCCTGGCGTTCCGGACGCAGGTGGACACGCGGGAGCCCCGGTTCCACTCCTTCATCATCACGCGGGAGGACGGCTCGCGGACCTACGGCTTCGCCCTCACCTTCTTCGAGGAGGTGACCAGCAAGCAGATCTGCAGCGCCATGCAGACCCTGTACCACATGCACAACGCCGAGCAGTACGACATCCTGCACACGCCCGCCGCCTCGCCGCAGGGGCCGGAGGACGCTCCGCCGCGGCCCTTCCCGCCGCCGCCGCCGCCGGCGCCGGCGCCGCCGCGCCACCTCCTCCAGGCGGCGCCCGCCATCTCCCGCCTGCAGCGCTTCAACTCGTACGACATCAGCCGCGACACGCTGTTCGTGTCGAAGTGCATCTGCCTGATCGCCCCCATGGCCTTCACCCAGGCCAGCAGGAAGGTGCTGCAGCAGCTGTACCTGGCCGTCACCGCCCCGCAGCCCCCGCCCCTCCCGCTGGAGAGCTACGTCTACAACGTGCTGTACGAGGTGCCCCTGCCGCCCGCCGGCCGCTCCCTCAAGTTCTCGGGCGTCTACGGCCCCGTGGTGTGCCAGAGGCCCAGCACGGCCGAGCTGCCCCTCTTTGACTTTGCCATGGCCGAGGTGTTCGACCTGCTGGGGGTGGAGAACGTCATCCAGCTGTTCACCTGCGCGCTGCTGGAGATCCAGATACTGCTCTACTCCCAGCGTAAGTAAAGCAATGCTGCACGTTTTTTTTTCTCCTTCGTCCTTCCGTATGGAGGCCAACGTACTGGACAGACGCACTAGCAATTAACTGCTTTCAGATTGGGAAAAAAAAAAAGGGGGATGGGGATACAGTTATTATTGGGGTTGGAGCTAGAGATTGAGCGAGGGAAATAAATATGTTGAAAACTATGCTGACCTTATAACCAAAACTGTGGAACTACAACGTCATGAGTGATGACACTCACAAGATCAAAATGTCCAAAGCAAACTTTAAACGTGAATATAATCTCCAATTGGTTCATTGAAGTGAGTTTCTTCAAGCACTTTTAACTTTTAACTAGGCCCTCATTATTTTACTAATATTGATCGGTCAATATACTGAAAGATGTTAATTATTTTAAAGGCAAATAATTGTATTGGCTGGGCTGCTGCTTCTTTATTTATGGTGGCCATATACTTTTTTTAACGTATTTGCTTGGCAAGATGAGCTCAGGTTTAGATGGGACTGATGTTTGTGCTGTAGGCCTTCAATACCATCCCTTCAACAGTCCCCCTTTCACGTGCATCTGCCAGAAAAGCAAAATGTAAAACATTTGGACAGACAGTTATTGTCGACCGACTGTATGAGAAATCTCAGATTGCCCCGAAGCGACTCGGTTACTTGGCACATGTTTGGTATGCCCGAGAGCCACTTGTGTCCATCACGTTATGTAACCCGCTGAATAGAAGCACTTAAAGAAGCACAACGTGGATCCCAGCTTGTGCAAATGTTAAGAACCCTTCTGCCGCCGTAGGCTGCACCCACCGGATGTGACTCAAGTCCTGGCCATGTGTGAGAGGTCTTGTGTGCCTGTAACCCTTGCTGTGATTGATTGTGGATAGTATTAATTACTAGTAACATAGCTACGAATGCGTGTTTCAGTGAAGAAACAAGTTCAGACTTCATTTATTTTAATTTACACTCACAAAACTGATTACCACTGATTGCCGTGATTCTTTTTTTAGGGGCAATGGTTAGAGCAGGAGGATTATGTGTATTCATATCAATGCAAAACGGCAGGATATAGAATTTGATTTTCTGCATTATTTTTCTCACCAACTTCATCGTTCCTATGAGTAGTATACAGTATGTCTTCCTCAAGACACAGGCAGCGTTGTGGCTGGACGGCATGTGACCGTGTGGGGGTTGTTTGGGGATGCTGGCATAGTGGTTGGATCCATTACAGGGACAAGAAAAGGTAAATTGTTTACCGAGTGCCAGAGGCTTTAGGGGGGGAGTTGGGGGGGGGGGGGGGGGGGGGCGAAAGGGAGGGGGGAGGAGGAGATGCTCTTAAGGGGGCAAAGCTATGGTGTTGCTAGGCAACCCCCGGGACGAGGAGGAGGACGGCAGTGTTGCAGCGTGATTATCATTGGTTGTTGGTGACGTAACGCCCCTCCCCCGGACGTGGCTCATCACTGCAGAGTGTGTGTGAAGTGCACTTAAAGAGAGAGAGAGAGAGAGAGAGAGAGAGAGAGAGAGAGAGAGAGGCAGGGACACACACAGAAACACGTATACACACACACAAAAACACACAAACACATAAACACATAAACAAAAACACACACATACACACACACACACACACTTTGGGAATTTAAAACTGCTAACTCCTAATTTAGATAATTTTCTCCAGTAGTTTCCCCACAGTTGGTACATGATTGTAATATTAAAATATTTTGTTAGTGTTCTAACAACATTTAGTATGGTCCTGTTGAACAGATTTGGAAGCAGTGGCTATCCGATTTGAATTCACTTCAGTGAGGATGATAAGGAGATGTAAATGCCTTGTTAATACAGAGAGAGCTTGTGTCTCTGTTGGTCGGCTTCAAATGTCTCTGGAGTGTAATTCCTTGGCTTATCGAGGTAATGAGTCGTTATGTTTTTCTGTATCCCTGTTGTTAACAGCCTACACACACACACACACACACACACACACACACACACACACACACACACACACACACACACACACACACACTGTGCAATCAATGAATTCAGTTATTGAGCTGTTTCAGCTCAATTCTATCCACTTGGATTCCCTATAATCTTTCCTCAACATATACATTAATCACCATAACATTTACCATACTAACACCAGAACATTCTAATTTCACTATCAAAGCATTGTTGTATGAGTAATATGGGTTTGATTTTAGCTGTTTCTGATGCATGTAGACTTTAATTCCTCGAACTTAAAATTTAAATTTACATGTTATTTAGTTAATTAAGCTAGGGGCTAAGTGGTTCTTTAAAACGGTAAAATGTAACTTTACAACTGATGCTATTGACTACATTAAAAATAACTGAACTAGAAAGTATCTCATGAATAAAGCGCAATGAATCAATCCATCCAGGGTTTATCTGGTCCCCGTAGCTGCAACCCTTAGAGGTTGCAAATGGGAAAACCTACAAAGTGCATCTTTAAGTTATCTATTCTTTGGGGGATTTTCAGACTTTGTTTACAGTTTGGCAATACAAAATGTTCTCATTTAAATCCTGGCTTTGACAAAACCCATTTAATAAACTTTTCACTTGATTTATCTTGCAGCTATAAACATGCCTGACAAGATAAACAGTGTTCCTACTTTCACAATCATTTCACTCAGCTCACGTCTGACCGGCGTTTAATTTATTTCAACACCGATGTGCCCGACAAGGCCGATGATGATGTCCCTGAAAATTCACATTAGGCTGAAAGTTTGGGCACTCACTCATATGTTTTATTTACACTACAACCGTGTGTTTAGAAAGGAACTTACTAGAAAGGAACTTACTATTGTGCTTGAGTAGTAGTAAAGAAGAACGCTGGATTAGTATTCTTGTCCGTTTTCTGGGAATGGTGCTGTGGCATGTTAGGGGAGGGGGGGATGAGGCCTGGCAGAGTGATAAGACTGCTGTGGAGCTCAAGAGGAAGGCCCAATGAAGCAATGGGAGCATCTATTTTGGCACCATGTCCCTGCAAAGACCGCACTGCTGTTGGTGTGGAGACTTTGGATAGAGGCAGAATGCTGATACAGGGGGCCAACCAGAGGTTAACATGGTTGACAAACACTTGACATTACTGTAATCACAACCGCATGACGTGTTGCCTTGCTTGCTCACTGACCTACATTCCGTCTCGTATCTGTAGTTCAGCAGTGGAATGTTAAAGTTCTCACACCTTGTTTCTAATAAAGAATAAAACTAATAATAACAATACATAATATAACACGATTTGTGTTATATTGTGTGTTTTTTGTGTGTTTTGTGTATGCTGTATTGAAAGTAAAGCAAGATAGTGATAGCAATAGCGGGCTGTCTCCACAAGATCCACACAAGATGCTCCCCTGTTGAATAAAAGCCCGGAGACTAGCGGGCACTCATACTAATTCCTGCTGCCTGTGTGTGTGTGTGTGTGTGTGTGTGTGTGTGTGTGCGTGTGTGCGTGTGTGTGTGTGTGTGTGTGTGTGTGTGTGTGTGTGTGTGTGTGTGTGTGTGTGCGTGCGTGTGTGTGTGCGTGCGTGCGTGTGTGCGTGCGTGTGTGTGTGTGTGTGTATGCGTGCGTTGTGTGCGTGTGTGTGCGTGTGTGTGTGTGTGTGTGTGTGTGTGTGCGTGTGCGTGTGTGCGTGTGTGCGTGTGTGTGTGTGTGCGTGTGTGTGTGTGTGTGCGTGTGTGTGTGTGTGTGTGTGTGCGTGTGCGTGTGTGCGTGTGTGCGTGTGTGCGTGTGTGTGTGTGTGTGCGTGCGTGTGTGTATGTGCGTGTGTGCACGCGCATGTGTGTGTGTGTGTGCGTGTGTGCATTGTGCGCGTGTGTGTGCGTGAGACAGATTACCACAGGCTGATGGCGGTGGCCGAGAGCATCACGGCGCTGATGTTCCCCTTCCAGTGGCAGCACGTCTACGTGCCCATCCTGCCCGCCTCGCTGCTGCACTTCCTGGACGCCCCGGTGCCCTACCTCATGGGCCTGCACTCCAACGGCCAGGACGACAGGACCAACCTGGAGCTGCCCCAGGAGGTACTTGTGGTAATTCTTTTATTCCTAATGCAATTGGGGCACTGAACACCATGCCCCGTTGATGCGTTGATGCGATGTGTTGTAATGTAACTGCCACTGCTGTCCTGCTTTTTGCCATGAAGATGTCTGTGTGTAAGTGTTGTTGTTGTTGCTGTTGTTGTCCTGCTTGTTGTTGCTGTTATTGTCCTGCTTGTTGTTTTTTATGAGACCAAAGACAAATTTCCACATCGTGGACAAATAAAAACTAACTAACTAACTAACTAACTAACGTACCCAGCAACGCTCCGGACAACACTCTGCACACGGCCCGTCGATCAGTTCATACAGCGGAAAATGCTGCGTGATCATTCATTTTTTTATTTTTTTAATGTTCTTTACATTATTTGGCAGTAACTGCAATACACCACAAATCTGTGTGCACACAAATGTGTGGAATGTTTGTCTCGTCAAAAAAGCCTGGCGAAAAATGTATGAACTTATGAATGACTGTGAAAAAGAATTTCCCCATGGGGACATCTAATGAACTAACTAACTAACTTAAATAGATATCTTAAATATAGATATCTTGAATCTTAAATATGATTATTATTTTGTGCAGGAAGCAAAATGTTATCCCCCGTCTACGATCATAAATTATGTATGATTTGAAAGTTGAAACAGTCATTTTTACTGCTTATTCAGCCCTCTAGCAAGGCGTTGCGCACAGTACGGGCCGAGCAACGCAGTACACACAAAATACGACTCATCAGTATAATGTGTGTCAACTGTTGACCTTGTTTATAGCAATTTGTCCTCGTTCCAAGATTATGCGTTCTCTTTGCTCAATTGACTATTGATTTATTTTTCACTATAAATGGAACAAAGTTCAATAGTGTGGCTTTTCCTCTTCTGTTATTTCTTGTTCTATTTAATGTAAATCCTATATATTGTGTTGATTGTATTTTAAACATCATCCTGGATCATCAGATCACAATCAGATCACTACTAACTAATACCTATAAGACACCCAACCAGAAATATACACACAATATACACATACAACACAAGTGCAGGTTCCTGCACAACCAGAACCATTGTTTTATTTCCCAGTGACCCGTGTTGTCATGGTGTTTTTTTTTTAATACGTTTCCTTAACGGCGTGGTTCCCCCCCATCTTAGGCCAACCTGTGTTTCGTGGACATTGACAACCACTTCATCGAGCTTCCCGAGGACCTGCCCCAGTTCCCCAACAAGCTGGAGTTCATCCAGGAGATCTCGGAGGTGCTGGTGTCCTTCGACATGGCCCCCGAGGGGAACCTCCTCCGCACCAGCGCCGCTCAGGCCAAATACCTGGTGGGCGGAGGCGGCGGGGGCTTCTGCGCCCCGGACACGTTCCCGGACAACCGCAACGCCAACCTGGCCAGCTCGCCCCTCAACTCCTACCTGCTGAGGGAGAACGAGACCATAGCCAGGCTGCAGGCCTTGGTCAAGAGGACAGGACTGAGTCTGGATAAGGTGAGGGGTCGATGCGTCGTGGTTAGAGGATGTTCGCATAACTGCGACCTCTTCGTCACAGTTCGCCGTGTCATCCGTGGAACGTCTTGTCGTGGCAATTTCCTTTAACAGATGTTGCGTCTAGGACAGATGAGATTTCTTAATGCGAAAAAAAGCAGACAGTACTAGCAGAAGAGTGGCTAAGAGGAGGTCTTCTCCCTTGTGACTGGTTTACCGGTTTAAGTACGAAGGTTAACACTATTGGTTGACTCTAAGGAAGGTATGCCGGCGACCCATAGAGAAGGGTTTACATTTATATTAGTATTAGTTCTTTGTTTTACCAGGGTATTCACATTAGCCATTTCTCAATACCAAGTACGTGGACTACGTTCTCGCGGACTTGGAAGTACGTACTCGGCAAGTCCGGACTTTCAAGTACAGACTTCCGAGAACGCGAGTACGCACTCTGCAATTGGAACAGCAGCGGACTCGATGATGCATTCTGGGATATTTAAGTCCACACGAGTCACCTCCGATGCGTCCTCGGTAGAACGGCCTCATCGAGAACGCATCGAGAACACACACACACGGGTTTTACGACAGTACTCGCATACTCGGAATTGGAACAGTGCTTGGGCCACCACTGATGACGTTTACCGAGAACGCAAGTACACGAGTACGCACGAGAACGCGAATTGAGACCGTCTCTTTTACAAATGAGCCCTGGCCAATTAAAGCACCACGCTGAAAGACACATAAAAACAGAGAAACAGATTTAGATGCCCCAGAGGACGGTGGGACAGCTGATCAGAGCACAAGGGTCAACATTTTGACGACATTGCTCACTGGTGAGGTGGCTGCTGAACCAAGCACAGAGGTCAATAAATAGTCGACTCTGGGGGGAACGGCAGGATGGCGAGACAACACGCGAATATGGAAAAAAACAAGGCCTAAGTTATAAAATGAATAACATGTCGATTTTTCTATCACACATCCGATAGATTCAAATTAAATTCTTATCTGCTTGTTTTTAATGGCACTAATCTCACCACTATTGCACCTCTACAGACAGCTTGAGTCGTGCTCTTGGTACCGGCATGCCTTTAGTAAAAAATAAATCGCACATTTTCAAAGGGTCCACAATAAAAATGATTTCAAGCTGCCACTTTAAGGTCCCTCAAAATGTGTAGTAACTACTTAACATGGGATGTAAAAAATAGCTTTGTATTTTGACGGATTGAAAGTAAAAGACAAGTCTAGGTAGAGTGAAAGCACTTGCTTTTAGGGACCATCATTGGTTAAACCACGAGATGTCTTTCTCATTACACACTGATCAGCTTACCACTGAAGGATCCGCATGGTGGACTATTCATTGGACAAGGCTTGACAGCAACCGAGTCTTATCCGAAAGCATGTCAGTTATTTACGTTGTGCAAATTGGATTATTTAGATGCGTTGATATTTTTCAATTCATTTGTTTTTTTCCACACCTTATCATATATGCATGTGACACCGTCTTGGGTGTTTTGATGGACATCTGCAAACAGTGATCCTTTCAAGGTCATCAGGTCAAATGAAAGGAAATTATATGCCCTGCCAGCTATCTCTTTGCTCCATAAATCAAAACAATAGACCTTCACATCCTTTCCCATGACCCTGCTACTCCTTCAGCGGCCTGCACTAACAAGCAGATAAGATAACGTGGCGGGGGGGGCTCTCTTCAGTCTCATAACTCGTCTGGGGCTCCAAGAGGTTTACTACCGGCTATGTTACGATAACGACAGCTCAGAACCCTCTTTTGAACGAGTCTGTGTATATTCAGGTGTGACTTGTATTGTATTTTGTCTTGTGTACTGTGTCTATGTACTTTGTTTAAACGTTATTGCCCCTTCGTTATTGAAAAATGTCTTCCGTCTTCGAGGGCAATTGAGACTCGCAAATGAGTGTCAGTGCAGCGGAGTGTGATGGAAGTGCCAGTAAAAAAAGTCTCCAGCACTCCTAGCGCTCTAATCTCACTTCCAACGCAGCACCTTTATTGGACGAACGTATCGATTTAGACAACTTATTATTTATAAAAGTCTGTTTGTTTTGCATGAATTTTATTTCCTCGGGGTAAAACAAAATGTCTTCGCTAAAATCCTGGCTCAGACAAAAACAGACTCTAAACAATCTTTCACTCGATTTGTCTTCGTATATATATAAACATTCCTGAAAGATAAACAGTTTTATACCCCACGCGTAATCATTTTACCCAACAAAGGTTTGTCAGGCATACATTTTTTGTTATTTATTCAACAACGGTGATGTCTTCTCTCTATGATTCAAGACTCATGATGTGTTATTGTCGTGTACCAGCTGCACGTGAGGGAAGACCAGCGGTAACAAGGACTTCATGATGTGTGTTGTCGTTGTCGTTGTGTACCAGGTGGACGTGAGGGAAGACCAGCAGTAACAAGGACTTCATGATGTGTGTTGTCGTTGTCGTTGTGTACCAGGTGGACGTGAGGGAAGACCAGCAGTAACAAGCACTTCATGATGTGTGTTGTCGTTGTTTCTGTGTACCAGGTGGACGTGAGGGAAGACCAGCAGTAACAAGGACTTCATGATGTGTGTTGTCGTTGTTTCTGTGTACCAGGTGGACGTGAGGGAGGACACCAGCGGTAACAAGGACTCCAGGGTGCAGTGCGACCAGGAAGAGCTGCTGATGCACCAGATCAACATCCAGGTGCGCGAGGTGTTTGCCAACCGCTTCACGCAGATGTTCGCCGACTACGAGGTGTTTGTCATCCAGCCCAGCCAGGACAAGGAGTCCTGGTTCACCAATCGAGACCAGATGCAGAACTTTGACAAGGTAAGATCGTCCCTTTGCTTGAGTTGACCCCATGACGAGCATGTGGTCAGGAGTTACCTTCAGCACTTTGCGTTGTGATGCTCCACAGCTCCGCAGAAGTAGTAGTATGAGCAGGCCTAGACGGTCTTCAGTACCCTAAAATAGGGAAACACACAACACAGCTGGCGGAGCCTAAAATAGTGTTTTCGCACCGTGGCCATTTTCACAGCGAGAGGAACAAATAACTTCCTAAAACACGTCTAGCCTTCATTAGCAACCGCTGAAAGCGCTTCACTTTTACTACAGCGAGAAGTGAAAAATAGAATAGAAAGTGGAAGTAAGAAAACAAAGCAGCACGTATCCTTTTAGTGAATGAGATACAGTGTATATTTTCCAAGTAACAGTAATGGGATCCAATCAAAACAGTGATTTTATTTGGTACAAAACTTGAGACATGTGAGACTGTGCTCATCATTTCATCAACTAACAATTTCTTACTCCTGATACAGTTCCTCGTTTGTAAGTTCTTCCATAAATGACCTTTCCCTTCTAGATTGAATTCATCTATCATGTCCGAGTATGATTATAGATGTGTATATGTACTTCACACCTGAATCTTTAGAATGCGACAGTGTTTATCTGTAGGTCTCAGGAGGTATCACTTAGTTTATCCTTTTTTTGTTGCCGACTGTGAGGTTGTTACCACAGCACACAGCGTCAAAAACGGTTACCGTTGAGGTTATCCTTCCCGAGGAAAGATGTTGGTTTAAGCATTTACTGCATTCCTATAGTCATTATAGGAATGTTTATTTATTGGTTACCTTTGATAGGTTTGATCTAGTCTGATCAAGTCTGATTCATGTGCCTCAGGATCACTCAATCAACCGTTTATTGTTTTATTTAACGTCCACGTTCAGGAAGCACACCTCACACCAGCGGACAAATCCGTCCACCTCATTTTCAAACACAAAGTGTGTTTGGCTACATTCTTGTGTATTGTGCACTCCAACGCCGTTCTCATTCCTCATTTGCATGCAGTGTCACTAATCCGTTCCGTCTGTGACGGGGGGGTCCCCCTTCCAGGCTTCCTTCCTCTCCGACCAGCCTGAGCCCTACCTGCCCTTCCTGTCCCGCTTCCTGGAGACCCAGATGTTCGCCTCCTTCATCGACGGCAAGATCCTCTGCCACGACGAGGAGGACAAGGAGCACTCGCTGCGGGTGTTCGACGCGCGCGTGGACAAGATCCGCATGCTGAACGTCCGCACGCCCACGCTGCGCACCTCCATGTACCAGAGGTGCACCAGCATCGAGGAAGCGGGTGAGCCGAGCAAATGGACGCACGGTCCCCCCTGGTTAACCTAAAGAAAGAAAAAAGGCATTGTGTGATGTATATATAGTAGGGCTGACGGTTCATCTAATGCACACCGGCGTCGCAGTTGTCACAGAACGCGATTTGCAAATTGCAAAGGGCTGCGATTAAAAAATATAAACTGTATATATTTATTTGCTTTTACAATTCAATAGTTAAGTAAAGATGTTATGATATCAATTCATGCATCAATTCATCTCAACACATCGGCCTGGCCTAAAGGTTTATAGTTTATATGTTGACTGCTTCCAATGTTGTGTTGGTCATACTAAAGAGTGATTTATTGCTTGTTTACTAGTGAATAACGCAGAACATAAGGAACTTTAAAAAGAAAAATCGCATGTTAAATTGCAATCGCAGTATCGGTCGAAATAATCGCAATTCAATTTTTCTCTCCCCCAAATGGTTCAGCCCTAGGATACAGAGGAGGTGTCGTGATGCACAGCCTCTACCTGTGACTGAATGGACTGTTCTTGTTTCAGACAACCTGCTTAAAAAGCGATGTGAAAAACTGGATTTTGTTGCCCCTGGACCGCACGCCATTGACCAAGGCGATGACGAAGCCCCCATTAGTAATAATTTGTTCAAATCATCCTTTTAATGTCTCTTGGTGGCAGGGTCCTTTGGGTGTGCTTGCTATGCGTTGTGGGTAAAACGCTCACAGTTGCCTTTTAATTCCAAATAGGATCATCTAGCTAGCATAGCGAAGCTGAGGCTGCGTCACGTCATTCATCTCTCATCTCATTCTTTGTAATGGAGCAGATTCTCTGTGCCTGTTTTAAACTAACGACAGTTACCATAATACTATTAACCGTTTTTAATGTCGGCATTCGGTCTTGGTGTTTGTTTTTGCAATAGCATGCAGTTAGCTGTTAACTGGGAAATATGAAGCAGAGTTTTATGCAATGAGCATATCGTGTGACGTTGCAAACACTGGTTAAAAAAGCTGGATTCATAGCAGCGTCAATATATTTGTATGTATAAAGATATATGTAATTACAATACACACAGACACACGTATACATGTGTATATATATATATATATATTACTATTTGCCCAATGTTCCCCTTTTCCTTCACTTACTTCCGTTGGTGAACTAACCCTTGAAAACAACGCGGTATAGTTCCAACAAGAGAGAAGTCAGGGCCTGGCCTTGTGATCCTCCCCCGCTCACCGACCCCCCCCCGGCCCTCTCCCTCGTCTCCCCCGCAGAGAAGGCCATCGAGATGAGGGTGACCAAGATGGACCACACGGCCCTGCACCCCCACCTGCTGGACATGAGGATCGGCCAGGGCCGCTACCAACAGGGCTTCTTCCCCCGCCTGCAGTCTGACGTGCTCTCCGCCGGACCCACCAGCAACAAGTAACCACTCCGCTGTAGTAACACTTCTAAACAGACGTTGGATTGGGTCATGTTCAGTGTGCGAAGTACGGGGCACTTGACATTTGAGAGCTCCTGGAAGGACTTGTGGTGTCGTAGTGTCATCATAATAATAATAATAACGACATCAAGAAGAGTTAAGAAAACAATTGCCGTTTCTCAATACCAAGAATGCGGACTACGTACTCGCGGACTTGGAAGTACGTACTTGGCAAGTCCGGACTTTCAAGTACAGACTTCCGAGAACGCGAGTACGCACTCTGCAATTGGAACAGCAGCGGACTCGATGATGCATTCTGGGATATTTAACGGTCCCAAGTCCACACGAGTCACCTCCGATGCGTCCTCGGTAGAATGGCCTCATCGAGAACGCATCGAGAACACACACAGGTTTTTACGACAGTACTCGCGTTCTCGCGTACTTGGAATTGGAACAGTGCTTGGGCTACCACTGATGACGTTTACTGAAGTACACGAGAACGCGAATTGAGAAACGGCTAATGTTCACTCCGAATGACGAGCATCGGCATAGACACATTCTCACATCTTCTGCCCGTCAACCCAGATCACTCTCTCCATTATAACCTGCACAGTTGAGAGATAATTACGTACTCGAACGGATTCATTTGTTTGTTGCAAACATGGCAAAAAGAAAACGAAGGGCGATGCGTTCGCGACCCCCCCCCCCCCCCCCCCCCGTTTCAAACTGGGTATTTTGCACACTGGTAATGTTCCATATAAATATATACAGTAGATATAGATATATTTGTTTATATATATATAGATATATGAAAGCATAGAATAGACACGATTGTGGACTGAATCAGGCCACAATCGTCAGGGGGGGCAAACTTCCCGTCACATTTCTGCAAAAGTTGCCGTTTTCAATTTGAAATGGCTCATTATACAACTGCAACACAAATATTATGTAGTCGGGGTGACGGGGGACGGGGGACGGGGGACTATATCTCAAAGTAATCTGCGTGTGTGCCATTGCAATGTATTGCTTCAGCACTTTATGAGCTATAAGCCATCTTTCCATACGCCATATAAAAAAAAAAAACAAGTTGCGAGGCACAGACTTCTGTGTGAAGGCGTCATTCTAACTGGCTCAAGTTTGAAAATTGCTAAAACTGCTCAAGTCAGCTCAGGTCACCTACGGTTGTCCCTTTGGAGGTCTGCCGACGCGGTCGCTTGTCGCCGACGCGGTGGCGGGTCAGTGCGTCGTGGCTGACTGCGGGGCTTTGTGCCGCAGGTGGGCCAAGAGGAGCGCCCCGGCCCAGTGGAGGAGACGGGACCGGCAGAAGCAGCACGCAGAGCACCTCTATTTAGATAACGACCAGCGAGAGGTGAGCCAACCCTTGTCTTATGATTAACTGCGCTTGTGTGTGTGTGTGTGTGTGTGTGTGTGTGTGCGCTGCTTTTCTGACCACGTTTTGTTCCCCTTTGGAAAGACTCACGTGTGCCGTTCTTGTAACCCATCTCTAACTGATCTCTCTGAGTACTGTTCATTTGTTTGGCGAGACTTGTTAAGTGCACGTTTTTGCAATTATTTTAACCAAGCTTTTAACCAATTTCTGACTGTTTATTTGTTTGTTTTTTGGGGGGGTTTTCAGTGTCTTACTGTGACTTACTCATCCTCGTTTCTGACGTTGTCTCTCTCTCAGACACATACGTGCATACACAAAAAAAACACACGCACTCAGCATGCGGACTGTCTGTTCCCGGAGCTGCAGCTCCTGCTGTTTCTTGACTGCTACTGGCTCTCTCAGGCCTACAAGCCCTGTCTAAAGGCTGTCTCTGTGGATGTGGTATGTGACAGGTGTCGGTCAGGCCTGTGTCCACATGGCCCTCCCCCCCCGTCCCAACCCCCCCCCCCCCAACCCAACACTTTGCTCTTCCCCTTCCGCCTCTCACTCCATCGCTAGGTTTACCTAAACCCTATCCCTCTCAAGCCTTATTAACTTGGCTGGCACTGCAGAGAAATCGAGATTTTATCGCTTTTGTGAACAGTTTTGTAATTGGTAGGGAGTAGGGGTGTAACGATACGCTCATTTCGGTACGGGTCTAACGGTTCGCTGCGCGTTTCATTTCGGTACTTAGCGAAAAAATGTTTTTATTGATTATCACACATTCTGTGACACTCTGACACTGTGACTGTCTCGTCTTGTCCTGATGTTTTGTGTTGAGGACCACAATGGAAATAAGTCCTGGACCTTGATTGTGTTTTTAATCCTCAATTGTATTTTATGTATTTTCATTTGTGTGTGAGGCATTTGTTTGATACAATTTAATAAATCAAATCAAAATCCAATTGTTTAATAAAAAATAAAATAATAAAAGCTGCTGTACCGAAAAACATACCGAACCGTGACTTAAAAACCGAGGTACGTACCGAACCGTGACTTTAGTGTATTGTTACACCCCTAGTAGGGAGTAGAGGTTCGCATCGGGTCCAAAAAATGAAGCTTCAGCCCACCAGTACCTGCTGTCGAACAACAACCCCAAACTGGCCCCAACATGTTTTTTCTAATTAGCATGTAGATAAAAATGTGAAAAAAAGAGTGCAATGTAGGCCGACGCCAAACAGCTGGACTGTTTTCACATTAGCAGTGTGAACCGACTTATTACCGACTTATTTGCAGTGCGCCGATTGCAGACAAGCAAACACGCACGCACGCACACACACACCCATACACACATACACACATATACGTACATGCACACATATACATACATGCACACATACATACAAAGTCATCTTTACAAACTAAACAACAAGAATAATATTTATGGCTATTTCAATATGAAAAATAGAAATGCGTGAACTGGCGTCTTGCCATTTCTACATCAAAAGATATATGTAGCTCGACAAATGTCAGCCCGCTGTTTGATTACCAGGTCTACAGACCTCTAAGTGGAATATGAGAGAAAGACAGAAGATTGCTGAAGTACAATTCGACTCTGTTGGCATCAATCATTAGAGTCACTGAAAGGACGTCCACGGGAATAACAGCTTGCTGCTTTGTCCAGTAGGAAATTAAAGAGAAGCCTGCATGGCCCATTACACTACCGCAGTGCAGAACAGACTGTAACTGGTCTTCGTAAAGTTTATTGCTCCGAATAATTTCCCTTGATATTATCCTATTTATCCCATCCTTACCTTCCACACTGTACGCTGTGCTGTGGCTTCCCCTACTACCGGTATTCATATGAATCTGTGTACCTCCCTTTGTGTGTTTTCCGAATTTGCTTGCCAAGTGATTTCCTATTTCAATTTTCTCAGTATTTCTTGGATTTTTCTGTTTCTAACATTCCATCTGTGCCCGTCTCGCTCTCTCTCCACCGCCGTGCCGTCATCAGAAGTACATCCAGGAGGCCAGGAACCTGGGAACCACGATCAGGCAGCCCAAGCTGTCCAACCTCTCCCCCTCGGTCATTGCTCATACCAACTGGAAATTTGTAGAGGGCCTGCTGAAGGAGTGCAGAAACAAGGTTTGGGCCTATTACCGTCCAGCATGCAAGACCACACTCTGTTGTCGTACATCTTTGTACCTGGGTAAATGTTACATTTTTATTATAAGGTGTTCACAAATCTTTCTGTTCCTTTTGTCTTCCATATTGCCATGTCTCTGTTATCGTCTCTTTCATCTTTCCATATTCCAGAATCCATATTTATTTGATTTGGTGTAGAGTTGAGTTGTGATCTGGCACAGATTTGCGACATCAGTCACACCGTGTACACAAGTGTACGTCGTGACTACGCTGGACTGTAAAGTGCTCGTGTGTGGAGGGCGGGATGTAACAAAGACGCGCTCGTCACCGTGGTGCGTTGTTCTTGGCTCTCGGTGCAGACGAAGCGCATGCTGGTGGAGAAGATGGGCCGGGAGGCGGTGGAGCTGGGCCACGGGGAGGTCAGCATCACGGGCGTGGAGGAGAACACGCTCATCGCCAGCCTGTGCGACCTGCTGGAGAGGATCTGGAGCCACGGGCTGCAGGTTAAACAGGTCAGCCACTGGTCAGCCACTAGTCAGCCACTGGTCAGCCACTAGTCAGCCACTGGGCTGCAGGTTAAACAGGTCAGCCACTAGTCAGCCACTGGGCTGCAGGTTAAACAGGTCAGCCACTAGCTCTGTCCATCCCAGGAGGGGGTTCTGGAGTTAAAAGCCCAAAGCGCACGATGGGGGTGCAACGCAAAATTATCTTGGGGGGATTTTCATGAACAAAATAGACTTAAATTCTATGCAAGCAAAAAAAATACAGCCTTGCAGTATTCTACAGTCTGTCCCTTGCTCTGTTATGATTATATTTATTTTATTACCAAATCGTTTATTACTACAAATAGGAAACTACATTTATGCTCCATGTGCTTTGGGCATAGCAGCAAATGAAAGAACATAAATGGAAATGGAAACGGCTAAGGCACAAGGTATATGTACATATACGTTATATGGTTGCCTAGAATGGTTTTCGAGAGGTGATAGTATATTTCGAAAATCACAAATAATTCTGAAAAATATATGCATATATATTGTATATATATTTACATTCCTCTATGAGTGAGCTGTTGCCTTGAGCATTGATTAACTAAAAGAAGTCAAATAGGTATTATGTACATATCCCAGAATCCAATAAAGAAAATGTCCAGTGTGCAAATAAAGAGCTAAACGTACCAGTCCATGAAGTGAGTTGCAATTTGCAATTTATCTTGCCTCTTAAGAACCATCCAGATATTCATGTATGTGTTTATCTGTGAGTATCAGTCTGGCCTTGGCTGGGCAGTAATTCATTTTTCAAATCTGGCCACGGCCGTACGCTGTTCAAAGGACTGCAGCCACTCAGAGGGACACTCTCGCTCTCTCTTTGTATATTCTAATCTTAGAAAAGCCTTCCGTGCAGATTTATGTTAATCTTTAAACACTGTCAACTCACTTTTTCGCCGACTGTGACGCTCCTTGTTCACCGTGAAGTCCCCGACCCAAGCGCTGATTGGTCCTATTATTTAATATGTTTTAGGAAAAGCTTTTAGAGGAATCGAGGCCAGATTGATCTACGAAGATCAGGATGGTTTCACAAAGCTTCAGTATACGTGCTTTATTAAAGGTCTTCTTCTGTTTTCCCCTGTTAAAATAGAGCATGAAGGGGAAGGTGGAGCACTGGGCTAAGGCACATACCATATATTAGGCAAAGTCCTAATCGCAGAGAACCAGGATCGAATCCGGCCTGGATCATTTACTGCATGTCTTCCACGCTTTCCTCTCTGTCCCTCTCTATAATAAAAGCTGAAAAATGCAAAAATAAATCTTTAAAAAAAAATAGCATGAATCAATGCTTCTACTTACGAGGTCCTATCATTACTTTAAGAATTGACGTCAGATGTCCGCGATGAATAGTTGACCTGAAAAATAAAATCTTTGTCTAGCAACAAAGCGTCGTGTCATGTGGTGACACACGCCGCTTAAAAACATGAAAGCAAATGACTTAGCTTACGCGTTGACAAGCTCCCGTCTACGCCGTTTCCTGTGCCACTTCACCACTTCCTGTGTTTGTTTGTTGGTCTCTGCAGGGCAAGTCTGCCTTGTGGTCCCATCTGCTCCACTACCAGGAGAGCAAAGAGAAGACTGACGGCACGCCTGGCGGACTAGGACCCCCAGGTGAAGAGGGGACACCTCTTGATGTTCTCTTTAACACACACAAAAATAAATATTCAGGAGGAAATGATTGTTGATTATTGCCCATATATGGGTTATCTGTAGGCCTGCTGTGTACATGTGTTGCGACCGGTTTATCCTGTAGTTCACCTCCCACTACTATTCTTCTCCTCTCAGGTTTCATTCACGACTCTGAGCGGCGCAAATCCGATGGCGGCTCTGCCATGCCCCCGCTTAAAGTCTCTCTGATACAGGATATGAGGTTGGTCTATTCATTCCCTTGAATCCACTGCTTTTACGGTCCTTTCACAAGTATTTATATTCAAATGCCTTGGAACTTTTCAGCCTTGATTTTGGTGTAACATTGCCCTTGGGTGACTGTGAGTGGTAAGTGGTCAAAAGCTGTGAGTGGTCAAAAGCCATTGTGGATGTGAAACATTGCCTTCTAGTGATCAGAAGACGTGGAGGATGTCAAACTCTGCCTACTAGTGGTCAACAGATGAAAATGTATATTCATATATATGTATAAGTGATAACTGAAAGCAACGCAGAATATTAACAGATTTATTGAGGGGATAGAAAATGTTTCACGACCCTTTAAAGTTTGTGACTTGTGTCCACACAGATTGACATCATAAGCTGTCAACCTTCTTCATGCATTTTTTACTACTACTTATTAGTATGTAACCAGGTTTTACGATTTAAAAAACAAAAACATGTACATGTTCCAGCCAATCAGCAGAGGTCATCCTTTAAATGTGTCGACCCCTGTGTGGTTCAAAGGGAGCTCACAGCCAAACTGTGTAACAACGCGTTACTTCCAGCCTAATTACCAGACGCCCTGTCAGTCTTCGACAAACCTCACACGGTCGTATGCGTTGCCCACAGACCACTCCCTCCCGTCACACTAAAACAAATGTGCTAACACACGTGACCACTACCAGCAAGCAGCAACTATAGCTATGATCTTTTATGTTATGTTATTTTGTATTATTTGTTACATTTTTTATAATATTATAGACCTATATATAATTTGTGTTAATTTATTAACCTTGTGAATTTTTGTTTGTTAAATAAAGCCAATTCATATCTTGCTAATGTTATTCTCAAAAATAACATTATTATATATAATTTTTTGTCTAAAAGTTTACAATTTACAATCAATTTTATTTTTGAATCGAGCATTTAATTCATGAAGCAGTATCTTATGACCTCAATTTTTTTAAAATAAAATAACACTACAACATGTCGGTCCTATGTGCAGGAATAGGATTCTACATAATTGTCCCTCTCTCTTTGAGTTTTGCTTTTTGGTTTTCTAATTCATCCAAAACAAAACAATCTTCAGTGCCTTTATCAAAACGAAAGCTGACAGCGCGTCGTCTGAGGCTAACAGCATGTCTGGCATCCGAGCGCACCACGGGTAGATGCAGTTTAGCTCTGTTGCCATGGCGAAAGTGTGCTGCAGAAAGTGGGTTAATGCGTGAGAGGGACGCTCCGTGGTGTGTGTGTGTGTGTGTGTGTGTGGAAGGCTGCTGCTGCTGCGGCGGTGGGAGGGGGGGGGCGGGGGCGGCGGGTAGGGGGCCACGAGCAGGGCAGCAGACGTACGGCCAGGTGGAGCGGAAGGGAATATGTCTGGACGTGGGTGAGGCATGATAGGCCTCAAGCGACCACGTCTCTCCTCGCTGGGGGGGGGGGGGGTGGAGTTGCTCTCTGCATCCTACAATCCTGTTAACACACACACACACACACACACACACACACACACGCACGCACGCACACTCAAATGGTGGCACGGAGATGGAACATAATATCCGTCTTTCTTTTCAAGTGAAGCCGGTGTGTTGGTTGATTGTCTGTGCTCTGTTGGTGCACGCATTCAGCGCAGCGCTGGAAATTAAAAAAGAGACGATTCTTCATCTTCAGACTTTGTTTTAGGGTGTTTTTTATCTAAGTTAAAATGTGTAAAACATTGGGCAGCACCGTTGTATCTTTGCCCTGATTATATATATTCCGGATTAATTTCAGCATTCCCCTTGGTTTTAATAATTCTGTTGGTTTTTAATAAGCTTCATGTTTTGTTTTTCTTTGTCTCCGTCACCTTCTGTGGTTACTTCCCTTGACTTTGTCGTGTGTATCTGCAGGCATATTCAGAATATAAGTGAGATCAAGACGGACGTGGGCAAAGCGAGGGCCTGGGTGCGCCTCTCCATGGAGAAGAAGCTGCTCTCCAGGCACCTGAAGCAGCTGCTGTCCGACCACGAGCTCACAAAGTGAGTGACACCTCCGCACTCCGTCACGGAGACTTAAGAGCCTCGATACGTTGACGTCGGGGGAGACAGTATTTACAGTTTACGAAAATAATTGTGCATGGGACGAATAAGGGAATTTACTTGACTTAAATGTTGTCTATTGACCTTTCTTTTTGGGTCATCTGGGTTTTCTTAACCTTTAGGCTCACTTAATTACCCCATTCTATGATGGGAGAGCAAAAAGAATAAAAAGTTACTACTGTAATTTTTTTAATTGTAGAGGACTGTACTATGAAATTAACCTGATATCCACCAACCACTCATACATAATTAATAAGCTCCTTTTAAAATGGCAGGGTGTCATACTACGGCCCACTGAAGCATCAATTATTCACAGGATTGTTCATAATTGATAAATCATTGTTGAACTGGGTCACATTCAAAGGAATTTCAGACTCCGCGTCTGACCTTGCCATGCCAGGAATTGTGATGTGGTTCACCTTACAATACGAGGACAGTGTTGTTGATTAATCAATTTGTTTTATAATCCATTGTAGCGATCCGATATCGTTATAAACACAATGTGTATCCATTTGGCGCAAAACAAATGAAACCACAAAACTGTGAGGTGCTCTAATGCATTCATGAACTTATTGCTGAACGTATTTCTGCCCACCCCCGTAGAAAACTGTATAAGCGCTACGCTTTCCTGCGTTGTGATGACGAGAAGGAGCAGTTCCTCTACCATCTCCTCTCCTTCAACGCTGTGGACTACTTCTGCTTCACCAACGTCTTCACCACCATCAGTGAGTTGTTCCGCTCGTATCGCCACACATGGCTATCCATATTGGTCCCCCACCCCCATGGAAATCAATACGTAGCCATTTCCCTGACGTGTTTCCCTCCCCGTGTGTGCTGTGGTCACAGTGATCCCCTACCATGTGCTGGTGGTCTCCAGCAAGAAGCTGGGGGGCTCCATGTTCACAGCCAACCCCTGGGTGTGTGTTTCTGGGGAGCTGGCTGAGACGGGCGTGCTGCAGGTCCCCAGGAACACCCTGGAAATCACTTTTGAGGTGAGGAGGAGGAGGATGATGACGGCGATGGTGGTGATTATGATTATGATGATGATGGCTGCACATTTTCTCTCTTTTATCAATAATTCAATAAGTCAATAAGTCAATCAATAAGTGATTGGAAGATATCGTATGTCTCTGTCTTTGGTGTGGGTTTTTTGGTTATATCCAAGTCACATCTTTTTGCAGTAATGCATACTGGTGTAAAAAAAACACCAAGACAAACGTTAACCATTAAAAACCTCATCGTTCGTTCTGCTCCTGTCCAGTGCCAGAACCTCGGCAAGCTGACCACGGTTCAGATCGGCCACGACAACACAGGACTCTACGCCAAGTGGCTGGTGGAGAGCGTCGTGGTCCGCAACGAGATCACCGGACACACCTACAAGTATGTCGGCGTACGGGGGGGTGGGCGGGGCGCCCCGGTGGCGCACTGGGCTAAGGCGCATACCACGTAATAGGCCCAAGTCCTAATCGCAGAGACCCAGGATCGAATCCGGCCTGGGTCGTTTACTGCATGTCCTCCCCTCTGTCTCCCACACTTTCCTCTCTGTCTCTCTCTATAATAAAGCTGAAAAATGCAACAAATAAATCTTCTAAAAAGTACGTTGGCGTACGAAAAAAAAAAAAAACCACGAAAAACAAGCGTGTGTTTATGTTGAGCTCAGACAATGCAGACGACGACCCCCATGACCCCCCACCTGACCGTGCGTGTGTTGCTACCGTACCTGCGCCCAGGTTCCCCTGCGGCCGCTGGCTGGGGAAGGGCGTGGACGACGGCAGCCAGGAGCGGATCCTGGTGGGGGAGCTGGTGACCGCCAGCGCCGAGAACGACGAGCGCATGTGCAGGACGCCGCCCATGCAGCAGTCCCCTGGTATGATGAGGCGGTTCGTCACCATCTCGCCGAACAGCAAACCAAGTGAGTCCAACCTCGACCCTGCCTTTAGCGTTGTTTACTGTTGTTTTTTTTAAACAGGCGACATGACCGATTGTCGTTGATTGTTGATTATTGAGTGTTGTTGATGTTGCCTTTTTATTCAGTTCCACGTAAAGCCTCGTACATACTGGTTGCGTAGTTGCGTGGCAGTTCACAAGAAGTCCATTCCGGGCAACTTGGCCAAGGCTTGCGACCTTGCGTTGCAGGAAGGGTTTGCGTCTAAAGCCCTGCACTGGTTATATAGCACCAAAACACCAATCTGAGAGGCAGACAGTAAACCTGACCCAGGCGGAAACATCTTTGTATCTGTGCAGTTCAAACCACCCGGGTTGTACAGAAAAAAAACACAAAATGTCAGCTTTCTACGCAATCAGTATGTTCGAGGTGTTAAGCGTTTCCTAAATAACAGAGCTATAGTGTGGAAGGCGAAGCGCTTTTTGAAATGTATAAACACATCTTAGTTGTGCCCTGGATCACTTGAATCTGGATGTCGTTCTTCTGTGAGTGTTTCTGTTAATGAATGGAACTTTCCCTCCTTTCTCCCCTCATCGTCCAGAATTGAACACAGGTCAGATCCAAGAAGGAGTAGGGGAGGCCATCAATGGAATCGTTAAGCACTTCCACAAGCCAGAGAAGGAGGTAGGAGACGACTTGAGTCGATGCCGCCCTGCCGTTATTTATGACCTTTTACTAAAGAATGCGCACTGCCCTAGTGACCTCTAGGCTCTTTAAACATCATCTATATTTTGGTGTTAAGAAATACGTATGATTTATTTTATTCTTTAACTCACAATGAATTATTTTTATTTTTTATTATTAATATATATATATTTGATCTCTTATCTCACCTAATTGGTTTAAGAAGCTCCTTGACAGATCCTGCTGTATTTCATTATTGGTTCATACTTTTTGCCTTTGCCATTGTGATTAAGAATTAACTCAGGAATTTATCTCAGGAATGAATGTACTGACGATACAGTCTGAAAAAAACCAAATGATAAGTTTTGGTATTTTTTTTAACTACTAAAGTCATAAAGTCGGGTACGTTATTATGAGAGTTGCGGACCGTTCTCAACATTCGTTCTCTCAATGTTCTCCTCCATGTGTGCCGAGTGCAGAGGGGGAGTCTGACCCTGCTGCTGTGTGGGGAGTACGGTCTGGTCTGGGCACTGGAGCAAGTGTTTCAGCATGGATTCAAATCACCCCGGCTCTTCAAGAATGTCTTCATTTGGGACTTCTTAGGTAACGTTTTTCTAAAGTGTCATTAAACAGTCAATAACCGTATGCAATAATAATCAAGCTACTTTAATTATTCTACCATTTCTTTTCCCTTTTACAGAAAAGTCCCAAGTGCACTTCCAGAATGCAGAGCAGCGGGGCGTGAGCCTGGACGAGAACTGGCAGACGAGAGTGAGCGACTTCTGCCGCTTCATGCGTGCCATCAACAGCACATCCCGAAACATTGGGAAGGATGGAAAGTTCCAGATGCTTGTCTGTCTTGGAGCGAGGTAGGCACTTAGCACTTAGCCTTAAGGCACCTCTTTGTATCAACACGGGAGAGTGAGAGGGGATGAGATGAACTGTGTGCTGAGCGCTGCCTGAAACTTCTACGATTCATGTCAAAATAAGAATGTTACCGCTCGCTATCTATTCTCACTTCATTTTTCGCTCTCGTTGTTTACTTATATTTGACCCTCATCTCTTAGGGACCATTTGCTGCACCATTGGATCGCTCTGCTTGCAGATTGTCCAATCACGGCCCAGATGTACGAGGAGATTGCGTTGATTAAGGAACACTCGTTGGTCAATTCTTTGATCAGAGTGCTGCAGACATTGCAAGAGTTCAACATTACCCTCGAAGCTTCTCTTGTGAAAGGTGTTGGCATCTAATAAGACCGCGCCTTCCTGCTGTTGCGACGGAGCAGGAAAGATATTGGGACCACACACAAAAACAACAACAACAAAAACCATAGTAACTTTTTTAAAACAGGAGGAGACTTGAACAAATGAGGTTTTCTGGCTTATATTAAAGCTACTGATACATTTTGCCATATATAAATATGAAGTGCAATGAGCCTTTCAAGATGTGTTAGACGTTTAAAATATGTTTTCTATTATGATCCATGACTCTGACATTACTGATGATAACCCACTTGTGCTTTACTGTTGAAATACAATATTTTCATTGTTGTCATTAAGTGCTGACAATAGCGATATTTGGGAAAAAACAAGAATTGTTTCATATATTTTCAAAGATAACAGTATTATTTTGTTATGTCTGACAAGTTGCTTGCTCTGTTGTAACTCAGATTCCAATGTCATAATGCAGAGCTTGAAGCAAAAATATGTAAAAGTATGCTTTATAAGTATGCCCATGACAGGGGATGTATGTTTTTGTAGTCTGGAGATCAATTCAATTACATGAACCAAACAGTGTCTTGTTTGTTTGGCTATTCTCTGAAAAGTATGAAAATATATGACATGGATCAGTCTCATGGCAGCGGGGTCTATGGAAAATGTCTGCGCTACAGAGTGTGAGGCTTTGCGTCGCTCTTGTTCTGTACATCGGTTCACCATCACACACCTCTTATTTAGGGGAATGCTGGCTATTATTAACACGTTGTGCAAATAGCTTTAACCAGGCCCCGATGCTCATCCCACATTAAACTATTAACACTAACGCCTGCTGTCTGAAGAACATTTGAGTATAATTGTTTGGGACCGTTTTGAGATCTGGAAAGACATCTACATGACCCATGTGTTGGGAATGCCACACTTCCGATTCGTCATGGATTCTGCTATGCAATCTCCAGGTGTATAACATTATTGGACTTGGGGGCAGGACAGTTTTGGAGAGTACTCGCCATCTCTTTACTTTATTAAACTTACTGTGCAGGACAAGGGATTTGATACGAGATGTAAAGGATGGATTTCCCTGTGCCAACAACATCTGGATTATTTCTGTTGTACTTGTCTGTGTTCAATTTACATGAGCATCTTGGGAGATCTATATATTTTGTTTTCCAATACTATTGTACATTTATTGACATAGCTGTGTAATGTAGTGTTTACTAAGTGGGCAACTGTGTACAGTGTAAAAAATAAATATATATGTATAAAGAATAAAAACGTACGTAAGCATAAAACGGTACATTATTTGAGTGTTTTGTTTATTAACATAAAAGTGAACACAGAAAACATAATACGCAGAGTAGAGTAGATCGCCCAGCCTGCGAGAGAACGTAAACAAACCTGTTGGCGCCAACTCGAGTAGATTATCTTCCCTCTTGTGGGCGTGTCTTCGGTTCTGGGAGCTGGAGTGTAAGTTGTAGCCGACGGCACAGCGCGGAGCCACAGCATTTGAACGCGAGCACTACAACTCCCGAAATGCAACATTGATAAACACCACACACGGCCGCGGCGATTGGTCCAAAGCATTTTCAAACCAGACCTTTGCGCTCCTTATATGGTCATTCTACGTCGAGCCCTTTCATTCCGTGTTTCTATGCTAATAATATTATAATCCACAGCTGTATGTTGTAGTAAGGCATGCGCAGTGCGTGAAAAGGAAAAACCAGGCAAGATCAAAGTTTTTTTTTTGGGGGGGTTTCGGTAAGTCCTTCTTCTTCTTCTTCTACGGAATCCTGCAAATAAATAATAATGTTGATCGGTGATGTTATTTCGCACCCGCCGTTGAAATCGCTCGGTTTGCGTTTAGTCTGACTGTCCGTGTCGAAGTTTAGTTCAATAGCAACGAGAGAGCGAGCGAGAGAGAGAGAGGGAGAGAGAGGGGAGAGGAGCGCGCGCTCAACAATGGGACGCCCGTGGCAGCGGACGAGAGCGTGGCGCGTGGGAGCTAACGCGCTAGCTTAGCCGCCGCCGCTAGCTAACAACAATAAAGCCTATCCCGTGTTTTTTGGCGCTCTGGCGTGACAAAAGTTTGAATTCAAAGGGAGGGCTGGGCTGTGTTTTCTGCTACGTTTAATTCAAAAGAACTTCTCGTGTAATACAAAATACCGTTTTGTTTTTTTTAAAGTGTAGTTATTCGATGCAGCAGAAGCATGTGCAAGTAGTTGGAGCGACCGAAGCGGCCGTCCTCCCCCCCCGGTAGCTTTTTGTTCGGCTCGGCGGAGCAGCAGCGCTGCCGCCCCGCTCCGCAGACACACCACAACACACGTCCTGACACACGGTGCTTAACCTCTTTATATATATATATATATATAACCGATGCACACACTTCACATATAGGTTTATCTACCAAGTGGATCATCAGAATATAAAAGGAAGAATACAACTGTGAGTTCCACCCTGCACTTGAACATCGGGACTGTGTTCACATTTTTTTTGAACTCAAAGTGTTGTTCTGTTGCGTCACATGAGATCAAGTGAAGTCGCCGACGTTATTGTTATTATTGTTATTATTGTGACTGTACGTAGGTCGTTGGTTTTTGGACTGTTGTTGTTTCCCCCTATTCGTTAGTTTTGAGTAATGCAGCGTTTGCATGGTTTGATTGTGAGGTGATTGCTGGTTTATTCGTCGCATCCTCTTTTTTTTCTGCTTATTCGCAAAACGGCGGCAACTTGGTTCTTGGTTGCTTCAGAACACCCGATTTCTTTGTTTAATTCGCATGCAATGTGTTCTATGTAGATTACTTCAACGTTAAAGTCCGGGTATGTTGTTATGGTATCTTTAGTAATATTTAATTGATGAGTCAGCCGGGTCTGTTTTGGGTGCAGCCCCCCCTTTATTGCATAGTGCGCGTCTGTCTGCAGTGAATGGAGACCACCTTTTAACCTAATATTCCGTATATTTTCAGGTATTGGACCAGCGATCAACGGATTAAAACAATGTTTGGTTTTCATAAATCCAAGATCTACCGGAGTAATGACGGATGTTGTATCTGTAAAACCAAGTCCTCAAGTTCACGTTTTACAGACAGCGGTCGCTATGAAGAAACCTTCAGACTGTGTTTTGGGTGAGTTCCTTCTTTGAATGCGTATGGTTCTTGTTAATCTCCACATGATTGATGTATAATAAACCATTAGTCTGTGTTAATATGTTCACGGTGCACTGTTTCTGACGCTACTTGTTGTTTGTTGTGTGTAGGTTGTCAGAAGATCGTGTTGGAGATATCTGCAATGCTTGTGTTCTGTTGGTGAAGAGATGGAAAAAGCTACCCAATGGGTCAAAGAAGAACTGGAATCACGTAAGGGCTGTTCAAATGAATTGGTTTTTTCTTCTTCATTGTAATAGGATAATTTATTGAAGTGTCATGTCTCTGTTCGTAATACAGGTTGTGGATGCCAGAGCGGGACCTGGCTTCAAATTAACCAAACCCAAGAAGATGAAGACGGGGGATGTGAAGAGGAAAAGCAAGCTTAAGAAACTCCACAAGTTTAAGAGGCAAAGTAAGTTATGAATGCAACGTTGAGCGGACCAACAACATGCTTTTTAAGCTAACTAATCAATAACGGAAGTGGTTTGACATGTTGGTCTAAAAAGCTTTTGTTTGCTATGTTCTCCACAGACTCTGATGCCCAAAGCACCACGTCCAGCACGTCTCCTTCCCAGTCCCCCAGCTACAGCAACCAGTCGGACGACGGTTCTGATATTGAGTCCAAGCAGAGGCGTTCCACTCCCACCGCCTTCTCTTTCCTTGACCGCTCCTACTGGAAAAGGTATATCCTACGAACCTTGTTTACTGATCATTTAGTTTTTATTTACTTGCCACCTACAGTGTCATGTTTTTATTCTGATATTCTGAGATATAAATGTGCATTATAGATCAAAATAAAAAAATTGTAACTTTGCATTATGCTTTCACCATACATTCAAATAATGATTGTACCTTCCCCTTTTTTTAGACAGAAGATATGCTGTGGCATTGTCTATAAGGGACGGTTCGGGGAGGTGATCATTGATCCTCGGTTATTTAAGCCCTGCTGCAGTTCTAAGAAGCAGAACACGCTGGTGCCCACACAAGTGGCCACACCACACCTTCCAGACACGCTTCCTGCACCGGTCCCAGAAGAGCTGAAGGAAACCTGGTGACGTTTCGTTCTTTTCTTTTAGATCCCACAGGGTTGTCCATGGTGCCTAGATTTGTCTCCAGTGGCAGACTTCCACCCGTCAAATTAATTTGCAACGTTGGAGAGAAGTTTGATCAACTCCTCTTACGGTTCCTTTTTTTCTATTTGTATTTGCTTTTTGTATAGAACTGACTTATTTTTGATGATTTTTTTTTTTATATAGAAAACAAAAAGAAAAAAAAAAGGTTTTTTTAAGGGCATTAGTAATCTATAATATGGCCATGAAAGGTTAAATGTTTCTTATGAATTTTGTTATGAATGAACTGACCAGCTTTCTGTAAATATCTTACTTTTTCCATACATATCATTACTGTTAATGTGCTCATGAAAATCACCAGATATTCCTAATACCAGTTTGTTTGTGTGTGAGTATTTTTCAACACACCTTGTCCTTGTTGTTGCTCCAAGTCTACAAATACTATGTTCTCTTGGATTATATTACACAAAGAGATATTGGCAAGCACTGTGAACATGCTCCAATCTGTTTTCCATCAAGTCTAGACATTGTCAAATGCCCATACTAAATACGTGCAGTCTAAATTTCCATCATTTAACAGACAGGAGTACTGTACAATATACTTTTTCTGTACACTAGACATTACTGTTTCAATGTATCTGCATTGTGTGTGTGTGTGCACATTTAACAATCGGTTAGACTGTGTGTACTACTGCTTTTGTAGTTGTTTTTTTATGAACTGAAAGGCATGTTTTTCTTTCAAGCGGATGTTTTAAAGGGGTTTGTAAATACACATTTAGCTTTGTGCCATGGGGTTCCGTAATCGGTGAACCACTACTTTTCAAAGTTTTGTGAAAAAGGCACTGCTGGATAACTGTCATAAATCCTGTCTGCAAGGATTGTTATTATTTTTTTTTTAAGAGGTGAAATTCCAAGCTCAGACTTCCACAGTGATATTGTCACTAACATTAAAGTTATGCTGGATGCATGGGGTTAAACCTGTAATTTACAAATCATGACTGTTGTTCTGCATTTCTTCTACAGCCTTGCTTAATGTTCTGTTACTGAATATGTATTTGTTATTGCAGTTGCTGTTTTTTTTCTTTAAGGCAACTCTCAAAGCTATGACTATGCAGACATTTTGAATGTGAGAAGTGACCTGAAAGTTCAATTTCATATCTTAGCCTCAGGTGTTTATTTATTAACCAAATTGGCTTGTAAAGCAATAATTAAGTCACTCACAAAGAATTGTTTTTGCCATGTTATTTCTAACCATATATTTTATAAAATAATGCTCATATTGCACGCTTTTTGCCATTGTGCATAATGTTGATGTCCAGTAAACTGTGGTTTTCAGGGGTTACTTTGAAAATTGTGACCCTACCTAAACAAGATGGTTTGAAGGACCATGCTCTAAACATGTTCAGTTAAATACATTTCCGCGGCAGGGTAGTTGGAAGCTGAGCAATTTATGTTCTTGTTGAGGGGATGATTGCTGCTTCTTTTGAGGTTAAAATTAAGCTTGTTTTTTGTGTTTGGGTAGATATCATATTAAAGTTGTTCAAGGTACACGTTAAGTTATGAGTTGTGCCTTTAACAATTGCCAGTCTTTTTTTTTATAAGAATATCAATCTTATGTAATTTAATATTTATTACAAAACATTTTGTACAAGCTTAAATATTTCTCATTTCTATCTGTTTTTTTGTGCACTTCCTTTCAATATCTGTAGTTCAATGTTTTTTCTATACTGTACACAACCTAATAGGTCATCTGTAATAAAATACAATAAAAAGCCAAGTTGTGTTGTGTAATATTTTCGTTAGGTGGTGCACGTGAGCCTTCTACGACATAGAGGGGCGAAGCAAACCGAAGAGCGCGTGGGTTGGTTCCAATATGCATTGTCTCCTATGAATAACAAAGTGTCGATATAAGAACAGTTTAATTACTAGGCTTTTATAACGAGCAACGCAATGTATCACGTATCCAATTAAGATGTGTGCATACAAAACCTGCCACTGTAACAGTTAACGTTCATAGTGAACTCCTGAATGCTTGAAAACGGTGCGGAAAGTTTTAAATTACAAAAAAAAAAACACCGCAAAGGAAAAAACGGGAAACAACTACAACGTGCATGTATGTAGAGGGGACTCGCGTCTATACGTTGACGGTAGGAAAGTGACCATCCACAACATTTATAGAAGGATCGGGAAAATGTATTAAGCTCGCGCTCCTCTGTCTCCCTTTCCTCGCCTTGCGCGCGCCCACACACTCCTTTCTCTTTCTAAAGCCCTGCTGGTGAACACACTGACAGGCTACAATGAAAGTGAGGCGGACACTTGGTCGCCACTTCAGTGCGTACACGTCCTTTTGAGGAGACCTCTAAACTTGGATATCACCATGGGAGCTATTTGGATTGCGAGGAACTTTTGTTTGTTTTTGCTCTTGTTAAATACTCGCCAAAGCACAGCACTACCCGAGAGCCAAGGTAAGCTTACTCCCGACTGGCCCCACGGAATATTCTTATGCGCTCTTTACGTTGTTTTGCCACAGCCTTTATTTCTACTCTGGGTAGCGCTCATTTATAGGCTGCATTACGTTTACTATGGCACTTTTATATTCTAACGTTACCAGACGGATTTTGCACAGCAAATCTATTAAATGACGGTAATAGTACTACACTGATTGCGCGACAATGCAGTGACATGTTGTGAACTTTTAAAGTGTATATAAACAATGCAATCATTAGCCCTCAATCAACAAAACATTTATTCGTAGATCAATAGCACCTCATTCAGTTTGTCTGTAATTGAGCGTATTTGTATTATTTTGCCATAAGTACATAGTGCCTGTATGGAGAACGGGCCATTCCAATGCGTTGTTATTATTTATGACTTTATTACTTTAACCTCGCGCCATCTCTACGTGCTTTTCGTAGATCAATGCGCAGATGAAAGTGATGGCTGTCACATCGACGCTATTTGTCAAAATACCCAAGGCTCATACAAGTGCACGTGTAAAGCAGGCTTTAAAGGAGACGGCAAACACTGTGAAGGTAATTATCTGTCGAGGTCGGCCTTGTCATTACAATGTGTGGCCACCATCTTGAGGAGGCGAGACTTTAATGGCATATTTGTCGACACATAGGCTGTTCATTTAGGTTAATTAAAGACACATATGAATGGACGTAACTTTTAACCTCACGGTCTAACGGTACGCTTGTTTTTTGTTGACACGTGTCTCATTTTGTAGACGTTGATGAATGTGACTTTGAGTACAATGGTGGCTGTGTACACGAGTGTAACAACATACCAGGCAATTATCGGTGCACTTGCCACGATGGATTCCATCTAGCGCACGACGGACACAATTGTTTGGGTAAGATAATGTTTCAGTGTCAAATTGTGTGTAGTCCTACTTGTTTTTTTCACGAAATGATATCGGTGTTATGATTAGCTTGGCCTATTCTACCTACCCCCCCCCCCCCCCCCCGGTATACTTTATGAGTTGTAACAGTAGCAGTCATCTTATGTTGCATAATAAGCATATTAAAAAAAAGTAGGTAATTGCATTTTAATAGCAACGTTAGACCTAATCTCTGCTGTTAACATAGATTATACATTGGAGATAGGCTTTGTCCTATCTGACAGTTGTCAATACTGTTGAGAGTATACGCTTTCAGTTTTTCATATTGTTAACAAAACATGCTTTATTTTATAGCCTATGTAGCTTTACAATGTTCAGCCTCACACACACACACACACACACACACACACACACACACACACACACACACACACACACACACACGTATCACACGTGTGCTTTGATAATTGATTCCTGATACCCTGATACTTTCTTTTAGATGTGGATGAGTGTAAATTCAACAACGGAGGGTGCCAGCACACATGTGTCAACACCATGGGAAGCTACGAGTGTCGCTGCAATCAAGGTTTCTTTCTGAGTGACAACCAGCACACATGCATCCACCGCTCTGTGGGTGAGTGGCTATGAATACAGGGTTTTCACACCTTTTGAACCTGTATAATCTATCTGTGGAACCTGGCATTTACATTAAGCCTGTGGAGTGCCCATCTGCAAGATAAGGGGTTAGAGAATCGTCAAAGATGAGGATAGTGAGGTCGGTACTGTCTGAAGACAATTGTTCAAATACTGGTATGCATGTATGATGTGGATGTACTGTATGCAAAGATGCATAAAGCTTTTAAAAGTCATACCTCTTTTTGTAGCGTATTCTGACATGTTGTCTGCTGCTTTTGATCATAAAAAGGTTTATTTGATTCAAAGTGAATTTTATAAAGCAACGTAGTTGTTGAAACTATTGGTTATGAACTAAAATGAAAATGATGTCGTAGTTCATAACGTTTTTTTCCATTCGTTTTTTTCTGTCAGAGAAATATCTGCAGTGTGATTGCATCCTATTATACAAATGTACATTCTGACAATATCCGATATAACCTCTGCTCACTGTCGCTGATTGGATGTCTAGACGACTGTCAAAGCATTAAGAGTTCCATTGTGTGCGTGTGTGTGTGCGTGTGTGTGTGCGTGTGCTTGTGTGTGTGTGTGTGTTTTTTTTTTTTCACAACCACAGAGGGCCTCAACTGTATGAACAAGGAGCACGGTTGCGCTCACATCTGCAAAGAGACCCCTAAGGGAGGCGTGGCCTGTGAGTGCCGCCCGGGATTCGAGTTGGCGAGGAACCAGAGAGACTGCATCAGTACGTGTGGTTTCCGTCGTTCCCCGCCGTCTGACCAATTTGACCCCCCCTCCCCCCGCCCGACTGTGACTGTGTTGGAACAGAATTATCTGAATATCTCGGGGGTCACACGCTGTTACCTTTGCAGTTACCTGTAACCACGGCAACGGGGGTTGCCAGCACATCTGCGAGGACATGGAAGACGGCCCCGTGTGCAGGTGTCACTTCAGGTATAGCCTGCAGCCAGACAGAAGCTCCTGTGTAGGTAGGTAAGCACTGTCTACTGTACCGCCCAGCGGGCTGGCTGTTTGAAATAACCGCAGCACCTCTCGCCGTTTCTAGAGCTCCATATTTTCTATTAAAACAAATGTTGAAGCTCTCCTCAGTCGCAATATCTTGGAATGTTTCTTGTTTCTTTCCGTATGTGTCATGAAGTGGCAAATGATTTGGACTTGTTTTGTCGCACATCATCACAAGTAAGTCGATTGATGCTCAAGGTTGAACACACTTAACAGAGGCTGACTCTAATAAGGTTGTTTTTTTTCAACAAGGAACAAAATAAAGATGGCGCCAAGCTATCGCCTTATGCGATGTGTATGTGCCAGTTCCCCCTATTAGTGGGTGTTCATCCCGAGTTTCTTCCTCTCCACATCTTGGGTTGGATGATAAGGATCATCACCATCAGATAGCGGCGGCGGTGGTGGTGGTGGTTTTCCTCTGCGGTGCCAACATGTGTGAGGTCTAAAGACTATCGCTAAGAAGTCATCGCGTGATTCATTTTACTTGTCCCCCTTTGTTCGCCTTATCTTCCCCACAACAAGACACACTGTTACACTTCAGTGAAAACCTGGCTCTGTTTACTGTTTTTCCTTCGACCCCCCCCCCCCCCCCCCCCCAAAAAAAAAGGGGGCGGCGGGGGGGGGACGGGGGGGGGGGGGGGGACACACACATCACACATCATTGCCACATCATACGTGATGTTTGTTATTTATTTCCAAAACAAAATTGAACTCTCAGAATGTAACATAGCAATGTGGCATACATTACACTTTTCGCATAAACATGTAAAAAAAACAACAACGAATAGACAATAATAATGAACTGAGCCGTTGAATGAAGTGAGTCTTCTACTGACGCTGTACGCGTTTGTTTCCCAGAGCGAGACGAAGCCACCGCCGAGCCGATGGAGCACAACGCCACAGCCTCCGCTGAGGTCGATAAACGTGTGAAACGAAGACTGCTCATGGGTGACGATTCCATTAACGCCGTGTTTATTATTAGACTTTGGTGGAAATTCCGCTTCTCGGGGTTTAAAAAAAAGTGGACGTTCAAATGATTTAGCGTGTGTGCGTGTGCGTGTGCGTGTGTGTGTGTGTGTGTGTGTGTGTGTGTGTGTGTGTGTGCGTGTGCGTGTGTGTGTTTGGGCGCTGCACACACTCACTGGCCTAGAATATCGAGGCGAGGGAAGGAGTAATGCTTAATAAAGAAAAGCATTCCTCCCTCTTGGGAGCAAACTGTGAAATGACTGTGGGCCTTGGCTTTCTCACCCATGATTTCCCTACTGGAAAAAAAAAAAATAAGCATTGGTGACAGTGTGGTACATTTCACGTTTCCTTTCTATTTGGGGGAGTAGAGTGTATAGTTATGGCTTACTCACTTTTTACATGTATTTAGAAGCCTGTGTCTGTTGTGTGTGTGTGATATGCTGCGTGGACGCCTCACTTACTTCATAACCATTATCTCTCAGCGCTTAACTCCCCTTTGTGTGTGTGGCTGGGTTACGCACTCGCGAGGTCTTTGTTTGAACCTCTGAACGAGGCCTGTTGAAAGGGAGAGCAAAGTGGTTGACATCCACTTCACCTGTGTTTGACAGCTCCCCCGCCCCACAAGCACGGCCATTAATCACCAGCGTGCACACTCCTCGAGTGTTCCCCCCCGTGTGAAACACGCAGCGCGACTTCTTTCATGTCCGCCTTCAAACACGCCAACGAATGAAGACTTCAAAAACCCCCAAAGTTTTGCGAGTGTGTTCCGAGATTGTTTCCGTAACATCTCGCGACACAGTCACAGGTTCTGGTTGCCCAAACAAAATGACGGCATCTGTAGAAAAATACACTTTTTTGTGTTGTGTTGAGGTTGTATGCCTTTGGCGGAGGCCGCGGGGTTAAGCTTTGAAGAGCATGTCAGCGGCAAAATAGATCCTTTCCACACAGAGGGAAGGATCAGTCAGTGGCGTGCATTTACACAGTGTCCTGTCGTTTCAGAGACGTGCGCGGTGAACAATGGGGGGTGTGACTGCACCTGTAAGGACACATCCACGGGCGTGCGCTGCAGCTGCCCGGTCGGCTTCACTCTGCAGCCGGACGGGAAAACATGCAAAGGTCAGACTGACTGTCCACCGCGGACCCTCCGTAGACCTTAGTCGTCTAGCAGACCCGGTTGAAACAGATGAAAGCGCAATGTATTAATTTTTAAGTTCTTACATTCCATTTCCCCACCCACTGGCATTTCAGGATACGTTTCCAGTGAGTTGTAATGGTTTTCCCAGTATGGTCACTAGGTCAATAAGGTCTATTGAGAGGGAAACAGTCTTTTCATCATCTGGCTTCGCCGCTAGGACTGCATTGTTTTTCTTTTCAATATTGTTTCCCCTTTGCAGATATCGATGAATGTGAACTCCACAACGGCGGCTGTGAGCACTTCTGTAAGAACACCATCGGGACCTTTGAGTGTAACTGCAGGAAAGGCTTCAAGCTGCTGAGTGATGAGCGTTCTTGCCAAGGTAAAAAAAAAAAAGGAAAGGAATGGTTTCCTTCCCCTCGGTTTCTTGGAGAGTGGGTTCAGAGCAGCACCAAAGGTGGGCTGGGAATATTAAATACAATAGAATCAGTGTTGCGAGTAGAAACATCATAAAAAAATATATTTTTAGTGGCGGTCTCATTAAAAGCCTGATGACATTTTGGAAACAATTACAGGCGAAGCAAAGCGACGTCTTTTATGAAACACTGGCCTTTTTTTTTGTTTGACCAAAATGAAAAAGAAAAGTCATATGGTCCTTATCAACTATTGTGTGTGTGTGTGTGTGCGTGTGTGGTTGAGGTTGAATACTGTACACACAGACAAACACAAGCG
>NC_140282.1:18438977-18479142 GCF_964030765.1 Micromesistius poutassou
GGTCTCATAGGGCTGCCAGGAGTCCTGCCATGACTGCACTTCACCGTCAGGCCCGTTTGCGCTGGTGTCGGCAACACGTGCACTGGAACCTGAACATGCATGGAGGAACGTTATGTTCAGTAAACGAGTCCAGATTCTGCCAACGGCCGTTGGATCGTAGGGTCAAAGTGTGGAGAAGACGCGGAGAACGCTATGCTGATTGCTGCACCGATAGAATAACTTTCTCTTTTGGTGGAGGCGGTGTGATGGTGCGGGGCGGCATCTCCCTCACTGGAAAAAAACGAGGCTTGGAGACGAGATTCTGCATGAGACCAGTGGCAATCCCATACCTCCACAGTCTGGGACCGAACTCTGTCCTCCAAGATGACGACGCTCGCCCCCCACAGCGCGGGGTTCATCAGAGACGACCTCCAGAATGTGGGCGTGCAGAGGATGGAATGGCCTGCTTTGCAGTCCCTGACCTCAACCCCGTTGAACACTCGTGGGATCAGCTTGGTTCGTGCTGTTCGTGCCAGAGTGACCAACGCAACCACGTTGGCTGACTTGTGACAAATGCCGGTTGAAGAATGGGATGCCATCCCACAGCAACGTGTGACCAGGCTGGTGACCGGCATGAGGAGGCGGTGCCAGGCTGCTGTGGCTGTGTATTGGTTCTCCCACACGCTACTGAGGCTCCTTGTTTGTGAAATGAATGAATCGTTAAATTGCCAATATGTCTTGTTTCTTCAAACTTCAATCGTCCAATCCACCAAACACCAAACGAGTCAACGGCAGAATAAGCCGTTTGGCGTTGGCAGAGAAGATTTGGCAAATTTTTTCATGGGCGCAACCCACATACTCAGCTCTGCTGCTCGTCCCACAAGTGCACGTTCCTTCCAAACGGGGCACCATTTGAAAGGGAACTATGCAGGCTTTCCAACGGTATAAGATTCATTGCCAAAAAAGCAAATTTCCTTACTTCTCGTGCTAAGTTTAGTTTTATTCAGGGTCCATCTTTGCCAACGATTTGCATTATCCCTATTGTTTAATCCTCCTATCGGTGGTTTATTTTAAACACGGTTGTATGTGTGGTTGTGTGAATGTTGGACTGTGTGTGTGTGTGTGTGTGTGTGTGTGTATGTTTGTGTGTGTGTGTGCGTGTGTACGGTGATACACGCCCCTCTCCCGTGTGCACAGACAGCGGGTCCCTCTTCACGGAGAACGTCCAGTTCAGCTACGTGAGCCTGCACTGCTCGTCGGCCGGCAGGAGACCGCAGCGCCATCGGAACGGCCGGCGGGCGGGGGAGGAGGAGGGCTCCTCAATCACGGCTCAGTTTGAGCTGGATGTGAACCTAGAGGAGGTAACAGGTTGGTCTCTCTGCTGCGCTGCCTGCCCGCCCGCCCGCCCGCCCGCCCGCCTGACTGACTGACTGACTGACTGGTTGCATGCGACCCTAACACACACCCCCTCTCTCTCTTGGGCTATATCTTTCTGCTCTTTTCGGTCTTCTTCCTCTGACTCTCCTCTGTTACTTACGTGAACCTAAGCAGTTGAAGTATCTCCTGTTTTGACCCGGGGTGCAGTGGTTCTATAGCCGCGGGTGTAGGATGGGGGGGGGCGGTGGATTCGGGGGAAAAAAAAAAAAAAAGGGGGGGGGGGGGGGGGCGGTGGTTGCCGTTGTTTTTGTGTCTCGTGTTACGTACGTCAATCGGTGCTTTGGGTGTGCTCTCTCGGTGGTCTGTGACGCGGTGGCCGTCTTCATTATGAGCGGGGAGGTAAGCATGTGTACCCACCCCCCCCACCTCCCACCCCCCCTACCCCCCCCCACCTCCCCCCAACCACCCCGCCCCCCCCCACCCCCCCGCCGGTGTGAACGGTGTGAACTTGTTCCCTCAGCAGAGAGCTGCGACCTGGCGTGTGTGCGCCGGCGCTCGGAGAAGCGACTGAGGAAGACCATCCGCACCCTGAGAAAGTCCATCAACCGGGAACAGTTCCACATCCACTTCGCCGGCTCCGACTACGAGCTCTCCAAGAGCCTGCTGCAGCCCGTGGACCTGCTGGAGCACTGCGCGGCCGGGCAGGTGCTGGTGGGCAGGAGATGCGGTTAGTAAACAGTTATTTATTCTAACGTCGAGCTGCGACTGTACAACTCCCTGCCAGCGACGCAGGAGTGACGGCGGTGCTGACGCTGCCTTTTTTTTTTTTTTTTTTTTTTTTTTTTAGTGCTTGCCCTTTTTTTTTTTTTTTTCTTCTTCTACTGAGCAGCGGACACTTATTTTGGTGGTTCCGCCGCGTCGGCCCTCTCGTGTAACACAAAAGCTTCGAGGAACAATGAATCAGGAGTCAAAGCAGAGTGTGGTTTTTTTTTTTAACTTTAAGGTGGGTAAAACACTCCATGCCAGGGAGGTATATTTAGACAAGTTGGTTTAATGATTGGATCTGAGCAGGTGTTGGCCAGATGACTTCCATATTTGGTGTGCAGACATGGTGTAATGAGCTGGTTACAGGGGACGGGGGGGGGGGGGGATGGGGGGTAGGTTTGCAGAGGCAAACAGAGAGGCTGTTGTTGCTGCTTCCAACACGAGAGCTCTTCCAGCATCTCCCTGCAGTCTCCGACTGTAACTGGCAGTGTGAGGCTTTCTGCCGCTTAGCCACTGAGCCCTCTGGATGCGTTTTATTTACGACGCCTAATAATGGGACTGTGTGTATTTTGGTTTTAACGGTACTCTGTCGATACCAGCAAATAAAGACTTGTGTGTGCATGTTTTATTTGTGTACGTTGTATAATTGTCTTTTTAATTATTTTTTTTTACCTCAGACAAGTCCTCATAACCCTAACCCTAACCCTATTCCCTTTTATTGAATATTTGTTTATGCATTCATAACATTATGATATTAATACATATGTAATGCTAGTATTAGTATGACCAAAATTATTTAAGTAAGTATTTCCTGTAATACTACATATTAATAGCGCAACATCCTGAACGTGTAGACAGTCTTGATCGAAAACCTAATATGTTTACAGTTGTTGCAGAATAGATCAAGATTAACAAACAATGTCCACGTGACTTTAGTGTGGCTCTTTTCCTTCTGATGCCAAACAGTGAGGGCAGCCACTCTGCAAGTGGTAAGCCCACTGATGAGCAGGCCTGAGCAGGACGCTGTTGTTTTGGGAAGACTTGAGAGACATTTCATAGTCAACACTATGGCATCCGGTTTTTAAGTCAATCACTACAATGTATGTACATGGACATTGAAAGAAAATGATATTTTTGCACCATAAACCGATGACGTAAAGTCAGGTTCCCGTCGGGTATTTCATTGTTTGTCACTCAGGTCTTCCCGCGCTTTTGGGTCAACGTTAAGCAGTCTATCTGACATGGGGTGCAGACATGTAGTTTGGAACGGGGGCTGAAAGGCATTCTAAAGCCCCCTGCTCTTTAAAGGAGCTATATTTTCTTCCCCCTTCACCCCCCCCCCCCACCTCCCTCTCTGGCTTAGCTTGCAGTGCAGTTTAGTTCCTTTCAGTTTGCCCGCTCCATTGTAAACCCTATTGGGGCTCGTTCTCGCTGCATAGCAGCGTAGTCTAAAGCCGTCACACGAACACCAAAACAACATCACCTCTGTTACACATTTCTTTCTTATGAGGACTCTTTTTAAATCCTCCTCGCTCCTCGCTGACTCGATGTTGTAAGGCTCGGAGCCATCTATAACATTCTCGAAGTAGAATCTTTTTCTGAATATGCAAGCTACGTGCATGCGTTTCATTAAGTTCTTAGTCTTACAAACATGTTTTAAAATGTTTGGGTTATTTTGAAGTGAGCACAGCTTTAGGGCCGTATAGGAAGAGTCGTCAGAGCATTTGTATTTAACGTATCCACTTCCTGCACTGGAATTGTTTGTTGCCGGGATATATATATATTTTTTAATGTTTGTTTTTACACAGGAGATGTTTAGGAAGTGCTGTTGATTCAAGATGGCAGTTTGAGTGCAGTGCCCACGCCCCCCCCCCCCCCCCCCCCCCCATCCCTCTCTCCTCTCCCCCCTGGGCAGAGCCACTCTGCATGACCCCCGGGCCACTAAACTGTTAAAGAGAATTGACTTCAGCCTACACCATGGGAATCAATTAGCATCAGCTGTTTGGGCCCCTGCTTGATGGACGCACGAAGCGATTGGTCCGAGCAGAAAGGGGGGGGGGGGGATTGAGAAACCTGACCCCTTTTATTGGGTTCAGCTCCTTACCACTGTGATACCGCAGTGTTTTCCTATGTCATCAAGTAGGCAAAGACTTGGGGGCTTGAATAGAGGTGAAAGGTCTTTTAAACCTCTTTTTGGGGGCCATCAATTCGAGGACTCTATAGAAGCGACTCTTTGCATTTGAAAGGCTTCAAGGTTTTCTTCTTCTTCTCTCACTCTCACTCTCTCCTCTCACTCCCTTCCCTCCCGTCAAATAAAAGCTGTTAGAGGACAATGCAACGGTGGCTCCACATGGGCTTTCAGCGTAAACAATGGGCTGCAAAAAATGAACTGCTCTTGAGAGAATTACATTCTCCTTTTTCCTTCAAGGGAAATCTTACAATTTGCTGAGCCGCATATAATGGATCTATGTTCAAGCTTTTGTGTGTCAAGCTCTTTATAAATAGTGGTTTTTCTACGGAGAGAGGCGCTTCTTAAAGGCTACCACTGAGGCACATTTCTGGACTAAAGACGTGAGGAGGACACAGACAATTTGTTCTGGTGTGAGACTAGCAAACGGCTTCTGAGCCCCGAGTTCCTCACACCACCAGACAGGCATAATGGTTCCAAAAAATTAATTACAGGCACGCAACTGTAGATGACAGAAACCAAAGCAAAACGCTGCTCATCCCTTTAATCAATTCTTATGACGTTGGGATGGATAAGAGGCAAGCGTTCTCTTTGATTCGCTTCTGCGTCTGCCTTCAGTTCTAGGTGAGGGTGCCTATAATGGTATTAAGAGCTTCCCCCCCCCCGGTGCACAGCCATGTTTTATTAAGTATTAAGGCTGTTTGATGTGTGGCACAAAGGCTGTGGGGGGAACTCGCTGGCCCTGTTTGTGTTGAGCTGTATCAGGTTGATTTGCAACGGTTCTGTAACGTCTTCACCCCAGTGCTGCATGCCAGTGTTAAAGACGCTACAAGGTCTGTGAAAACAAGCATATATTTATAGATATACAGCCTATATATATATATATATATATATATGAAAGCTATAGTTTTTCTGAAAATATTAAATGCGTTGGGGGAGTATTGCTTTTTACTGGACCCCTGTACCTTACTGAGCCTTACCATTGAGTTACTCAACTCGAGTTACAGACAAGCTCTTTTCAAAAAACGTGATAATCCTTTAAATGTGATTATCATTACTATATACTTAGTTCTACCACTTCTATGCAACGCGGCTGAAACGGCGGAGCCGTGATGAATAACATGGAAGCCATAAACAAACACACTTTAATGAGGGTCTTGCACTCATGGTTCCTCCATGTCTGTGGTTTCCTTTGTTTTGGGGGCGACTGGTGTTTTGGTCCCCCTGCTTCTTCTCTCTCCCTGCAAAGACTCTCAAAGATTTGCGAGTGACAGAAAAATAGATGCATTCATGTAATTAGAGGGCATGGATTATGGTCTTTAAAAAAAACAAAAAACTTCACAAGCACCCCCCACATCCATCCCCAACCCCCACCCCCCCCACCCCGATTGATATTTATTCTGATCTCAGGCTTTGATATGTCACAGCAATAACGTGCGTCCCTCCCTCCCCACCCGTCTCCCTCAGTGAGCTGCTCGGTGGGGACCTTCTACGACGGGGACCAGGGGAGGTGCGTCCTGTGTGCAGCTGGAACCTATCAGGACGAGGAGGGGCAGATGTCCTGCGAGCTCTGTCCCGGGCCCGAGGGGAGAGCGGACGCCTCCAAGGTGGTCGGGGCTCGTAACATCTCCGAGTGTGGAGGTAGGGGACGCACACACTCTTTGCACCACCACCACCACCACCACTCAACACCGCCGTGCTTCAGCCAGACCAAGCAGACTTTTTTATTGAATGCGTATTTTTGGTGAACAGCAACAGAAATGAGACGGCTGTTGATTGAAGAGCGACAGGAAAGTTACAAGATAGAAGCGGGCGCGTCTCGGTGTTGTAGCGCGACGACGCATGGTGCACCAGTGAGATTCTTCTTCTGAGACATCTAGGTCCACGACTAGAGCAGTAGTCTCTTTGGGCAGTGTGTGTGTGCAGTGAAGATGTGGGTGTACCTCAGCTTTGATCACTACGAAGAACATAAATAGTTCCGTTCTCGATTGTGGTTTCAGAAAAAAACAACTTTTGTTGTTGAAAACAAAAGTGTGATTTATCTTGGATTAGAGATTTTTTCATATCTTAATATGGGCGTCTATTTTTAAATGCTTCCTGTTATGAATGAATAAATCACGCAGGATGAGCCGCTGGCTTGATGATAATCTTACTGGCAGATGTTCTGCTTTGTGCAAAGTCAAAAGAGCTGCAGCTTAGATTGTTGAAGATGAATTTGAATTCAAAAGGCTCACTGGTCTGTTCTTGGTTCTGAATGAAAAGAAAAATGAGCCACCATGTTATGTAGCTGTTATCGCAGTCACTTTGTGGCTCTGTCCCAGATCCCATCTCTGGCTTTTCTCACCCACAGACTAAACAAGAATCATTATCAGCAGACTCCCAACAGCAACCCGTTTCTTAAAGTCTCGCATAACAGCAGTTTACCCACGAGAAGGTAGAAGGGCATAATATCAATCTTGTTACGTTTAACTTTAGTTTCCCCTAAAAGCTCCTATCAGAACCACAAAGCGGTGAACTTTCTCCCCAGGCGAAAAAAAAAAAGGACCTCTCGTATCCAGAATGTATACGCCTCTGCTTTAGATGGTATCCGTAGCATGAGCGTGTTTCTTCATCTTTTGCAGAACCTGCAACGTGTAATCATATGCGCTGTCCAAAGATGTGAATGGGGATTTCTTTTCTGTTATGTATTTCAGTGAACTAAGATGGACTTTTGATGACACTATGACACAATGACACGATGACACAAAGCTATATAATGATATAATTCTATATATTCTTTCAGTGTAACAGTACTACAATTGTTTTTTGTAATTGTTTTGACTTAATGTGAAAGTGAAATGCATTCCAGTTCCTATTTTTTCATCAAAACCCTCTTCTTACTCACGTTTCATCGAAGGGTTGAACAATGTTTAACGGCAAGTTGCGGTGTGTGTGTGCGTGCGTGCGTGTGTGTGTGCAGGTCAGTGTGCGGAGGGTCACTATTCTCACGACGGCTTCGTCCCCTGCGTGTCTTGCCCTCTGGGATCCTACCAACCAGAAGTCGGGCGTACCTCTTGTTTTCTTTGCGGGGGGAACCTGGTCACCAAGCAGCCCTCTGCTGTGTCCTTCCAGCAGTGTGAGACCAAAGGTGAGGATTTTTTCCAGTTTCGGTTTCCCCGAGGGTCCTGACAAAAGGAACTGCACTGCCCTCTTCTGCCCACGTGCAGACGTCGCACCCTTTTTGTGATCCGGGGTTAACCGTGTTTGTCTCCCACAGTCCAGTGCTCCCCAGGACATTACTACAACACGAGCACACACCGTTGCATCCGCTGTCCCACGGGCACATACCAAGTGGAGTTTGGGCAAAACTACTGCACAGCTTGCCCCGGAAACACCACCACGGACTTTGACGGCTCCACCAACATCATGCAGTGTAAAAGTACGTTGCCGAGCTGTTTTCGGAGCGTACGCAAGCGTTCGCACGCAACTCCTCTTCTGACATAACTCTGCCGAGCGAGTCACCTGCTCCGGGTGATTGATCGGCCGTCGATTAACGCGGTGTCGTGACTCCACAGACCGGCACTGTGGCGGAGAGCTGGGCGATTTCAGCGGCTACATCGAGTCGCCCAACTACCCAGGGAACTACCCGGCCAACGTGGAGTGCACCTGGACCATCAACCCGCCGCCCAAACGCAGGATCCTCATCGTGGTCCCCGAGATCTTCCTGCCCATTGAGGACGAGTGCGGAGACTATCTGGTTATGAGAAAAAGCTGTGAGTCTTCATTCCAAAAAAACATTTGCTTAGCCAGGATTTTGCCAAATGCTGGGAAAGACTAGAGTCATAAATCTTTTATTTTTTATTTTTTTGAATGTCCAAATGACAATGAGATGCTGCACATTGGGTTAAAATATTTTAGAGCGCGTTTTAAAAGTTGATTTCAGTTGTTGCCGCAACTCCCCGCCCAAAGGTTTGGGGTTCCGTCCCCGATGTTCCAGCCTACCTGTAGTTGTCTGCTGCTTACTTAAAGAGCCAGTGAACACAAAACCAGCCATGTATTTAATGTCTACGTCTAAGTGAGGGTTAGGCTATTGCTTATTATAACGCTTATACACAACAACAGTACTAAGAAAGTATCAAAAAGTTGTAACCATGGGGATAAAACACCCCCCTTCTTTCTTATAACTCATTTTCTTTTTTTATCTCATAGTGTACGTATTCCATCTGAAACAGTGGGTTCACTGGCTCTTTAAGATGCTTTACCCCCATGTACCTGCCTCTTGATAACTTATTTTCTACATTGACTGTCACTTTGGATCCGACTCCTCCAAATGACTAAATACGATGAACACATCAGTCTCATCTCATGTGTGTGTGTGTGTGTCCTGATTTTCCAGCTCTCTCCAACTCTGTGACAACCTACGAAACCTGTCAGACGTACGAGCGGCCCATTGCGTTCACGTCCCGCTCCAAGAGACTATGGATTCAGTTTAAGTCCAATGAGGGAAACAGTGGCAAAGGCTTCCAGGTCCCATACGTGACGTATGATGGTGAGAGGACGTGGGCATGGGTGAAATGTGGTGTATACATGTTGTTTCTCTGTTGGGGTTATGCAAAGGACTTCAAGAATGTTCAGGCATTTCCTTTGTGTGTGCTTTCTTTGTTGCAGAGGACTACCAGGAGTTAATCGAAGATATAGTCAGAGATGGAAGATTATATGCTTCAGAAAATCACCAGGAAATTCTCAAGGTATGGTGTATGTCAATTCTAACCTTGGCAGGGGGGGGGGTCAACTCCGACAACAATGAATCATATGGGCCCAAAACAGACGTTCCAACCAGGAATGCAAATTTCAAAGCAGAATGAAGCATTACATATAGCTCCTTTTTAAATGTATACACAGTAGCCAAACCTATATTTACGGAAATTATTGTTTTCTGTTTCGGGGTGAATATTGCCCCCCCCCACCCACCCACCCACCACCAAAACGTACATTCTGCCAAGCTGTATTACCAAGCGTTTTATGCTTTCAGAGATGTTTCAGAAATGTGGATAAGCCATGCAGGGGGGCTTGCTGTGTGCAAGTTCACCGATTAATTTAAATTGCATAAAAAGCATGTTACTTTCATTATGATGTATTTGATATTTTATAACACCGTGTATAAAACCATGCAGTGTGTGTTGGACTCCCTCTGGTGGTGTTAAGTGGTACTCACTAGTGTTTTGACTTCTTGACATACATTTTCTCCACAGGACAAGAAACTCATGAAGGCGTTGTTTGATGTTTTGGCCCATCCACAGAACTTTTTCAACTACACAGCCCAAGAGTCCCGGGAAATGTTCCCCAAGTCATTCATCAGGTTCCTCCGTTCTAAAGTCCTGAGATTTTTACGCCCTTAGATTAAGGTGAACTTTAGCCAGTGGATTTGTGAATAGTTCTTTACATATTTTTATTAGACACTGGCCACATAACCTTTCAACTTACTGAGCAATTAAAACAAATGTGCTTTACTTGCTATACTACTTTCACATGACCAATACTAAAGTAGACTGTACTCACCCAAAGGAGAAAGTACACAAGCTCTATATATTTTTTTAAATGCTGTTTGAAAGGATAGATTGGTATCTTTCATTATGCTACAGACCACGAGCACATGGGTAGCCTCAGACACTTCACAATGTCATATGTATTTTTTTTTTTTAATGTGTTTTAAAAAGCCTTACAAAAATGATGTTGGGTATAGCTCTAGGGATTTAAAGGAAGAGACATCTGCTCTTGTATGATTGTGTTAACATTTGTGTTAAAAGATTTGTATAAAGTCTTATTTTTATATTAGTGGGATCGGATGGGTGTTTCAATGTGTTAATGTGCTGAATATTCAAAACACAACATTAAGAGAATGTTACTAATACATGACATAGCACACTCATTAATGGTACCTAGATAAGATATCATCCAATGAGTGTATATTTAGCTATAACCGACTTGTACACTACTGTATGTTTTGCAATTAGTGTTGACAAAAAGTTGATAGGTACAGGAAACGCATTTATCACAAAAAGATATTTGTTTTCTTTTCCGAACGATATAGCACTACAATGTACAGTATGTAGTGTCACCACAAAAGCATTTATACTCCAAAAAAAATTGTATATGATGTAAAAAGTTTTAGATTAAATGTTAATGTATTGTTGGGTAGCGACTACATTTGCGACACATATAGTATTGACACTTTCCAATGTATTGGTGCTTCACGTTCATGTTTATATTTTGGCGGCCACTGTAATCCACTGTATTCTGTCAATTATCAATGTATATCTATTGTGGCTCTTCTTAGGCTGTAGGGAAACATAAAGAAAGCATCTCTCAGGAGGACAACCTATTAACATTTGAATATGAACCAGCAACCAAAGACAAAACAAATCATATTTGAATGTCAAATGAGTTGGGAGTGATATTAATAGATATATAGAGCTTCATAAATTCAAATAGTAGTCCTAGGCATGAATGATTTCATATGAAAGTTACGTTTTGTAAAAAATATAATTTCTTTATTGTCTTAGTACAGTGTCTTTGTACATCTAACGTTTGTAAATAAAATGGTAAACTGCGTTGTGTGATTTATTAGTTAGTACATTCAATTGTCAAAAGTATTTTATTCGACCACATAATGCGATTTATTTAGTGTTGAGATTGGCCCATACAAAAATGTATATTATATTTATATTATATTATTATTATATATTTATATTATATTTATTTATATATTCCATCTATATATTTAATATTGACCCCTGCAAAAAAAAACATCAATAGATGACGTCACTGAAACCACAAACCGGAAGACGCCAGTCAGCTGAGCGGAAGCTGGGCTGTTGTGCTCGGCTAGACGACAGATCGAAACAGTGAATGCGGAATATTTTAGACCACAAGAATCAAGCCGCAGCTTGTTATTGTTCCACAACAGCGGTGTTTCCCACTTAAAAGACAATGAAGTCATTCGCCACGTTGGAGGTTGTGTCTGTGGTTGGTTTTCTTCTGCTGACATTTGCGGGTGCGAAGGTAAGGAGTGTAGCCCGGGCTAGCTAGTTAAGCGAATTCTTAGTGAGTAATGGTTACCCTTTTTGATTAAAATGTGTTCATATAAACTATTGTGTCATGTCAGGGGATCCATGTGGCCCCCAAATAGTAAGATGTACTGTACTATACTGGACACCGATCGCAGTGCAGTGCATTGCAATGGCTCATTGGAGAACGCACTAACGTGACACTTTGTGTTGGTTCTGCAGAACTCGGAGGACATTCGCTGTAAATGCATCTGCCCGCCCTACAGAGACATCGAAGGACAGATTTACAAGCAAAATGTGTCCCTTAAAGATTGGTAAGTTGTGCTTATCAACATCAACATCTACATTTAATGGCTGACTATATGGCTACACTATCCCCTTTTCCTTTTCCTTTTTTTTTTTACTGCATCCTATCCCATATTTTCCAGCAACTGTCTTCATGTGGTCGAACCCATGCCGGTGGACGGGAAGGACGTGGAGGCTTATTGTTTACGCTGTGAGTGTAAATATGAAGAGAGGAGCTCGGGAACCATCAAAGTAAGCATATCGGATGTGTGCGAGACTGGGATGTCCATTAAGGGGTCTCTAGCAGCAACCATTATTGGGTGCGGTGATGTGTAAATAATTAACTTGCTACTGTGGTATGAACTAATTATTAATCTCCCTCGATTCTCAGGTTACAATTATAATGTACTTGTCGATCCTTGGCCTGCTGCTTCTGTACATGGTGTACCTGACCCTACTGGAGCCCATGCTGAAAAGACGTCTGTTTGGGCATTCCCAGCTCATCCAAAATGATGACGATGTTGGGGTAAGGGTCGCTGTTGTTGTGTTCTTATGTCGGGTTTTTGCTGAAGCTCTACCTTTTCTAAAGTAGACGGTGCTGTCTATAATTTAGGAGTTAAAGGGGTTATGACAGTTGAGTGATCACGTGGTCACTTTAAGTAACTGTATCCGATCTAATCTGCTCCATTTTTTTTATGTTTTGGCTTTCAGGACCAGCAGCCTTTTGCCAATGCTCACAATGTTCTTTCGCGCTCGCACTCTCGACCAAATGTGTTGAACAAAGTAGAGCATGCCCAACAACGCTGGAGAAGGCAGGTCCAGGAGCAGAGGAAGTCCGTGTTCGATCGCCACGTTGTTCTCAGTTAAACTGCTCCCTCGAAAATCCACAGGAGTTCTAGGGTGGAGCTGACGTACTGTGATCCCCACAATTTATTTATTCCTCTCCTTTTCCCCCTCTGCTTCCACAAACCCTCTTATTTGAGATTTGTGCCCTGTGTGTGATCTGATGATACATGTCCTCTTGAAGGGTTTTGGCGTGTTGCAGTGTACAAATCCAGTGACGGCTGCGTATGACTAGGCTGTATACCATTCATGTTTCACATTCACCCGATAGATCATTTCTATCATTGAAAAATCCAGTCCCTGCCTATTGTTCGAGCCTATAAGTGCCAAGTTAACGTTAATGTAAGGGGCAATTTCACGTAAGCAGAATTGACTAACATGACTTATCCAATCAGTTGTATCTGAACGGTCCCTTTATTAAATTGAAAATATTGTTACTAAAATTGGCCAATGGCTTCCAATTTAAGAGTAAACTATTTTGTGGAATAGATCATCAATCATGGCTTTTGACAACCAAAAGTTTGGTAGAGGGGTTTTCCAGTGACATCATTGATCAGCACCAAGGAGCCAAGGTATTGTTTTGACTCATTAAAAATGTAGAGCAAAATTGCAAACGCCTTGTAAGTGTTGTTTGTATAAGCCTGACTTGAAAATGCATGTTTTGTAAGAAATATTTTCTACAATTGTTTTCAATCGCTTATCCATGCCACAGGAAAATGTAACATTTAATTCCTTGTGTCACACCCTTTACCTTGTCATTACACACATATTGACTTAATAATTCCAATTCAAACATAGCAGTAAATGCAATGATTCATGTGTTGTCATAGTAAAAGTAGTAGTGCTAATTCTTCTCTATTCGGGATGTTATGTAATGTGTGTTAAACCGTTTTCTTTTCTCATATATATTTATTGTATTGGGCTAACCTTATTAAAGTTACTTGGGCTGCTATGAAGGGCCGCTATTTTTTTTTTTCTTAATGTTAGGGTGATGAGAAAGAATGATGGAATACCAATTGAAGTGTTTTTAACTATAAAATGTGATTCAATTTGATTTAAAATAAAATAAAAATGTAATATTTGTCATTCTTTATTGTTATTCTTTCTTAGTCATCCTGATTCGTCGTATTTCGTTAGTGGGTCATCGCAGGGCTTCTCCCATCATTAAGATTTTCTTGCATCAATGTATTTTGGAGAAGTCACGTGATTCCACCAGGGGGCGCTAGTAGAAAGTAACTGCCAACAAACCCATCGTTGCTTACTGATTTCAGTGTCTAGTTACATTGCACAGGACTGTAGACTACATTAAACCCATAAAGTATGCCATGTTGATGTTGTAAAGATCCTTTGTAAAACATGTATTATATAGCCTATGTATTCCCCCACACACGGTGGGGGAATACATAGGAATACATAGGAATACTATCGGAAATGTCTTACCTTTTTCACAAAATAAAGTAGCCTATTTAGGTTTAAACCTTTTGATCCTAATTCTAAAGAAAAAATAAGATGCTCACATAACTTTTACTACAAATATTTAGAAAACAAACACAAAAGTAATATGTACCCCTCTCATGCGACTAGTGATTATTCAATATGACTTTTTCCAACCCTTTGCTTATTTTTCTCCCGTTCCTATTTTTCTTGCATTCCAATCGACAAATAGGCTACTAACTTGGAGATTTCAATAGATACAAAGTGTTTGGAGTGTGGAAAACAGCCACAACATTTGACAATGTAACAGCTGTGATTTATTCGCAACTAACTGATTTACACGGAGTGGCCGTCATCATTTCCTGTTGAGTCCATTTTTCTTTTTTTTTGGGGTGCATACCGTTACAGAGAAGATAACTTTCTGCGCAGAAAATTCAGCTTTCAGACTAGTCAGGCAGACAGCCTCAGAGCCTCTTTATAAGAATGGATTATTGAAGAAATTTACAAATAAAGAAAATCAGGTACGTCTCGTATTTCATAAAGTGTTGCTAGATAACTATTTCGTAATAAAAATACAATAATTAGTAGCTTAATTGGCATATGGGTAATTCATAATGACCAGTGCACAAACTCCATTTTTTTAGACCACACTTAAAAGACACGAAATCAAAGTGATGTGATCAACATAGCCACACACGTTTGAAGTTATTGCCATTTGGTCTGCTTTTGAAAAGAGTAGTATTTAGTAAATAAGTCACGGTCAACGTCTTCAAGCTGATGTATTTAGTAGGGGCCACCTACTGGGGGCGCTTCACTCACGCAACCTATTGTGGTCCTCTTAACAGACGTTCATGTTCACATTGATTTATTATTATGTCAACAAACCTATCCTATTCTCTACTTGTTGAGGTGAGGCCAGTGAGTGATGCCAGTCCATAGGGCTACAAGCTCCACCCAACACGCCCCAATACACCTTAACTGTAACTGTTAAGGTGTAACTGTTTTGATTTGTTTTATTGCACCCACAAAAAAAAAGTGAGATGGGCCTATTTTATTAGAGGAGAGGGTTAGAGTAGACATATCAGTTTTCTATCCTCAATCAACAATCAACTCATAAACAATATAACTCATGATGTTTTTTTATTCAGTGTGACTTAGCCTACTATTCAGTGTAACTTAACACATCTTGTTCAAGTGTAGCCTGCGTGTAAGCCTGCTTTGTTTCCACAATGGTGAGTAGGAATGGTTCCCCTGTACAATTTACTTTGTCAACTGTGTAATGAAAACGATGTTGACAACAATATGCTGTATATGTAAGTCGTAGTCAAGTTGAGTCAAACACAAATCGAACAAAACCTTTGAACAAAGGAACCACATTTTTTTGGGGGGTTAATCAATGGAGGGATTGGGAATAATTTGAAACCGTTTGACTGACTTCCATATAGTCATGCAAACTGAACTTTGCATGGCAAAAGCATCAGCAATCCAGTTGTTAAATATCACAGCGAGCCCATCATCATTTGATCCAATGATGACTTGCCACTATTTACTGTGTGTGTGTGTGTGTGTGTGTGTGTGTGTGCGTGTGTGCACGTACGTGTGTGCATGTGAGCATGTTTGCACTAAGACCAGGTATAGAGGGTTAGGGGTTTAGAAATGCTATCCACTCCTCAGCCTTATGGTGGGTGTTTGAAAATGCTCCAGCATGCATTTGGTAGCTCCATGGGTCATCAACTGTAAAGAGTCTGTATGAGACGAGCAGTGGTTGAGACCTTTCTGCGGCCTATAGACTGTAGCACGGGTTGACTTATAACCAACTGCTCCAAGGGAATTGTTTACGTGTCTGTGATACTCCTGAAATGACAACACAATGGCAACTGAAATAAACCCCTGAAACAAGTCAATATTGGAGAATTTAAAATTTTGCAAACTTTTTAATAATAACAACCCAGATTCTTAGCTGTATCTACTTGGTTTTTATTGAAAAATATGAATTATATTATTATTATTTATATTAGCTCAACATTATTTCAGAATAAACTTCTCATTAAAACATTGACAAAAGATATAATGGCATTTTTTTGTACTTTTACCGGATGCAATTATTCTCTTTAATAAACAAGAACATGATATTTCCAATGAGGCTATAGCATTTGCCTGAATGACCTTAGCAGGTCCATAATATATGCATGCAAGGATCATGCAATGATCTTCAAACAGATTTACAACACCAAAACCTCTGTAGTGAAAGAGCTCAGGGCCAGATGTTGCAGGAAATAACATAAACCTACTGAGGTCCAGAGTAAAGTGTTTTCATAGCCAATGTTTTCATAGCCATCATTGGATTTGTGCGTTTGACGGTGAGCATGAATATGGCGCTAATCGCTTTATTACGGAGATATGTGCCAAGGTCAGATAACAAAAGCACCCGGCTGCTTTCAGGGAAAAAAAAAACTGCAGTGTCCAGTCGTTCCTTCACAGAAGCATAAGAACATAAATGTATGGCCAGGCTGCCCCTCCCTCCAAACGCTTCACAGGGACGCTTCAAGTTCTCCGTCAGGAAAGCATTCTCGAGGGGTACTTTGAAGACAGTGGGAAGAGAGCTGAAGGTAATAGTTATACAGTGGCAGCGCTCTAGACTTCATGCTTAAACTGTGATGAGTTGCTTCCGCGTTTTTCTGACTCCCCTGTTCCCGAGACCTTCGGATGATGACACGTCTCAGAAGACTAGATACAGTGGAACACTGAGTACAATGTTATGGGTGAGGGGTATAGAGAATCTCTTATGATGGCATAATGGTCAAAGTTACAAAAAGACAAAAGTTGGCCATCACTGGTGGAAGGGATTCATCTATTATGATGCCAAAGGTGTACCTCTCTATTATTGCTTACAAAAGTGTTTTGAATGCAGCAAATGGCTTCATCATCTATATGCAACGCTATTTAATGAATTGCATTTGCTGACTAGCTTACAATAGGTCTACAATTGAACATGAATGTAAAGGGTTAATACAACTTTTAGAGATTGCTGTTTTTTTATTGCAATGCATCATTCCAGATGCAGTTGCCTGTTCCATGAGTTAATATATGCATAATTCTTTCCCAGAGACACTGGCCCAATATGACAATAAACAAGGCAGCCTGAATGCGAGGCCTAATCCTAGAAAAAAGCGGGGGGCAAACAACCCATTACCATAGCAACAAGTCCAGCCTTCAACTCTCAGCCCGGGGAACGAGGCAGCGAGTTTGTTTTAAAGTCATGACTCGCAGTTTATTGAGAAAGGCAGGTATCCGGCAAACGGTTTTCCAAAACAAAGAACAACTGGATTCTGCGCCTCAGGGAATTACATTGTGAAAACAGTCATGGACGTGAGCGCAAATTACGAGGTAAAAGACCACTGCTTTTCTGAATTAATGATTGCGATTTCCACAGGGTCGTTTGTCAGACATGCGTTTCCTCTCGACTGGTTTAAATGATCGAAAAGAAGAAATGTAACAAAGTGACAGTGCTAAAATTACTAGAAACAATTCGCAAGGTGCGTTTTGGGTCTAACTGACTCAATGTGACCATATTTGGTCATCACATTTGTTACAATGTAATGGGGTTGGCTGAACTTTTTTTTTCAGAGTACCCTTGGCGTAACAAAGAGTGCCAGCGAGTAGCGAATATTAATGTGCTGCTGGCATTTCTCTGTGAACGATGCTCAACCAACTATTGAACACGATTGATAAAAAATGCATAACAATACAACCCCGAACTCTTTTCGGTAGAAAAATGTGTAATTGTTGTGTAATCGTGAGAAAGTCCTACTACTACTACTTCTCCTCCTCCTCCTCCTCCTCCTCCTACTACTACTACTACTAATACTACTATTACTAATACAACTACTACTACTACTACTACTACTACTAGGTTACCATTACTAGTACTACTACTACTACTGCTACTTATTCTTCTACTACTTCGTCTACTACTTCGTCTACTACTTATACTACTACTTAAATTGTATGTGACTACAATGATGCTATTGATGATGCTCATGAGTCAAATCAAAAACTTTAATTGATTTTCTGATCTTGCCAATGGACTCGGCTGTCAATACTATACTACTATACTACAATACTACAATACTATACAAGACTATACCATAGAACCAAAATAGGATAGTCACCTGAGTGTGTTGGCAGTACTGAACATCTACTGTAGACCTGTAGGCTAGTGTGCAATTGTCTACTTCTCTAAGGTTATTATGTATAGCCGTGTGGTTAATATGAAATCTTATGATCAATTGACCAGGTTTGTGGATATAGCAGTCGCGAGAGTCCAATAAATGGAAGCCTAAGGAAAGAAAACTTGATTTAAAAAAACAACACAATGCTTTGTATTGCATATACTTTTTCAGGGAAGTTGTGGTACTTTGTCATTGCAAGTGAACACTTGAATTTGCATTCAAGTGTTTAGATTCCCATTGTTTCTGTTTAAAGGACCACATGTCTTTTGGATCCCATGTATATTTTGGTGTAAAGAGTTGTTCCACCTATTGGGCCCTAACCTATTGGGACCTGTTGACCCGTGGTCACCTTGGCCCATCTAAGGTCCTCTAATGGGATTTACCTCTCTGATCGTCTGCAACCCACACGATTAACAAATAACACACATCTTAAATCAGACTTTTGTGTTTTTTTTTTTTTTTACATGCACTGCAGAATGGCTCCTTTCAATACTGCCTACTTTAAAGTGGATGAGTGGGTTAGAGATCATGTGATGCGTCTTGTCAGTCATAGTGCGAGGACAAGTGTGGGTTCCTGTGAGTGTGAGCAGCGCTGCTGGTGGTGTTTACAGAAGCCTCTATGGATTTTAGGACTAGATGGTGCGTGACATTCCCTTTGGCTCACTTGCTGTCAAAAGCCTCTTTGTGAAGTAAACTGTGACTAGGCTGATGTGGATCAGACGCCGCACATGTCCCCGTCCCTTTCATAATAAAACCTTCCCCCTTTGATAAATTGCTGTATTTGAATAGCTGCACAAATTCCTGATACTTCTACAGGTTATACAGAAGACCTGAACTCTGCCGGCCTAATTAATAATACAGATAATCAGTTAGAGCTTTTCATCTTTTAGAAGAGTAAAAAAAAATGGTCATAGTGGGTTGAAGGCTACAAGAGGAATGTCCTGGTCTGTGTAACCTATACTTGTAACCAGTTAGTAGGTCAGGTGCCTCTGAACTGAAGCACAACACAAACTCAGTTGTAGGCCACTCAGTGTTTATTGAATGGCAGGCCCCCGTGTTGTGTCTCCTATCTCGTGTGTGTGTGTGTGTGTCTCCTTGTGTGTGTCCGTGTGCATTGGTGTGTGTGTGTGTGTGTGTGTGTGTGTGTGTGTGTGTGTGTGTGTGTGTGTGTGTGTGTGTGTGTGTGTGTGTGTGTGTGTGTGTGTGTGTGTGTGTGTGTGTGTGTGTGTGTGTGTGTGTGCCCACGTCTCCTCCGCCGCTCACCGTAGACATAAGCCTGTTTTCCACATGCCTTCCCCGTTCCAGCTGTGCATGTCCTTATCCTCCCCACTACAGCGAGGAGGAACTATGCGAGGATATAACGTTTATAAAAGCTGAAAAAAGAGGGACTCAAGGATTGGTTCCAACCTGGGTGCAAAGCAGTGTGATGGCAGAATATGTTTGGGAGAGAGGAATGCTACTTAGGCCGGGTAATAAGTAACTGCCAGCAACATCCTTAAACCTATAGGATGTTCGTCTTTCATGGCACTTGGATTTGCATGGTATGTACGCATTAAGTGAGATTCCAAAGAATATACCGTCTTAGGCCTACAACAAACTGTACTGATGGAAACTCAATGTCTTCGTGACATTTTAGCAGACAGACAAAAAAATATTATTGTGGACACTGCAACTTTTAGACAATTGAACTATATGGGGTATTTAGTGTACTTGTTAATCCATTCAAAACGTCAAAGACTCCCGAAAAATGACTGGAAAATGAATTGTGAAATCAAGACTTTACGTTATAGCCGAATGTAGCCTAGCCTAAGCCTAATATATCTATCTATCGAACATATCTTGTTATAACTTTAATAACTTTGTCCTCTAACCATTCCGACTGCATTCCAAACATGTTGTGAATCATCTATGAAAAGATTTATTGTGAAGTAGAAATTCAAATGATATGCTTTTATTTTGGAGGATGAATGGAACTGCCCCAGTTCAGTTCAGATCACATGCAAAGTCCATGTGTGTAATATTTAATGCATGGGAACCATATAATGGCCCACATAAAGACTGTGTAGGCCTGGAGAACCCCCCCCCCCCCCCACACACACACACACACACACACACACACACACACACACACACTAGCAGTTATGCAGTAACTCTACTCCCACAGACCCCAGCCCTAGCAGCACGTCTCGGCCGTCTCAGTCGGCTCTTTTGTCCGTGGTGAACAGAAAAAAAAAGGTCCTTCTGGGGCAAGGACAGGGGGGGTGGGGCGGTGGGGGGGGGTGGAATGAAACAATGGCATGTATAACTGTGTAGGCCTGAATCCTCACGTCTGCTGGGTGTGTTGTGACGTCTGGAAAGAGTTGGGAATTTGCAGAGGTTTTCACTCTTCCTTCCCCCCCCCCCCCCCCCCCCCCTCCTCCTCCTCCTCCTCCTCCTCCTCCTCCTTCTTCTTCTTCTTCTCCTGCTTCTCCTCTTGCGCTGCTTGGCTGCAGTATGGTTTGCTGCACACTGGGGTTTTAAAAAAAAAAAAAAACGAAACAACCCAGCAACGACTTGAAGTCGATGTGCTGATCAGCAAGAAAACCGAGGACATGTCTGCCAGTGGAGCTGAGGTGCAGTGGAGCGGAGCCGAGGGAGTGGAATGGCCGTACGTTGTGCTTCCATTTCTGGGGGTCTTCATTGGGTTCTATTGCTCATTTTAACTTTGTGCACGTGTGTGTGTGTGTGTGTGTGTGTGTGTGTGTGTGTGTGTGAGAGAGAGTTTGTATGTGCTCCGGGAGCAAGTGTGTTGTTAATGAAATTAAATGGAGTAGTTCTCTGGAGCGCCACGGGAGACTGGCCTCTTGTGACGGCAGGCGTTAAGGCAGCCCGACAAGCAGTTTATTAAAAGGATAATGATTTACTTTGAGAGGAGCACCTCCATGATGCAACGCAGGTGTGTGTGTGTGTTTTGTGTTTTAGGGTATAGTCGTGTGTGTGCGAGAAAAAAAGTTGTCCGGACTTTAAAAGCTGCTGCTGCTGTTTGTTCAGTCTCTTCTCAAAACCTCCTTTAATGTTGTCAATGCGGCTGATGGACACGGCAAATATTGGTGCACATTCCTGCTCACGACAAGAGGTGATGTGTGTGTCAGTCGCTCTGTCAAAATGTGACCAGGTCAAGGACATGTGTGTTCACGTTCTGCCTCATGGACGGATACACAAAGACCTTCGCCTGATATTTGCGAGTTACCCCCCCCCCCCCCCCCCCACCCCACCCCCCACCCCCCTGTCCCCGATAAACAAGCTTACTTTTTAACCAAGTCTCTTTCAAGGATATGGTGAAGACAAAGGGCTTCTTTCTTTGCGGCCTAATAGACTCCATTAGTCTATTAGGAGTCTCTCTACTTGATGCTCATGGCAGTACACACATAGGCCTACCATTTATGGACCGGTAATAGCATGTCTTTTTAAAAATGTCTTTATTGTTACTTAAGTATCTTTGTAGCCCCTAACATAAATATTTCCTGAACAGTTTATGTGTACAGACCCTTTTACCCCTGCAAAGAGAGGTAGCATAAATGACACAAGAAAATGGCTTTTTAAGTATTGAAAAATCCAAAGTTCATCCTGAACTTTACAGCTTTGTACAGCTGTACAGTAAGGAATCATGTTTAATAGCACCTCTGGAAAATCTCTGGCAAAAAATTGAACTTTAGATCCACCTCTAGTACCAATGCGTGTTTAACCTTAGCCCTGAGTTTAACAGAATTACGAACAATCAGGACTTAGTCTTATCATCAATTATCAGGAAGAAATCTTCTCATCTGCTCTGTCAAACAGTTCCTAACAACGTCCACTAGTTGTAGCCATGAGTCAGCATTCGTTTTAGGGTTAGTTGACCCCGGGCCCTGTTGGTGAGATTGAAGAGCTAGTTTAATTCACTTCAAAGTTCGTCCCAAACTTGCCTAGGAAATGGTTATTTAGGTTCTGAGTTTTTGTAAAAAGATGGTATCAACTCAGGAAGTCAGTTGGCTAACGCCTTGGTGTTTACTCTGTGACCTAATTCTCTGATAATTGTGCAGCATTCTTTGTTATATGTCTTCGAATGATGGTACCATGTTTGTTTGGGTAACATAAAAGTAAACTCATCGATGGCCATGATAGAAAAATTTAATTATTGTATTTATTGTATTTAACTTTTATGATAATAGACCAGAATTTGTTAACATTAACAAAAACATTTTTTAGAAGGCTGTCCTCCAATTTCATAACATTGCAACTGATTCTTTCTTTAACAGTGCAATGATTGCACTTGCATATTCAACATGGATTCATCAACACCTTTGCCTGCGCACCCCTACCACACACAGAGAGAGAACAGAGTTTCAAATTGAGTCATTTGACGTGATCAGTGAACATTGTGCTTGATGAACATGAAGATAGATGCCCTGCAGTCCTCACTGGTTCAGTCCGCTGCTACAGGAAGTAGCTGACAGCAGGAATGCTGCCTCTCTCCTCATCTATCTCTATAGGGCTCACAGCTCCACTGGTGGTTGGCTGACTTCTCCATACAACAACTTCCTGTAAACAAGTCCCTGGGCCAAGCACCCTCCCACCCTCCACCTATGATCCCTCCACGTCTCCAGCTGACCTCCCTGTTACTCCACAGCAATCACTTCATGTCGAGTGATTATGGAAGGCAATTAACCCTCTCAGCGCCTTATGCGCGAAAGGGAACTGATTGCTCGTCGTCAACACCAAGTCATTTTGTTCCAAAAATAATTTCTGAAAAGGTGGACCAATGATGTCGTTTTTCCAAATAGGACCACAGGCGAACTCATTCCCAGGACCACTCGTGGTCCAAGTTTTACATTATTTTATTTGTGGAAACAGAGTTGATGTTTCAGACAGCAATAAGTTCACAACACACGTGTGAAGCACTACTCTCTGAAATGACAAAATAGCCAACTGTGACTATTGTAAAGGAACATATTTCTATACTGTACAGATAGTAATGTATTGTAAAGTAACATACAGCTGGTAATATATAAAAGAACATGTTTCTGTACGGTACAGCTGGTAATTTATTGTAAAGGAACATGTTTCTATACTGTACAGATAGTAATGTATTGTAAAGTAACATACAGCTGGTAATATATTTGAAAGAACATGTTTCTATACTGTACAGCTGGTAATTTATTGTAAAGGAACATGTTTCTATCTTCTACAGCTGGTTATATATTGTAAAGGAACATGTTGGTATACTCAATGTTAAGGAACATGTTTCTATACTCTACAGCTCATAATTATTTCTAAAATAACATGTTTCTATACTCTATGTAAAGGAACAACGTTTTTATACTCTACAGCTAGTAGTGTATTGTAGAGGAACATGTTTCTATACTCTACAGCTGGTATCGTGAAAGAACACTACAGAGCTACATTTTGCGCATATGTTTTTTTTTTTTGCAAAATGTGTGAAATGCATCAAACTAGCATGGACAATTTCCTGTTTTTTTCTTTTTCTTTTTACTTCGGCTAATTAGCTGGAATATTGAATTTCAATAATGAGTTTTTGAAGACCTCTGTTTTCGAAGAACATACTTTCCAAACAGGGTTAACTGTGACTAAAGCAGTCGCGCTTTCTATGTAGATGTTCTGTGTTCCTCTGCATGCTATTCACGTGACCTGTTAGGAATTCAGTGAAGTTTAGCCATTTACTCTGCTATTGAATTTGGCAATGAGTTAAAGCTCAATAAGAAAAACCCCATACCACATTCAAACCAACTCACCCCATCAAATACAATCAACGCTCAATACCGCAATACAAGAATATGTATCCATCTGATTTTCCGCATCCATTTTTTCCATTCATAGGGGCAGGAAGAATACAGTACACCTTGACTAAAGACTATAGTGTGTGCATATAGCATGACGTTTGTGTGACAGATGTCCTTGTGTGTTTCCTGCAGGTGAATGGTGGGTTCACGGGTAACCATGACAGCCAACAAGAGTTCCAAGGCTGGTGCTCGGGTCGGAGGGGGTAAAGCCACGCACAACGTACCCGACAGGTGAGTGACGCCTGCCTCCGACAATGTTGGCCTTGTGGTCAATTGATTCAGCAAGAATAAAAAAAGTTTTTTTTTTTTTTAGATATTTTGAGCTGTGCTGCCTTGATGTCTCCTCTGTGTGTGCGGTCTACAAAAAGCAGGAAATCATTGTGATGTTTTATTCTTTTTCAATACTAGAGGGTTTGGCTGTTTATTTTTATTTATTTTTTTTCCGTCGGATAAACGGTTAAATCTAAATCTTTCCCTGGCTGTTGCGGGGTCCGTCCCATCGTGTGGACGAGTGTCTGTGACTAAAGTGTGAGTGGTGGGCTGGAAAGTGCTTGTGTTCCCATGTGGTGGAGGGCCGCTTCCTCCTGCTGGATGGAAAAACAAACACTTGTGCGGCTCTTCATTCAGAAAGCTGCAGAGCTTTTATTTACTCATTAGCATTGTGACTGTTAATAGTTTGCAATCAACCCTGATGGAAAATACAGACTTGCAATCAAAGGTAGTGCCATTTGAAATGACACAGAGCGTACATGTGATTTGCAAACCTAGAAAGTTTAAATGAAACTTAAAGAAGTAGTGCTAAACGTATTTCTGCCTGAAAAAATGGAACATATGTGAACCTTTATTTGTCTTCATACAGAACTATGAAGTGGATGGTTAGAAATAACATTTTAACGTAAGTTAAAGTATCAAAACGATATAAATAACTACTACATTCTACTTAACATGTTTTGGAGGGTGCATTACATGTGGGTTAGGGTGTAGTCAGGGGCGTAGTCAGGAATTTAGGGCCCCATGAAAGGAAATGTGAATGGGCCCCTTAATATGTCACGCACCACAATGTTGTTCTGCTATAACACAGATATAAAATATATTAAAAGATATGTTTCCCTTTTGATATATATTTTAATATATATATATATATATATATATTTCACTTGGCACTGCTGCTCTACATGTTCTTAAGTTTCTCCAGAGCTATGACAGAGAGAGAGCTATGCCATTCCCGTTCAGCATAACGCAACAGGAACAACACTGCCATGCTTAAGCACCAGGTCAAGAGTCCTAGATAGTACAGAATGCATCGGGGTGAATGGAGCTAAATGCTATGAGAACCTCCATCTGTTTCAGCTTTGCACGGGCTGTTCGCTGCTTCTGTGCAAATAACAACAATAAACAAGTTATTGTGAATACACCATTATTTGCAGAGAAATGGATAGATCTTATATGTCCTACTTTCAAGAGCAGTTTCTCTAGGTCTGAGGCTACACGACAGGACACGACATTTTTTCTTTAAATATTCACTCATTTGAATAAAGCACGCGCCTATTTTGAAAGCACCTCTAAATAAGTGAACGTGATTGGGAGTAACGAGTAGTTAGTTGTTGGTCATCAAGGCAGCAGTGCTCTCATGGATATGCATGAGGGAATAACCAACATCGGATAAAAACAGTATTTTTATCTAAATGGTAACAAGATGTAATGTCTTCTTATCCACCAGAAAATGACCATTATCAAAAAATGACTACCTTTTCCAAGTTGATTAAATGGCAAATCCCCATTGACCTTCATTTAACGCTCCACTGACTAAGCTCAACTGCACACCTGGTATTCGCTTCACATATTCAGGAAGATTGGTGGCCTGATAAACGCAATTTCTGTCATTAATTGCCTTCCTGAGGCTTGATTGAACTGTCTTTACATTCTTCTGTGTTATGACAGTTATAGGCTACAGTGATCTATGTACCCAGTTTTGGACTAAACCATTTTGTGGCAGGGTGGGTGGGCTGCAGAACATTCTCTATTCTCATCACAGCAGCTCAAATCATTTTCATATAGTTTAAAATGTAGGAAAAGGAAAAAAGCAATATTTCATGACCTATTGATTAATCATGTATGATTTGAGTTCCAGGGCCCTGGATGGGGCACTCTACCCCTCAGGGCCCGCTGCGTTGTCATCACCTCTCACCGCTCCACCACGCCTCTGGGTGTATTAGGCACGGTGCACTAGGAAGCACAGGGAGAAAGACTGGCGAGGAATTGTTCGACTCTAAGGGAAATCTTTCGCCGCAAGTGCCTGCCCTGAAGTGCACAATTAGCGTCCTCCTCCTTCCTCCCTGTTCAGCAGATGGGAGGTGTTCAGTGTCTGGCCTCCACAACCCCGGTGAGAGAGAGAGCCAGAAGCAGAAGGTTGCCAGCCACCAGCACACTGGGCTCTGCTGCTCTGTGTGTGTCTGTGTGGTCTGAAGCTGCCTACGGCCTCATTTTGACTAGCTTCATCACGTCCACCCACAACGCTTCACAGAGCCCGTTCCCACCAGGGCTACCACCAGAGGCAAGAATTTGGCTTTTGCTTTGTTTTTCTGTTAATATGATCCTAAAATCACAGCATAACGCAGCAATCAAAAATATGTTTTATCACTCAGGGAGGCATCCTAGCTAAGGTGGTCCAAATCATAAACTTGAGGTATGGCTGATTTCTTGCCAGATGAAACACTTAACTGGGGTTGTGTTGTGCTTGGGTTATTAATGTATCCTTTCGGATTTTAGGATATTCTTAAGTGAAACATGATACCGCTGTATATAATAAGCAATGCAAATATGTACGAGTGTTAAGTGTTAACGATATAATATAATTTGGAAATCTAAAGAATGAAATGCCAATTGTGTATGATCAGTTTGCTCAAAACCGGCATTCAATACATTTACTGGATTAAAGTATACACAGGTGTATTCAACGCAAACATAACTACATAAAAGAACACAGGCAAAAAAAACTTTTCTGTGCTGTACTCTGAGTCAGTACGGACTAAGTAACATTTGTACAGCCGTAGTGCAACAAATCCTACATGACCTAACCCGCGTATGAAAACAGTCGTTACTATAGCATAACCACCAATCAACAGTGATCTAACATAACCAACGCCACTGATCCGATCCTGTCCAGCTCCTTATCTTAAGAAATAATCCGCAATCTCCTTCAGTCCATTTCCAAAGCTGCCATTGAGGCGCTTGTTACCGTTGGAGGATTCAGTCATAGCCGTGTGGATGGGAAGCGACACGCTCACGCCGCAGAGCCTACCACTCTGGCGTGAAGCCCGCAGGTTGACAGGTCGTGTAACCACTTCTCCCACCCTGGGCAGGGCAGCAGCAGCGGCGGTGGGGGGGGAGGAGGAGTGAGAGAGAGAGGAGGGGGGGGGGGGGGGGGGGGGGAAGAGAGATCTGTCCTAACCTGCATCTCTGTATCAGAGTACACCGCCTTCAGCCCCAACCTTGTTATTCTAACCCAGGGCTGTGACATCAGATCTCCGTTCAAGTTCACTTTCGCAACCGAGAGTCTCAGCCAGCTGCCAAGGCGCGACATTTAGTTCCTGAGCGATGACGCCGCCGCCGCCTCCGCCGCCGCCGCCGCCGCTCTGCTCTGAAGGTGTGGGAGATCTGTATATGGAAGAGCAGAGCAGTGCAGTGCAGAGCCGGTGCTCTGTTGAAGCCGTCAGAGCACTCTAACGCCGTGCGCTGTGTGGGAACTGGATGAACAACGCTGTGAGTCAGCAGCGATGGGACCGGAGAGTCCAGACTGTCTTACGGTTAGTCTAAGAGAACCTCAGAGGACCGGAGAGAGGAGCAGTAACTCACTTAGAGGTAAGGCTGTTAGATCGCTTTCTAAAGTGCTGCGGGGCTCCTGATGCATAATGCTTTGTGTGTGAGGTCCACGGCGGATCCTTCGAAACCGTTTAAGGTTCTGTGGAAAATGGAAATCCACACGTTCTTCTTTTTCACAAAGTTCGATATTTTCCCTGCGTTGCATTTTGATCTCTCTCTCACTACCATGGACTTAATTTTTCCTTTGATTATTGATTTAATCATGTGGTCAAATATTTCAGTTTTCCAAAATGTTTTTGGCATTTCTCCCCTGTTTCTGTGAAAGTACTCGCTGGAGGGTTGAAAGCGCGTTCCAGACAGCCATTACAATTTGCTAATCAAACCCATTTCCAGCACGGACCCGAAAACACATGTTTTTATTTAATTTCGCAAGAAAACAATTGTGCATTTCATTGCTGTGTGTTTCTTTCTTTTTTCGGATGTGATATCCCCCCCCCCCCCCACACACACACACACACACACACACACACACACACACACACACACACACACACACACACACACACACACACACACCCATACACTCACACACGCATCAAGACGCACAGACATCCATACCCCCCGCACACACACAGGTGTACACACACACACTCACACACACACCCACACCCATACACTCACACACACATCATGACGCACGGACATACAGGTGTACACACACACACTCACACACACACACACACACCCATACACTCACACGCGCATCATGACGCACGGACATACAGGTGTACACACACACACTCACACACACACTCACACCCATACACTCACTCATGACGCACGGACATACAGGTGTACACACACACACTCACACACACACTCACACCCATACACTCACACACGCATCATGACGCACGGACACACAGGTGTACACACACACACACTCACACCTACGGTCTGTTTGTGTGTGTTGCCAGGTGCCAGTCCGCGTCCCCGCCACCCGCACTGTGGGGCAGCCAGCCACGGTGCCAGCAGCAGCAGCAGCAGCAGCAGCAGGCGGTGCTCAGCGACCCGGAGAGCTCCGAGAGGCAGGCGGGCTACGTGAGGACGGACGGGCGCCTGCTGGGCCACGCCGCCTGGAGCAGCAAGACCGCCAGCCTGCGCGGCGGCAGCGACGGTGGTCCCCCGGCGGTGGCCGCCGCCGCCCACTTTGACTCCCAAAGCCGACTCACCAAGTCCAAGAGCATCGGTTGCCTGGACAACCGGCTCTCCATCTACAAGCCGAGCGCCCGTTTGGGTCCGCAGGAGGGGGAGGCGGCGGGAGGAGGAGACGCGGAGGAGGACGACGACGAGGAGGAGGAGGAGAAGGAGGAGGAGGAGGAGGAGGCCTCGGGCCGCCGCGGCGTCCACGTCCACAAGCAGCCTCAGAGATCGGCGGCGCTCCCGGGGGGGGGAGGAGGAGGAGGAGGAGGAGGAGGGGAGAGGCTGAACGGCGGGTCCCTGAGCTGGAGCACCCAGTCGCTGGGACCGTCCCCGCACCACCAGGGCCACAAGCGCACCCTGTCCCTCGCCCGGCCGGCGCCGGGCGCTCCCCCGGCCACCATCCGCAAGAAGATCTCGGAATGGGAGTGCAGGCGGGTGTCTCTGCCTAGGATGAGCCTGTGTCTGGACAAGAGGTCGGGGGCCGGCGAGCGCGTGGGGGGCAGCGAGGGCTGCCCCAGCATGCTCTCCTCCCCCTGCAGCGAGAAGACGTTCGACTTCAAGGGCGCCCGGCGGATGAGCACCGCCTTCTCCGACTGCTCCTTCGCCGAGGAGGAGGAGGGGGAGGGGGGGGGCGGCGGTGCCGTGGACAGAGAGCTCCCACCGGGACGCTTCCAGAAGAGGACGGGCAAGGCCGAGGGCTCGGCCGCGTTCCTGCGCTCGCTGTCGGCGCGCAAGGAGAAGTCGGCCGTCCTCAACCGGATCCAGAAGATCGAGCAGGCCCTGAAGGAGAGCCCCGGCCCGGCCGCGCCCGTGTACCTCAACAACTGCTACGCCCTGGACAAGAGCAAGCACAGGTCGTCCCCCAGCGGCGCCGCGGGGGCCGGCGACGACTCGGACAGCGCGTGCGGCGGCGGCGGCGGCGGCAAGCGGGTCAGCGTCTGCTCCGTGACCACCGAGCCGGATACCGCGGCGGCGGCGGCGTCGTCGTCGTCCGAGCGCCTCTCCAAGGCCAGACAGAGGTACAGCGTGATCTCGGTCCGGTCCCAGAGCCCCGAGCCGGCCGAGCCGCAGCAGCAGCAAGCGACGGGGGCCCCCGGGACCCCCGTCAACCCGGTGCCCAAACCCAAACGCACTTTTGAGTACGACGCCAAGCGAGGCCCGGAGGGGGGGGCGTCGCCGGCGTCGCCGGCCAACGCGCCGGCCAACGGACTACTACCTCCGGGGGGAGGCGGCGCCCCCTCCCCCCCGCCGCCCTTGCCCTCCACCCCGGCCCCCCGCGCCGCCGCCGCCGCACGGGGCCCCAGGGCCGACGGGAGCCCCCCCCCGAGGAGACCCCGGGACAGGTGAGACGTGGGCTCTGATTGGCTGTGTGGACCCCCTTCACGTCGCAGGGCTGGGGAGGTTGTTTGTTTGTTGTGTGTTGTTGTTGTGTGATGTTGTGTGTTGGAGCGTTGCGTTGTGTTTTGTTCCGAGCTCAATGAAAATGAAACGAGATACTGAGCCATTTCGCTACGCAATGCAACGTGAAACGGCCGCCTTCTTGTGTAACTCCCCATAAACGCAGCGTTGGCTGAGCCTTTTATTTTTGTTGCAGTTGGAAACGTCCTGACATTTCGTTGTTAGGAAACAAGTATTGCCATGGGTTTCTCTGCCGTATTTTTTATTTGCATTCTTGCTCTCTGTTTCTTGACAGTATGAATATATGTGAATTGAACAGCATTGAGTTAGAGTTGTATACATTATTATAATGAATAGTTATTTTATTCTTTCGTGAGGAAACGGCCCATATATGGTATTATGACACTGGGTAATCTGGTTGGTCATCGATAAGATTAAGCACACCGTGTACACCTTTTATTTAGTTTCCATGAAGGCAAAGAATAAAAGGAATTAGGAACAATCCAAGCAATGAAAACATGAATTCTATCCACATTTTTCTTCACAAGAGTAAATATAGTTTTCAAGCCACTCTAACGCTGACTTTTGTAGACTTAAAGGGAAGCTAGTAAAATCTTACAATCCTTTAAAAACATAATTGCCCAAAGCTGTGTGTCTACTTTGTTCACCCGTGCTAGTGCGTTCAACAAACAGACCCAGACTCTTGTATTGTCTCTAGTTGATGGAGTAAAGGTGGGGCTGATGATATGATGTGCAGGAAATCCTCTAACCATAGCTTTTGTGTTAAACCTTCCATTCTGAACCTTACTTGAAAGCCGAGCAGCCGACAATGGTCCAAATATAGCCCAGTTCCTTTCACTCATATGCTCTCCTCCTGTTCCGTGGCTAAGACGTATGCCAACGAGTGCGTAGTGTCCAACAGGGAACCAGAAATATACCCCATGGCTTACATGAGTAACTTATTGGTTCAGGATCAGGGCGACTGTGTTCTGTGATTGATTTACTTGGAAATTGGACGAAGCAACTTTTAGTATACGAGTATACGCTCTCATCCTCTGGAATGTAATTAGTGGCTTTGAGATCGGGACTGCAGATGAGCTATTAACAAGCGTCTTCGTGCAGGAACTAGAAACGGCTCTCATCCGCCGAGAACAACGTGTGCGTGTGAGGCAGACTCTCAGGGATTTTAATGCACCGTTCATCTAAAAAAAAAAAAAAAAAAAAAAAAAAACAGCAGCAATCGCAGAGCTTGTTGTTTGCACTCCTCTCTGGGTCCCGTTTTTGTCCTGACTCTCTGCGGTTGTTTGTTTGCAGGGAGTCGTGTGAGGCGGAGGATGCCGCCAGCCTGCCCTCCTCCTCCTTACCCACAGAGAATGGCGGCACTGTAACCACGGTGACGCGCGGTCGCCCCTGTTCCAAAAGCACTTTAGAGGAGAACGCCTACGAGGACATCGTAGGTAAGCAAACGACGCATCTCCTCGTTCTTGGGTACAGCACACCTGCCGTTGCCTTGATACTCACGCCTCATACCCACTGTACACGTCGACGGAAGGGGGTGGGCGTGTCCGACGCACGGGGTAAAACACGATCCGCGCATAACGTGCGTATAACGCGATCTGATTGGCCGACGGATCCGTCGCTGCCTGAAAAGTTCAACTTTTCTCAACTTTTTGGACGCGAGAGACGGAGCCGATTTGACGGACGGGACCCACAATGCATTTCGGGAGCGTCCCCATGTAGAGTCAATGAGGTCCGTCGACGGACGTGTGCAGTGGGTACGAGGCGTTAGTCTTGCTGTGTTTGATACGCGGGGGATATCTTAATCTATATCCAAATGAGTGTTACAGACAGTTGGAGATATTTTCATATGTATTCATTCCTCTTGGTTTAATGCTAGATCGCAAAGATGTGATGGGATGATTTCTAGGTTTTGGTTATCAGGGGCAGCAGTTAGGGTGCCGCTTATGCTTTATTCTAATTATTTGCGTTGATATAATTTGTCTCGTCCGTGTCCAATTCATCCGGGGAGTGGATGATGTGCCCAGAACTAGTTGTCTTCAGAATGCTGCCTTTGAGAACAGGCTCAGAGTGTGGAGAGAGAAGCACGGTCCTTTCAAAACATATTATGTCAGGTGAGGGGACAGCGCGTGTTTGGTTTGTCCAGTGGAAAAACCACAAAGAAAACACTGTGTGCTTAGAACGATACCCGAGATGTGCAGTAATCAGGGAACATAAAAAGGGGTTGTAGAAGTTGCATTACTCCAAAGTGAAGAGAACGAAACAAATGTTTTGAAAAGGATTCGATCCGTTTTTACTAAGGTAGTTCTCATGAAATACTTGATACTAACGGATACTACACGCTCTCTCGGTACAACCTCGGCCACGGAGGGAGAGTCCACTCTAGAAAAACAAACTGGGCACTCAACCAATAGGCAGACGGCGTCGTTCGGTGATGTTGATACAGGCATTGTCATTGGATAGGCAACTCCCTATATCTAAATGTGTGGGCGTACAGAAAAAAAAAGCCCTCTATGAAGTCGAGGTTTTCCTGTTATTTGGACTCCGGCCTAGGCATGAGAGCCGCGGAAAACCGGGCCGGACGGCAGCATGTGGCTTTGCTTCCACCAATCAGAATTTGAGGGGCCCGGCTGTTACTCCCAAAAAGATTCCTTCCCACTTTCTACAGTACGGTCCAGCGTCCTCCATCAACACCACCCTGTAGGAACAGAAAACACAACCAGCCCCTTTCAAACCACATCATCAGTAGCCCGGCATAGCTGATTGCTGCATTTTTGTCGTGTTCATGGTTTTGAAGATCATTCGGAAAAATAAACTAAAGTCCTCTGTCGTCAAGAGAAGACGACAGTCGTTGAGCTATCGTTGTCATATTGCTGAGTAATCAGCATTTTCAACACGGAGGACGACCTTTTATGGACAGGATGTGCATCCCAGTGGGCATATACTATGTACACGCTCCCGAGTTCTCAGCACGCTAAAGAGGCTGGAGAGAATGTACAAAGCGCTGGATATGTTTAGGAGTCAAATTCCTTTCCACTAACAAATGACCCGAGGCATGGCGCACAGCACAAGTGCCAGTTTTTCTTGTGTGTATGAAATGAGTGTCAGTTCGAGCAGTGTCTTAAGCCAGCCATCATAAATCAGTTCCCCTAGCTGATGAGACAGTAATACAATAACGTTCACATTGGAAATTTGTTTTCAGGATTCATGAGGAGGAGCAAATGCCAGTTCTTTTCTCTTTCGGTTCACTCCGATCCAGTTCCTTTCAACGCATATTGACCCAACGGGGTTGAACTTGGATATGTCTTTTTCGAGGGCTTTTGTTTCCACACAGTAAATGATGAGAGGTGGTCTGAGCTACAAAGGCTGACAGGGTTGACACTGGGACATGTCAACAAAACCTCCTTTGTCCAGCCACTCCAGCAGTACAGAGTACGGGATCTATTGCAAATAATGATCAGTTCTAGAGACTCTGAAGAGTTCTCGAGGATTAAGTCAGACTGGGGGCCCCGGAGGTGTGGCACATTCCATGGGATATTTTATTAGACTTTTTTTCCAATAAAAATAAACTGCCACAAATTGCTGGTTTATGGATTCCTGGTTGCATGTAGATAGCATTGACTCATTCATTGATTCATTCATTCAGCATAGGTCTGGGAGTTTTGAAAGGGAGGCAGCGTTGAGTCCTATGATTGTACTCAATTGTTGTCAGGAGTTTTTAATAGAGAACAAGCCAGTCCTGACGTTTGCGACAGTAAAACAATATTTCCATAAGTTTTTTTTAATTCTTTTAGATAACAGCCTTCTTTGGTTCGGCCGCTCGAAGAGCAACACAGCAGATAACAGGATGAAGGTTGAGGGGGACGTTTGCAAATGAGTCAAACCCAGTGGGTACGCATGTAGCACTGTGATGTTGCTTTAAACATGAATGGCACCCGAATTATATATATCACATTAACATCTGCAAACCTAGAAGCTAGAAGACAAGGTTTACAGCAAACACTGGAAAATATGGACCAGCGGGTTTGTTATTCTTTGCTGTGAAAGCATTCAGAATCCTAAAATACTGGGCATGCCCCCACACAGATTTCAGTCGAATGTGGTTAAAGGCAGTCACTTCTCAGGATGGAGGCACTCTTGTGTTTTGTGCTGCCGACAACTGTTTACACGAAAATTCTAGCCCCTCCACCCCCACCCCCACCCCCACCACCACCACCACCACCTTTTCTCTTTTTTTTTGCCCAGTGCACATTTCTCTTTGACCACATGAGCGGGCCGAGCGGTGCCACTGTAGCCAGCGCCGCCCCTGGTCATTCCATTGGGAAACCTGATACAGCCATTGTACGCCCCGCTTGTTTCCTTGTCTGGATCGGCCCAGACTGGAGTCTATTGGTTAAACACAGAGGTACAATCAGCGTGTTGCAAAGCTTTGTCCACTCCCTTTGAATGGTGTGCTTGTGTGTGTGCGTGTGTGTGTGTGTGTGTGTGTGTGTGTGTGTGTCCTAAGTGAGAGAAAGATTTGGATGTTTGCAATCAGAGCAGTTGATGAGTACCCTCTGGCAGACCAGCAGCCACAGAGCCCTACCATTATGCCCTGCAGGCTTTCATTACGGCACAGCTTGGGGTTGCACGGCGTTGTGTTACGTTGCACGAGGGTTCAACTCCACCAGACCCTCTCATTCTGTACATCTATCAGCTTCAAATCACACGGCAGCAATCGCCTAGGAATCTCATTACTTTTTTGACACGACCAAACACTCTGTTATAGTCTTGTGGACTTGAGGTTTTACCTCAAACGTTAAATTAACCCAAAGCTGTTCACGAGACATAGCATTGTGCCAGTAGGTGAGTTGTTCAATTCGTTTTTTCCCTTCCCCCGCCCCCTTCCTTATTATTGAGTCGAGTATGGTGGAGCAAAGCCCTGCAAAAAAAAAATATGCTGTTCTCATGCTTTCTTATGATAGGGAAAACAACTTTTCTTTCTGTTTGAGCGCTCGCTCCCTCTATGCGTCTTGATGCCATCTGGCTCTGTTTTTACCCTTCACTGCAGTTCCTTGACTTTCTCACAACCTTTTTTGGACTGTGCCAAAAAAGCTATTCTCAGTGCACATGTCTGAATGAACATGGGCTGTGGTGTTACACAAGAGTTTCCTTTTTATTGACGTTGGCCTGCGCCCAAGTGTGACATCAGCCGGCGAGTTGGTCTGTGATACAGACCAAGCTCTTCCCAGATCTGTTTTCCCTCTCTATCTTTTCAGTATGTAACAAAATGGTTTAATACTACATTCATCTACATATTTCAATTCCGCTGTGTTAAATTCCTCCCTTTGGTGGGCTTGTAAATAAAGAATGAGCGTTGCTCGTGTGATGCCCAGGTGAGGAACCTGGGGAGCAGGGCTTATGGCTTATGGCTAAGGCCTATGGCTTATTCAAGCCTCTCCACCACCGCAAATTCAAAAGCAAAGCACACACTAAAATTAAGCCTTTCTGGCTACTTTACTGGAGTTGCTGTTGGAGGGTTGACAGATACCGTCTAGGTTGGATTGATTGGATCCATGTTAGATGGCTTTTTATTTGCACGGTTTTTATGGATTTCTTGCTGTAAAGCTGCCTTCTCATCACTTCTGTGAACGCTTTTGTTCAAACTCAAATTATGAGAAAGAATGAAACCCGTCTGACCGTGACTTAATTATCCCATGGATTTGATTTCTCTTCAAATCAACTCGGTCTGTGAAGACAATTCAAATCGGAACAATGGAAAGGGGCTTGCAGTAGCAATGGTTATATAAAGCAGGTTTAAACCAAAACAGAGACTCCTGCTGTCTGCTGTCTGAGGATGTTACGCTTCCCAGTTTGAGAACAAGTGTCTCAGAGGATGACCCGGAGCATCTGTGCAGTCCATTGAGCAGTGCCGACTGTGTGCATGCCTGCGCCGTGATTCACCAGGAGTCCAGTTGTTTTTGTTCTGAACGGAGGCGGCTCCAATCAGGCGACTCCAGACAGCTGCAGGGGACTTTTAGAACCTCTCCATGTGTGTGATGATTTGTCACCTATCCTGCCCTCTGGACAAGCCTTCACGGCCTCCGATTGCCTTGCCTCTCATCGTCCATCCCGTACATGCTTGTGGAAGTGGTGATCCCTTACACGCCTATAAAATGAATTTCCCAGCCTACTGACCTGCTCCACAGAAAAGGAGAACCCGTACGAGGACGTGGACCTGAAGCGCAGGACTCTGGTCCGGAAGTCGTGTCTGTTTCCAGAGGGCGACCGGTCCTGGAGCTCCATGGAGAGGAAGCTGAACTCTCCACCTCAGGTACAGCCAGCTGGGAGCACACAGGTTCTTCTTTTGTTTTTTTTTGTTGTTGCGGTGAACACAAAGGCACACAAAGCTTTTACAGATAAACTTCAGTCTCACTGCAAAGAGTTTGGCATCTGTTCCACCACAGGAAGCAGTTTGATGTGTTTAGTCCCGGTGAGGTCTCGGACAAAGAGCCCCGGCTCTCAGAAGAAAGAGAGAGAAAAATGAAAGCATCTATCCCGGACCCAAAAAAAAAAAAAAACACAAATTGAGAAATGATTTCTAGAATGCCGCAGAAAACGTTTTTTGAAGCTAATAATGTCATGGAATGTCACTGTAACGGCATTCCTGAAACGTGAGCTGCACAACACATGGCCTCCACAGAGACATCTGCGTCTTGTCGTCTCTCTCATTAGTTGCCATTAAAACCCAGCAGCAGTCAGTCTCTGCGCCTCTCCGACCCCGGGGACAGGAAGAGCCACCGCTCCACCCAGCTGTCCAAGCGCCACAGCCACGACGAGATGCTGCTCCTGCCCTCCGCCAGTGTCCTGATGGAGGACGGCTACTCCAACGCCAGCGACTCCCTGGTCTCCCGTCGCCACCTGAGGATCCCCAAGGTACCGGCCTTACGGACCCTCGTTCAGTCCGCGTCGCCGTCACGTCACAGCCGTCGCTGGAGGCCCAGCAAGGCAGCAAAGGGAGGCAACTACAAATAGGAGATTACACCAACCATCCAAGTGATGCCGTCTTAGAAATGTAGTATATATATATATATAGTATAGTCTGTTGTTGGTATGGATAGGTTACTTTGGGGTTTGTCATGTACTTGGTGGAACAGGGGATTGATCATGTGACTCTCTTAATTAGTGAGCGAGTTAATTAAGAGAGTTATTGTTTGACCAGACACAATCCCGTAGATAATGGAACAGTAATGTAGTTAAGTTGATGCTTAACAAACACTTTCAAGTATGAGATGACGGTTACTTTATCCCGAAACCTTATAAAATAAAACATAATAGCCGGTGTAATAACACTGTTGTTAACGATCAGATTGAGGGCCTATTGGCTGTCTCACATACGAATGCCGGGCGAAAGCAACATGTTGTGCACTAATGAGCATCGCTAGAGTGGTGACAATAATTGTATCATTAAATATGCATGCATAGGCCTAAAGGTATTGTTATATATAGGAAGGCTTTTAGTTTCTTGGTAGTCTTTAAGCCGTTGTACGTTTGTATGTCGTCTTGGCAGCTTGTACAGAGAATCAACTCCATTTACTGCACTAAACGGGGAAAGAAGCGTCTGAAAAAGCTGTCCATGTCCAATATGGAGACTGCGTCTCTGCGAGGTAAGGACGTCTGGGTTTCCCTCTGTCCTCGGGCGAGATGAGTAAATATTTGTTTTCCAGTCTCCCACAAGGAATTCTGGCTACGCACTTCTCCTGGCATAAACACAGAATGTCTCCTAAACCGTGGAAACCTCCTTGTCTCCGTTCCGCTCGCAGATGACAACAGCGAGAGTGAGAGCGACTCGGATGACAGGTTCAAAGGTAAGAGGTCAAAGCAGGCATGTGAACTCCCAACGTCTAGCGGTGAGGTGTTACATTCTACACGTGGACCGCCGTGATTCATGCCTGTGGCACATTCAAATCCTTTTAAAGTGCGAGAGTTGTTTTCCCACTCAAAAGAGTCCTCCAGAGAAAAGTATTTGCGTTGCAGCTGGATTAGCGCTAAACTACACAAGGGTGTTTCTGACCGGATGAAGTTCAAAAGGCAGAATGTGTGCAGAACGTTTACCTTTGTGTGCTTGTATATGAACGCCACAAAAAGGAAGTTCTGAAAGAGTTGCTAATAAGAAGGATTTTCATTGGTGGTCCTTTTCTTTCGGATCAATTGATGGATCATGGGGTCTATTCATTACTGCATCGCATTACCACAGCTCAAGCGATTGGCTTGCTTTGTCTGACTCTTCAATTCTAATGATCTGAAAGAGAAAATATAAACGAAATATTAGCACGCATGGAGGTTTTTTTTAGTTTTTCTTAATCAATCCCAATCAATTAACCGACTTCCAATCAATCAATTATTTATTTATCAATCAACCAATGCAAATCCGAAGCTTTGACTCCACACAGTGAAGGGAGGACCTGCCTGTCGTGTCAACACGTGCCATGCGTGTGTTTTAACCGTTGTAGCCCTTGTTTCTCCAGCCCACACCCAGAGGCTGCTGAAGCTGCAGTCCATCCTTCGCCGGGCTCCTAGCTACCGCACTTTGGAGCTGCAGCTCATCGAGTGGCAGGAGAGGGAGCTCTTTGAGTACTTTGTGGTGGTTTCACTGAAGAAGAAGCCCACCAAGAACTCATTCTCCCCAGAGGTCACCTATCAGTTCCCCAAGGTGAGCACAGGACAACCCTCACAAACACTGGAGAATACAAAAACCTGGTCGTACTCTGGGATTGGAACATGCAGGACTGGACACCCGGTTTTAACCTGTTTAACTGGAGTTGTTTACTGTTTACTGGAAATACAGGCAAATACAGACACAAGAGAGTTTGGCGTTCGGGGCACTTTGGACCAATTAGGAGAGTCATGAGACAGTCTTTCATCTTAGACAGATCAAAGCGACAGAGAAAAAAAAAAAACGAAAAAGGCAAAAGTGCCTCAACGGCGATCTTAAAAAGGATAGAGTTGTCAAACAGTACGGTTGGATTTCGTACGGCTGTGACTTCTTCGACCGACCGGCACTCGTTTACCGTAGTGGCCGTACACAGTCTCACGATATGACGACCGTTGCCTGGTGTTAAACCGTGTGCCTAACCTGGTATTGATTGTCCTTACCAATTGATTCCCTTTAGTTTGTCACATCATCATTACCATTCGGTTTTCCATGGAAAGGGGGAACCGAATGGTAATGATAATGTGCCAAACGAAGACTTACTGAGGCTGATAAAAAGAGGAGCAGTGTCCAAAGTGTACGACCGCCCAGGCAGTGTCACGCGTTTCAACACATTCATTTTGGACAACATTTTTTTTTAATTATGAATGAACAAATATACAAAGATCTACAAAAATATGTTCATACAATATTTTCATACCAAACAAATATGCTCTCCAAATGTACTTTAGCCGCAGAGGATGCTGGCCAGGAGCAACATTGATTATTTTATCTGGGTCTTGGGTCGGGAAAGGTCTTGGGAGCCTATTGTAAACATTTGCTACACTAAGGCAACTGTTTTTTTTTTAATGGCGTACATGGGGTTGGTTATTTATAGATATCCTTTTTAAAGGCTATTTAAGGGTGAGTTAAGCAGTATTGTCCCTTGGGAGCCATAGGTATGTCGTGAGCAGAGACAAAACACAGTGTGGGATGACGTCAAGGTTGGAGGAAAGGGAGGGGACCGAATATGTGGGGTTGATGAGGTTGCCGGGGGAGAGGAGAATGTGAGGGGGGGGGGGGGG
>NC_140282.1:18479342-18516035 GCF_964030765.1 Micromesistius poutassou
CCTTTACAGCACGAAAAAAAAAAGCATCATCCAACACAAAGCCTCAGTTGTCACTTAAAATAGAAAACTGCGCAGAATGATGCAACTTCAAATCAAGGATGGCCTCATTTCTCATGAGCACACTTGATGTCAGAAGTTTGCAACCAACCACATAATCACCAAACACGCACGCACACACACACACACACACACACACAGACACACACACAAACAGTTCCCATGTTTTCCACGCCGCTGCGTCTTAAGCACGACACAGGCACTGAAGTGATTCCGGTGCACATGTATGTAACCTGGCATTAATGAGACACTCGGGGAATAGCAGAAGCTGCCAGTTAGATCTCAGTTCCGGTTCCCACTCTCCCAACGCACAAATCCCCCCGCTCCCTCGCCGTCACGTCAGCAGCAGGAGCGGGGATTAGAAGTTCCTCCTTTGTCCCCCCCCCCCCCCCCCCCTCCTCCTCGTTTTGAATCGGTCCTGCACAATCTCTCCCCGGGGAGCGGGGATCAGGTAAGGGTGTGTTTATAGGGTGCAGGAGGGTGATTATGAACACGTGCGGCGCCGTGCGGATCCGCCTCATTATTCTCTTGCGGAAGGAAAAACACGCTGATAGAGTATCTCCAGAGCCCGGTGGATGAGCTCACAGGGAGCTGGCCGTCAGGCGGCAGGTTTGTCACACTCGCGGAGAACCACGGATTAAGTTGGCGTTCTGTGGCGTCGCCTGTTTTTTTTGGTGTAAAAACACACACACATGAGCGAGGCAATAACGGCATGGAAGCGGGAGATGAAGAAAGGAGGGTTAATGAATGCTTTGCGAGACGGGCTAAAGCGCGACCGCCTTGATGTTTCATTTACATATGATAATTGAGGTTATAACAGGCCTTTCATTTAGCAGTGAATATAAATAATCTATGCGCTTGTGTTGATCCATCTTAGCGTTTGAGGTGATTGAGTTTAATCTTTTTAATGATGTTTTTTCCAGATTTACTTTCTGCGTGTGTGCCCGTGTGACACGTTGGAAAGTGTTTTATCACACACACACACACCCTTTTCTTTTCCAGTCTCCGTCTCACCGTCGTACCGTAATAGCTGCACATAATCACTGTTGTATCGCCGCTCAGTGGCTGTCGCAAAACCCTCTTTAGTTTGTTTGCTTTATTGTGTGTGTGTGTGTGTGTGTGTGTGCATGCGTGTCGGTGTGTGTGTGTGTGTGTGTGTGTGTGTGTGTGTGTGTGTGTGTGTGTGTGTGTGTGTGTGTGTGTGTGTGTGTGTGTGTGTGTGTGTGTGTGTGTGTGTGTGTGTGTGTATGTACACGTGTGCCTGTCGGTGTGTGTGTGTATGTGCCTGTCGGTGTGTGCCTGTCTGCGTGTGTGTCTGTGTGTGTACGTGTGCCTGTCGGTGTGTGTGTGTGTGTGTGTGTGTGTGTGTGTGTGTGTGTCTGTGTGTGTACGTGTGCCTGTCGGTATGTGTGTGTATGTGCCTGTCGGTGTGTGTGTGTGTGTGTCATTCCTCCCTGACAGAGATCCTCATCCCTGGAGACGTCGCTGACAGCCCACGGGAGCGGCGCCGACGAGGCGCCCGGCAGCCGGCGCTGCTCCGGCTCGGCGTGTGGGAGGAGGAGCAGCCGCTCGCTGAGCATCCCGGCAGAACCGCCCGCCGCCGCCCCCGCACCCCCCGCACCCCCCGCACCCGGCGCCGCCGCCGCCGCCGCCGCCGTCAGCCTGGGGGGCGGAGCTCTGGACCAGGTAGCGCACACCGCCCCCTCCCGCCGTCAGCCTTACGCCTCACGTGTACACCGTCCGCCGACGGGAGAGAGAGGGGCGTGTCCGACGCACGGGGGGTAAAACACGATCTGCGTATAAACGTGCGTATAATAATAATAATAACGGCGATCTGATTGGCCGAACGGATCCGTCGCTGCCTGAAAAGTTCAACTTTTCTCAACTTTTTGGACGCGAGAGACGGAGAGCGATTTGACGGACGGGACCCACAATGCATTTCGGGAGCGTCCCCATGTAGAGTCACTGAGGTCCGTCGACGGACGTGTGCAGTGGGTACGAGGCGTTATCCCCCCCCCCCCCCTCTCTGAGAGGATGCTACGGGCCGCGAGACGCAGCCGCAAACCACTTACACAATCTTAAGGCTGATATTGATTTTCCGTTTGGTTTAATTTTTGTTTTAAATACAGCTGCCTTTAATGTTGACTTGGTTGTTGTGTGTGCATACAGTATATTAATTATTCAATTAACCGTTAAATAGACTCACATGCTCGACACGGTCTTGTGGTGTGATGTGGGTGTGATGTTTTTTGTTCAAAGTCCGCCCCGCGTTCCTTGTCCCGCCCTCAGTACAGCCGCGTGGACGAGAGGCGGAGGAGGTCGTCCGACGGGGTGATCCAGTGCGTCGCCCGGCAGAAGAACCCTGCAGCCCCGGTCGGCCGCACGTGCTGCAGAGGACAGAGCTCCCTGCAACTCCCGTCGCCTTTGTTGTACTATAAGACGGAGCCAGGTGCTGCAACGGTTTCATTCATGTAACGCGTATTGTTCGGCTGCTGCTGCTGTCCTTTAGACAGCAAACGCCCAAGCTGTTTGTTTTTTTTAACGCACACCTCTCTCCAATCAGAGCACCCGTTCTCCAAAGACGAAACGGAGTACAAAGTGGAAGAGAAATGCTACAAAGCGAGGAACGGCCGGAAAAACAACAGGTAAACCAGGTCAGAACGGTGACAGGCTTGAACCGGGAAGTCAGGCTTGGAAAACCGTCGAGTCACCACCTCCTCCTCGTGTGTGTGTGTGTGTGTGTTTCGTTGAAGCGAGAGGGACTTCCTGGGGGCCGGCGCCGACAGCCCAAAGGTCCCGGTGGTGTGTCTGGAGCGGCTCAAAGTCCTGGTGTCCCGCCTGCCGCCACACGGGCGGCGCCAGAGCGACCCGCTCCCGGCCGGCGCCGGCGCCTGCTGCTCCCGGGAGCCGGGCCGGGCTGACGGGCGGGGCCAGGTGCGTGCCTTACCTTCTCTTCTCGGGCCGCGGTGTTAAGGTGCAGGTGTTAAGGTGCAGGTGTTAAGGTGTAGGTGTTAAGGTGTAGGTGTTAAGGTGTAGGTGTTAAGGTGCAGGTGTTAAGGTGTAGGTGTTAAGGTGTAGGTGTTAAGGTGCAGGTGTTAAGGTGTAGGTGTTAAGGTGTAGGTGTTAAGGTGCAGGTGTTAAGGTGCAGGTGTTAAGGTGCAGGTGTTAAGGTGCAGGTGTTAAGGTGCAGGTGTTAAGGTGTAGGTGTTAAGGTGCAGGTGTTAAGGTGCAGGTGTTAAGGTGTAGGTGTTAAGGTGTAGGTGTTAAGGTGTAGGTGTTAAGGTGTAGGTGTTAAGGTGCAGGTGTTAAGGTGTAGGTGTTAAGGTGCAGGTGTTAAGGTGCAGGTGTTAAGGTGTAGGTGTTAAGGTGCAGGTGTTAAGGTGTAGGTGTTAAGGTGTAGGTGTTAAGGTGTAGGTGTTAAGGTGTAGGTGTTAAGGTGTAGGTGTTAAGGTGTAGGTGTTAAGGTGCAGGTGTTAAGGTGCAGGTGTTAAGGTGTAGGTGTTAAGGTGCAGGTGTTAAGGTGCAGGTGTTAAGGTGTAGGTGTTAAGGTGTAGGTGTTAAGGTGTAGGTGTTAAGGTGCAGGTGTTAAGGTGCAGGTGTTAAGGTGCAGGTGTTAAGGTGTAGGTGTTAAGGTGTAGGTGTTAAGGTGTAGGTGTTAAGGTGTAGGTGTTAAGGTGTAGGTGTTAAGGTGTAGGTGTTAAGGTGCAGGTGTTAAGGTGCAGGTGTTAAGGTGCAGGTGTTAAGGTGTAGGTGTTAAGGTGCAGGTGTTAAGGTGTAGGTGTTAAGGTGCAGGTGTTAAGGTGCAGGTGTTAAGGTGCAGGTGTTAAGGTGTAGGTGTTAAGGTGTAGGTGTTAAGGTGTAGGTGTTAAGGTGTAGGTGTTAAGGTGTAGGTGTTAAGGTGTAGGTGTTAAGGTGTAGGTGTTAAGGTGCAGGTGTTAAGGTGTAGGTGTTAAGGTGTAGGTGTTAAGGTGCAGGTGTTAAGGTGTAGGTGTTAAGGTGTAGGTGTTAAGGTGTAGGTGTTAAGGTGCAGGTGTTAAGGTGCAGGTGTTAAGGTGCAGGTGTTAAGGTGTAGGTGTTAAGGTGTAGGTGTTAAGGTGTAGGTGTTAAGGTGTAGGTGTTAAGGTGCAGGTGTTAAGGTGTAGGTGTTAAGGTGCAGGTGTTAAGGTGTAGGTGTTAAGGTGTAGGTGTTAAGGTGCAGGTGTTAAGGTGCAGGTGTTAAGGTGCAGGTGTTAAGGTGTAGGTGTTAAGGTGCAGGTGTTAAGGTGTAGGTGTTAAGGTGCAGGTGTTAAGGTGTAGGTGTTAAGGTGTAGGTGTTAAGGTGCAGGTGTTAAGGTGCAGGTGTTAAGGTGCAGGTGTTAAGCTGTAGGTGTTAAGGTGCAGGTGTTAAGGTGCAGGTGTTAAGGTGTAGGTGTTAAGGTGTAGGTGTTAAGGTGTAGGTGTTAAGGTGCAGGTGTTAAGGTGTAGGTGTTAAGGTGTAGGTGTTAAGGTGTAGGTGTTAAGGTGTAGGTGTTAAGGTGTAGGTGTTAAGGTGTAGGTGTTAAGGTGCAGGTGTTAAGGTGCAGGTGTTAAGGTGTAGGTGTAGGTGTTAAGGTGTAGGTGTTAAGGTGTAGGTGTTAAGGTGCAGGTGTTAAGGTGTAGGTGTTAAGGTGTAGGTGTTAAGGTGCAGGTGTTAAGGTGTAGGTGTTAAGGTGCAGGTGTTAAGGTGTAGGTCTTAAGGTGCAGGTGTTAAGGTGTAGGAGGACTAGACTAGAAGGCGATCCTTCAAACAGGCATTTGTTGATGTTGCGCCCCTTCAGATACACGCTTGTTTATAGAGCGCCTTTCAGACACTAAAGATGGTAAAATGGTAAATGGACTGCATTTATATAGCGCATTTTTTGTAACCAGTGGCCACCCAAAGCGCTTTACAATATTGCCTGACATTCACCCGTTCATACACACATTCACACACCGACGGCGGCGTCAGCCACGCAAGGCGACAGCCAGCTGGTCAGGAGCAGTTAGGGTGAGGCGTCTCGCTCAGGGACACCTCGACACTCAGCGAGGAGGAGGAGCCGGGGATCGAACCAGCAACCTTGCGGTTACCAGCCAACCCGCTCTACCCCCTGAGACATTTATAGTGCTTTACAAAGGCATGAATCACGTTTCAAAACATGAAAAGGACAATCAATAAAACGACAGTGAAGGACAGTAAATAACAACAATTGGGATCTGTACCAAATATCATAGGGTTATAATTAACGAATAAGATTATAGGTAATAATAAAATATATACACACACACACTACAGCCGTAAGAATAATTGTATTGTGTGTACGTGTGTGACATACCTAAAGAAGCAATTTTAATGTAGGAGTTTTGGAGTTTTTGAGAGGTTTAATGCAAGTGAATCGACATTGTCTCCTGCTTTGTCTCCGTTTAGTTACTGTACCATAACTCGTCTTTGTTGCCCTTTTTCTTCCGTTTTGCACGCGTAGGAAAACCCCGGTGGCTCTGCCTTCAAGAGGGCCACCCTGTTGTTCAACACGCCCCCGTATACAGAGTCCCAGAGCCCGGGTCGGCCCACCGCACCCGGGTCGGACCTCTACGACCGCCGGGGGACCTCCGAGCCCAAACACGTGCCTTCTCCAGACCCGGACTCCGACTCCGAGCAGGAGCTGCTCTCGGAGCCCGACCCGGGCTACGACCCGCGGCTGGACTCGGACGCGTCCCAGGACTACGAGCCGCGCCCCGGGTCCTCGTCGTCCTCTGAGGGCGACCCCGACGCCGCGGCTCCGGAGGAATCGGCGGGCACCGGAGAGCGGGACAACCCCGGGAGAGGAGGAGACGACGCCTGGTCTGACGCGGCGGAGGTGGCGTCTGATCCCCTCGGGGCGGACCGCCGACCCCCGGGGCCGCGGGACTTCGCCCGTGGGGGTCCGGGAGACGAGGAAGACCTGCTGGACGCCGCTGGCGACGTGGACTCTGAGGCCGACGCCGACCGCCACCGCCGCCGCCGCCAGCACCCCCACCCCGACTCGGAACACGGCTTTCAGGCAGACGACAGCGACTCTGACGTCACGGCCGACCACCCCAGGGACTCCCAGTTCTCCGGCGAGTCGGACCCAGAGTTGGACCTATCGGACGCCGACGTGAACAACGACGACGACGACGACGACGACGACGACGACGATGACGACAGGGACGACGAGCCCCAGGCTCTGCGCTCCGACCTGGACGAGGGCTCGCCCAGGGGCCACAGGGCCCTGCTGATCGCCAACCCGGGACTCGGAGGGGAGGCGGGGGGGGGTCATCGCGGAGACGAGATGGAGAGCGAGGACTTCTGCGCCGTGTGTCTGATCGGCGGGGACCTGCTGTGCTGCGATCGCTGTCCCAAAGTCTTCCACCTGGCCTGCCACATCCCTCCGCTCCTGAGCTTCCCCACGTAAGCTTCCCCCCCCCCCCTCTCACGCACAAACCCGCACGCAACTCACGTCAGACAGTGTTTCCCACAGACCAGGTGGCAATGTGTGGCGGAGTTGTTGACGGGGGGGGGGGATAGAAAATGATAGAAAATGCGCGGATCATTTTCTTTATCGTGTGTCTTGATTTTCGCCCGTGCCTAAAACCGCCAATGCTTTGGTTATAACCGCGGGGGAGTTGGGTTGCGGGCGGACGGGGGGGATTGTTGACGGGGGGGGGGGGGTTTGGGTTGCGGGCTGGTGGAGTTACATTTAAAAATCGCATTCAAGTAAAAAAAACAAAACTGAATCAATTTGTGGCGCTCGTTGTTCAATCTGTGGCGCAGCGCCACACATCGGCCTATGTGTGGGAAACACTGTCAGAGCAGGGCTCGCATCGACAGCCAAAACTTGTATTCTCTGATGCCTGCGGACAGACGACACGACGACGTGGTGGTTAACTTGTTTTTTTTTTTCTTTTCTGCACTTGCACTCCTGCACCTCTAGGGGTGACTGGATATGCACCTTGTGTAGGGACGTCCTGCAGCCAGAAGTGGAGTACGACTGTGAGAGTGAAAGGACCGCGGCAGCAGCACCAGGACTGTCCTCCAGTGACCAGCGAGTGAGTCGTCTTCTGACAGCAGTCAAAGCTGTTGAGATAATTAGAATGAGCAGAATCCAGTATTAATGTGATGTATAAATACATATATTTTTTCCTTGATTGCTTATCAGACATTTAGCGCCACACTCCTGTCTGTCTATAGTGTGTGTGTGTGTGTGTGGTGCTAAATGTCTGATAAGCAATCAAGAAAAAAACGAATTATACATTGCAGTTTTTTTTTAACAACGCGAACGAATATGCGGCCTCAAACGCAAAGGCCTTTCTTAGCCAATTCCAGATATTCATTGCGAAACGCAACCGGGAATACCATTGTGTGCTCAGGAGGCGAGGTGTACACTCTATCCATCTAGATATGTTCTCGTCTTGACAGAATCTCTTACGGAGGCGTTGTACGTAATTTGTCACTGGCTGTCAAGGCACTGACACAAGGGGTGCTTCTTATGCTAATAGCTGTTGAAACATCACTGTGCTGGGTTGTTTTGAGCGATTCCTAGCCTTTGCAACGCCGTCATTTGACAAGATTTGTGGCGTTATTCAAAGCTATGTAGACCACGGTTGTGTTACAAGCCTGAAACCTATATGTGCCTAACCTACATATGAAGCAGGGTTTCTCATAAACTGACCCCGTTCTTAGCATGTTGTGCCCTTCATGTAAAAAGATTTTTTTTTTGTAATCTTGATACAATCTAGGTTAAAAAGGGGGTTGTAGAATCTATATTTCACATGGTAGATAGGGCTTATAAGTGATCAAGTAATGTGCTCTGTGTTTTTACTTGACGATGAAGAGATGATTTTGTGTTGATCGAATAATCAACACTGGTGTGTGTGTGTGTGCGTGCGTGTGTGTGTGTGGGTGCGTGTGTGTGTGCGTGCGCTGCTATTTGCCTGCATCATTTAATGACGTTGTATTCTGTTTGCTCTCGGAAGAAATGCCAGCGCCTGACTCTCCTGCTCTTCAGTAACGTCCTCAGCGCTCCCTTCCACGAGCCCGTCAGTCCGCTCGTAAGTGGCCATCGTTTGCCCAAAGTTCTGGTGAAAAGCCAACTCTTAATGCACCCTCACGTCTCCTAACGCAGCCCGATTCAACGTGGAATGTTTCTGAGTGAGTCGGGGGGGGGCCATCCTTTTAAGAGGTTATTGCTTTTTTTTTTTTTTTTACATGCAGGCTCGACATTATTATCAAATCATCAAAAGGCCCATGGACCTGTCTCAGATCAGGGCGAGACTCAGCAAGGGCAACGCACGCCGGTACGCCTCTCCGGAGGAATACGTCGCTGACGTCTATCTCATGTTCCGTAACTGTGCCAAGTTCAATTACGTGAGTACCAAAGCAGTGTCTCACTGCAATTGATTCAGCCGACGTGTGTGTGTGTGTGTGTGTGTGTGTGTGTGTGTGTGTGTGTGTGTGTGTGTGTGTGTGTGTGAGTGTGTGAGTGTGTGAGTGTGTGAGTGTGTGAGAGTGTGTGAGAGTGTGTGAGAGTGTGTGAGAGTGTGTGAGAGTGTGAGAGTGTGTGAGAGAGACAAAACATGCATAATAACACCGTGACCGTTTTTCAATGCACATGCTCTTGTCTTGTTGTTGTGGTCTTGTAGTCCTCCCTCAACATCATATTCGTCAGCAAAAGTGACGAATAGCTAAACTCGAGTTTGTCTTCAGCGGAGGCTAGTGAGAACGCCTGATGCGTCGTCGTCACGCCCACAACACCAAGGACACATCGGTTGTGCGAACTCTCCGATAACAAGGGATGCAACGAGAAGGGATGTCCTTAGGATGTCCGGGATCAACATAAAACTTATATATATGAAATAATGTTTTTACCAAAGTTATCTGATAACATATTAGGCGTGATGGTGGCAGTTTAGCTGTGGATTCTTTAATCATGTTAAGAAAAATGTCCTCCTCGTCTTTCAGGAAACTTGCTTGAATTGCTTTTTGGGACTATTCTATAGTATGATTAGGTTATTTACTGTGCATTTAGCCAATGTTTTATAGGGAATTTAATAATTCAATACATTTTAATAATATAACTTAATATATCAAATTGTATTGGCTTATATCTTGAATCAGTGAATATGAATACCATACAGCTGAGGGCTGGAACACTAACGTCTAACTCAACTGTTTAGAGCAAAGGGTTTCGTGGGTGTGAGGGTCTCAATGGTACAGCTATTTGCAAGAATGCAAATACAGCCTTGACCAACAGCCTGTATGTAACATATCGTGTCAATGTGTTCGACATCCCATCCACAGTTCAAATGAAAATGGTGTCGCTCAGTGGGACCTAACATGTTGATGGGGGACCCGTGTATCCACCGCAACCGCCCACTAAGTCTATTCCTGTAAATAGACTAATACTAAATAAACTGAAAACGTGCCTAGAACTAAATCCCACTACGACATCTAATATCAACAACTGAGCTTTTGTGAAGAGGCGTCTGAAAGTGGTGTCTCTTCCGCTTCAGGTGTACCTCGTTCCCCTGACGAGGTACACCTGACTGTATCACTACTCTGTAGCCGTTTCTCAATTCGCGTTCTCGTGTATTCTCGTGTACTTGCGTTCTCGGTAAACGTCATCAGTGGTAGCCCAAGCACTGTTCCAATTCCAATTACGCGAGAACTGTCGTAAAACCCGTGTGTGTTCTCGATGCGTTCTCGATGAGGCCGTTCTACCGAGGACGCATCGGAGGTGACTCGTGTGGACTTGGGACCGTTAAATATCCCAGAATGCATCATCAAGTCCGCTGCTGTTCCAATTGCAGGTGCGTACTCGCGTTCTCGGAAGTCTGTACTTGAAAGTCTGGACTTGCCAAGTACGTACTTCCAAGTCCGCGAGTACGTAGTCCGCATACTTGGTATTGAGAAACGGCTTTACTGTAAATAGATTGACTGAAAACATGCCTCGAACTAAATCCCACTACAGTATCTAATATCAACAACTGGGCTTTTGTGAAGAGGCGTCTAAAAGTGGTGTCTCTTCCGCTTCAGGTGTACCTCGTTCCCCTGACGAGGTACACCTGACTGTGTCACTACTCTGTGTGACACACTAAACTGTGTGTGACGCTGTAACGCTCTCTTCCTGAACGCAGCCCGACTCGGAGGTGGCGCAGGCAGGCCGGAGCCTCGAGTCCTTCTTCAACTCGCGGCTGAACGAAGCGTTCCCCCTCGGGGTCTTCCTCCCGGCCGGCTGCCAGGACTCCAACAGCGACGACGAGTACGACGAGGCGTACAGGGCTGCGGAGAACGGCTTCCCCTGGCCAGAGAGGAGGGAACAGTCTCACAGGAAGAGGAAGAGGAGACACTCGCTGAACTCCAGGAAGCATCACTCGTGATAAAGAAAGAGGGACGAGAAAACTGTACTTCTAGAATCGAGTGAAGTTTGTTTTCACAAGTTTTGAAGACTGTATTGGTATTCCTTTGCTTTACAGCGATTTATTCCTGTAATCGTGATGAAACGTTAAACCTGCACTAAGTATGTTTTTTTTTAAGGGCGGACAAAAGTGGACAAAAATAAAACAAGTTATGGAGAAGCCTTCCTTGGATGGATTTTTATCGTGGAGGAGTGCGTTTCATTCTTGAGAAGCTTTCTAGTTCTGATATTTTTTAACGGGAGAAAATGGCTGTGTGTAAAAGTTATATAGTGCAGGTTTTAAAATGGTCTAACATCGCATTCCAGTTTTCATTGGAAAATGTACACATACACAACATTGACATACAGAAGGCACTGAATGATAAATGTACGTAAAATGCTAGTTTGTTAAATATTTTTTCTAACTATGTATTTCACTTCTTACATACTGACTCAAAGATACTTCCAGTTCATTTTGAGATCTTAATATATAGACCCATAAATGTAAGTGATATTATGTACTACCTATAATCTGGTATGGTTTTTTTTTTTTTTTACACTGCACACTTGTTATGTGTCTTTGTGAAGTGGATATCTAGTATTTATTGTAAGCTGAGCATTACTACTAAATCGAAACCCCAATTACTATGTGCAGCACTTTGAAATGTTATGATTAATAATAACCTATCTTAATAATAGGCCTACTATACATATTTCTATATGTGGCTCTTTTAATATGTTCCTTTTAGTCACAAACAATTGCAGGCAGTTGTTTTCAGTGCTTTGTTAGACATTTTGGACCTGTTATTAAGTTATTTTGGCTTTATTCTTTTCAAGTAGAGCTGAAGTGACAGTTGAAGCTAAATGGCTAAAGCCTCCTTAGCTATTTGAGTAACACTGATTCTGGATGCTGGACCTTCACATGCAGCGATCCACCTAGTTCAGTTTGCTCAAGAACAAATTGAATTTACTCACTGTATTTGTGTTCGATTGTATTAAAGGGAATTCTTTATTCTAGTATAGTTTGTATATGTTAAGCTGGTGCTTCAACAAAGTGTTCTTCTACTGTTTAAATAACTCCTGTTTAACTAGAGTAACAAAGCATTGGTTTTTACTGAGCTTTCTTAGAGCTTCCCTTTGTATGTCATTTATTTGACTATATCATTTTTAAGAGTTTAATTTCATAAGTTATTCTAGATTGTAGGGCTCTTTATTGCCTTGGCACTTTCTAATCGATGTAATGTTGACATTGAACATTGTTTGTCGTGTTATCCATTATATGAAGTATAGGCATAATCCCTAATTAATGTATAGTTATGTTTTAAGAAACATTTTCTTTTGTGTCATCATACCAATTCTACATATTGATGTCAATAAAATCTGTTCAACAGACAAAGCTCGGATAAGATTACTATGGTTTTAACGGACTTTTCTTTGGCATTTGAAATATTGGCATTGATATTGGCATTTTAAATTAATATTTGTTTCGCAAACGCTGTGTAGGCCTATATTATGAAGAGGTTAAATATTTTATATTTATCTGGAGCACATATTTGATATAGATTTTACAAGAAAGACACCAAAAAGTACCATCTCTACACCTTTACCGTCAACAAGAAAGCACTGACAAAATGTAGGCTACTTTTACAACAAGCTCTTTATATAAAAAGTATTTTGCATAGCAAGCTGTTTTGTTCTGGCTGAGTCCAGTGTCTAATTATTTATTTGACAGAAAGATAGACTTTGCATGCCAACACAAAACGCTAACTATGCCAATAGGGCGAGTATAGAATAAGACTATGAATGAGGTACTACCATGGATGTATGACTTCATATTACTGCCATATGTTACTCCGCAAATTAAAGAATCTTGGGCAGTTTTCTGTAGCTCTTGCATGTTGTTTTTCACCACATACTTTACAAATTAGAAATTTCCTTAACGTTGATTGATTGACGTTTTTGTGCAAAACCTTGCAATAAAATGCCCTTTAAGCTACACTAAAAGTTTTTATTGATCAAAAATACCAATTTCAATACATTCTAATGCTTGAATTATGCTTAATAAAGGGATTTCATGGATCTGAGGTTCATAGATTAAAAAATATTTCTCTGGCAAATTACCATTAGGCCTACCTTGGAAGCGCAGAAACAAAAACAACTGACAAACCGGAGCTGAAGAAACACAGGTGAACATAATGAGTAATCAACACAGGTGAACCACTTACCACTAACGAGACATTTGAGCAGCAGTTCGTGGTGCTGTGGCAGGATCGTGACAACGGGAGCGTGCCATTGTTCCCACAGCCCTATGTTCCCACATTTCACTGTCACCGTTGGATCCTACCTCACTTGAGCCACAACATCTTGTCGGAATTGAGATAGGGTTAGCCCTAACCTAACCCTAACCGTAACCCTAACCCATTGAGCTAGGGTTAGCCCTAACCCTAACCAAACCCTAACCCTGTCTGCTATGCTTTTCACCAAATATTGTGGCAAAGAATTACTGATTAATTTACTATAAAGTGCTTCCAAAAAACGTAGGGAGGATAGGGCATAAATTGAAGGGAAATATAAGGAACACAAGACCTAATTTTGAAGATGTCCTAGACATGTGGGACCATAGGGTTTCATTTTGAGGAAAGTTTCTCTCTCTCTCTCTCTCTCTCTCTCTCTCTCTCTCTCTCTCTCTCTCTCTCTCTCTCTCTCTCTCTCTCTCTCTCTCTCTCTCTCTCTCTCTCTCTCTCTCTCTCTCTCTCTCTCTCTCTCTCTCTCTCTCTCTCGCATCCAGTCAGTAGAGTTTGGGCCTTTTTAAATCCTGTCTAGCCTCTTATTGTGTCCGATATTGGGTTTCCTTATTCTGAATCTATCTATAGTAAGCCATGATTAATGCTGGAAGCACATTTTCTGTGTGTTTGCTTTGGATGCAAGGCCTTGGTGCTGCATTGCATCACCAAGTGTTAAAAGGTTCAGTAGTGGATTGAACTGGGTGGGCTTTTGCATGTAGAGAGGCTCAGAAGATGAATTATCAATGCGTCGGCTAGGGACAACTACATGGGACTTTGATATTCTATAAACTCAAACACAATGCACTTCAACAAACAGACAAACTATTGTTTGTTTTCCCAGCGGTTGCCATAACACTTACTTTTTTTTGTTGTCATATAGCAAACACCATTTAAAGGGAAGTCTATTAAATGATCAACAGTAAGAGCAATAAAAACATGAAGCCTTTCTGAGTAAAAGCGCTACAACTATGAAATGATACCGTAAACGCCTGAGGGCCGGGCAGAATGACGAAGCTCCCAGGAGGAGATCCTTCTCCATCCAGATGGTTCTCTCTCTTTCCACATCAGACATACACACATGAATATCTGAAAGGAGATCTGAAAAGAAACATGTAATTTGTGTAAAATATGAAACATTAAACATGTTTAAATTACGACTGAGTGTCCCTATTTTTTTTCCATTAGCTTCCCTTCATGTGGAGACAAGAGTACAGCCTTTTTCAGGGCAACCCAGGACACAATTTATCTTTCACTGCAGATTCTGTTCGAACATCAGCACTAAAGAAATTCCATCCCAAACATTATTGTTACAATCTCGAATTGTATACATTCAAAGAGAGATATTAAAAATAAATACATACCATTCATTTTTTGTCTTAATGACATGTATTCCTTGTCATTTATTGGCAGGAATGTATGGAGGGTCGGTGCTATATTATATTACACAATGTGACATATACTATATTCTTTTCTGAGAAATAGACGGAAGGCATATATAGACGAAGCAATGGACAGTGCTATAACTCTGCTGTTGTGGTCACAGGGCAGCTCTAGATTCTAGCCCCTTTGATTGTGATCTCTCAGTCATAAGACCTGGAAGCCCTGGAAAGGAAAAATGTAAGGACATTTTTGACAAGGGAAGCAGTCCATGAAATTGAAAATTTGAAGAACGAATGACTTTCTCCCCCTTTTTTTAAACTGGGTTTTTAAAGTGGATCCCATCCCTCTTCTCTATAGATGTGCTCACACAGGCCAGTTACACATGTTGACATTTAATACTTGTGGCAGACAAATTGGACGCCGTCTGTGGTGACATGGTCAAGTGATGAAATGTCATGCTAAGTCACAGTCGTGTAGACATTCTTTCTATTTTAATTTAATTTCTATGTAGAAAAACAGACAGAATGATCGTAATGTACAAACGTATTTACTGCATTTTCCCCCAATACATAACTTTTTCAAATATGTTTTAATATACTAATAATATTTTACTATAGCTTAGACTAAGCATATTTTGTTACAGCATAGTTTTACTGGAAATGCATATGCGTAAGTGACGAAAAGGTCTTTGATTGTAGAATCTTTTAATCTTGAATTTCATTTTAAGCTTCCTCCAGAAGATTTATGGGCCAGGGATAATAATGGCTACAGACCAATGGTGTTCAGGTTGGAGGTGAGCTACATTTTATATTGTGTTTTATATATATATATATATATATATATATATATATAATATTGTTATGTTTGCATCTCAAAACAAATCAGCACTTTGTTCACTGGCCTGTTTTTCTGAGTGGAAAAAAAACTGAAAAACTGCTTTCTCAGGAAAAAGTGTTTTCCTTTATGGACAAATATGAACTTAAAGAAGAAATACTTGAATCTGCAGTTAATGTAGTTCAGTGGTAAAGACAGAGCTCTATAAAAGGACCTGAAAAAAGGTCAGTGTGACAATAAGGAAAAGGCTTGAAGCAGTTGTTGAATCTTTTTCTTTTACAGAAGACATTCACTTTCCATGTGTTATGTGCATTACATGAGTAGTGAAGTTTGGCTTTTTGGTGTTTTTCTTTGGCAAGCATTTCTTCATCTTTTGAATCCATTCTTCATTCTGATGATGAGATAAAAGGCTGATGTGAGCCCATGAGACAAAATAGTAAGAAAAATGATTTATTACTGTCTTTTTTGGGTGGAATCAAGGCAGTTAAATAGATACTTAAAGGTTTCAGTTACTCATTCCCACTGCTATTGTGCCTTCATGCACATCAAAATATACGTTTTCAGTTTAGATAAATGGTTTATAAAAGTCCAACATATGTAAAATATTGACGAGTGTGTGTTAATTGGCCTGCAGCTACATATGTAACTGTGCATTGCACATAAATACTAATATATATATATATATATATACTACTAGATTTGCATATCAAAATATTTTGTCACTCAACTCACTCAAGTAAAGCAACATAGTATTACGTTGTCAAGACCAGACATGTTGGAAAGTTTGATTTCTCATTTAATTGCTGCCTTACATGGTGTTTTACTGTAGTCTATCATTTACCATGGCAGACTTATTATTTCTAGCTCATAGTGTAGCAATATTAAATTTTTCAACCAACCAGTATTTACTGTACTTGACACAGTTACTGTTTTGGTTGCATAAATATACATCTAATGGAAACAGGAGAATCGCACTGGGCCAGACCTGTAGAACGATATAAGCAGATGTATTCATATGGGTGCACAGCCTCGGTGTGTGAATGTCTTTCCTTAATGCCAACAGCATTCCCCCGCACATCACAGAGGCCCGGAGGAGAGCAGTGAAGCAAGAGACTCAGCCATGCCCTTTGACCTGCACAGAATGAGACCAAGCAAGGGGAATTTGCGGGTGTGAATAGATGAATATTTCAGTCTATTAGCGAGACGATTGGTGTTGAACCCTTCCACGGTTCAGATGAGTGTTTTGCCATGATGGATACCAGCAGAAAGATGCCACCAAGCACACAGAGCCGGCGGCAGGATTAAATAGGCAAGGGGGGCATCAGAAATGACACGAAGGGAAACAACTATTTTTCACTTGCTGATAACACGAGGGTTAATATTCTATAGTACATTACAGACAATGTATTTGCAGCCGCGGCTGGCTGTCTTGCCGCAAGAATACAGGCTACTGCACCGCTGGAAAAACATGGACAATTCCCTAATAAGAGTGCCGTTATACGCTGCATACGACAACAACAAGGTCTGGCTACCCTCATCGATGTAATGCAAAGCAAGCACGCACTCTACCATATAAAACAACTTTAACATCACATCCCCTTCTAGGCAGCAATGGCAATGATAAAATAATGTCTACGCGTACTGGCTTTTACTGTGCATTTCCAAAAAGCTCTAAAATACTGGACTGCTGGACTTGTCAGTGAAGGTATGGTTGATCCTCTACTGTGCTGGTTGACCTCCATATGCTTTAAATGAGCAAATAAACAAGAACATTCCCAAGTTTTCCATCGTGTTTTGTGTGAAGGTAAGTAGATCCTCCCTATTAATGTGTTACTGTGTTCTTTTAGCTCATGATTTATATGTGATGTCGCTGTGGTCCGAAGCATTGCTGAAGGGTGAGCAGCAAATCCCAAGGAGCTACTCCACCGCCAGGATACTGAAATACATATTGAATAGCAGCCACTATATCTATATTTCGATTATCGGCCAAATTATCGATATCGGTAATTTTTCACTCCCTAATATTGGTATCAGCCCCTAAAATCCAGTATTGTTCGGGCTCTAAAACCCAGTAATGTTTGGCTGAGAGTCAAACACCCTAACCACTAGACTAGGCTATTATGCCACTATGGAAATGTGTGCGGATGACTATTGATATGATGTCAACATCATATCAATAGTCAACTCGTTCCAATCTGAACTCTGCCCTGCTTTTGCCCAGCAATACAGCATTGGGCTGATGGCCTGCAGTTTCTTGTAGAGACCGTTCACTTCACTTCACACACACACACACACACACACACACACACACACACACACACACACACACACACACACACACACACACACACACACACACACACACACACACACACACACACACACACACACACACACACACTGCTGACACTTGTAGGTCCTGAAGCCGGTGTGGATGTTGGCGTGGTGCCTACAACGACTGCTTTGATGCAAAGCTCTTCCCACACACGTACCCACACATGAAAGGCTTCTCACCTGCGAAGAGGAAGACGACTTGGGCTCGGGAAATGTTTTATTCTCTCCTCACACAAAGGCATGCACACACGCCGAGAGTGGTGATGTTTATCTTGGCTGGAGTAGACAACACTTTCTCAACGAGAGGAGGAGGTTACCGTTGGTGTAGTACCAATCCCAAGATCAACAGGCAGCTCAAGTTTGGTTACCAACAGTGGTGGCAGAAGTACACACATTCTGTACTCACCTAGAAGTACACATACTTGTGTAAAAAAAGACTCTGGTAAAGTTTTAAAGTACTGAGTCAACTTCTTTATTTAAGTAAAAGTGTAAAGTACAGGCTCTGAGATACTTAGATTCTCAAATGATCAAAGTTCAAAGTAGCCCTCTGACATTTTTAACGGCCGTTTCTGTGCAAAGCTAACTGCACCTCACCGTCATATTGATACAATTTGAAGACTGTTAAAGTTCAACCATTCTAACTTCAAATAAATTAAAAAATATACTGAAAATATGAATAATATATATAATGGAACTTTGTTCCAATGTGCAAATCAGTTTTCAACGTCAGTAAGGCCCGATGGCTTTAGGCCCGAGGCCGGTCCCTAGCCATCGAAACGTTGCCTGTTTGTAAATAAATCTACTTCTGGAGCAAATAACCAGTGTGCAGACCCTCCTCCCTCTTATATCTAATACTATTGTCTGGCACCTGTGGATTACCTTTGGATGTGCGCACCACCGCTCCTTTTAGCAACAGACTTCAAACATTATGATCAAAACTAGAACACAATTCGGGTCTAATTAAACTCTTTTATTATAAACGTCCTCATCTCATCTAACTGTAATTAGTCTGGAACCTCTCCCTTCATTTTCCTTCATGTCCAAAGCGCGTCAACAATGGGCACAGACCAAAATGCGTCTGGATGAGATTGGTTAGGCCACAACCAATCACAGCAATGGCAACGGGTGACGGGACACTGAGCGACGGAAAAAAACCCTCTTCATTCTCAACAAAAGCTTCAAGGGCAGTGGTTTGCTCTTCTTTTACTGAAAATATACAGTCCTCTCGTTTAATCCTGTCAATAGCGTTATTAACAGTCCGTTCTACAACAGCCATCTTTGTTGTTAAAAAATGCCTCGATGGTGCTTCTCTGCACCGTCGTCGTATTGTTCCCGCCTCACATTAGATAAAACGGTTGTGTCGATCTTGGCAGAAATATTTTTCTATGGGCGGGGAGCTAGGCCATATCTGCAGAGCAAATGAAACACGAGCTTGCGATATTCCTCTGGTTCCCAGGCTACTATTTTACCATTGTCAGTGGTTGATGTCTGTGTCTGAGACAAGGTTAAGCCTCTAGGACACGTACAACACCACGATTGATTTTGATGTCCACGTTCGAGAGGGTCAAGTTTCTAGGACACATAGTGTAATGCCAAGGGGTGTGGCACATTTCATGTACCATTGCTCATTATAGCACTCTTACACAACTACGGCACTAAGAAATAATCACAAATGGGTTGTAGCGATGGGGATACATCGCTACAACTCCTTCCTACAACTCTTGGACAAACACGCAATGTCTTAAAAACGCATTCTCTCCAGAGCTGTTTGTCTGTTCTGGGCTACTACAGAACGACCTCTGTGGAAGAGGACCTGCTCCCCAGGTAGATATAAAAAAACGTGATGAAAACACAGCGATTCTTATTTTCATGGGATCATACACTAATTAAAACATACTAATGATTCCATTTCTGCCAAGTCCATTCCATTACATGTAGCTAAAGCAAAAGTTAAATCAGGAAGATGACATTCCCCTTCTGTTTCTCTCATGCTGTCATCGCACAAGCCCCCTCCCCTTCATCTCTCCGCTCCTATCAGGACCTCGTGCATTAACGAAAGAGGGATGTACAATTAAAGAGTACAATTACGCTCAACGCGCTGTATTGACCTCTCTCATTCGTTCTTGTCGCTTGTCTGTTGTTTCATTGAGACTCGTTGCAGCACTCCTCTAGTGTGCTGTTCACCGTTCACCTTTGGGGTGGTCCACCTGACCTGTCTACGGAGAAAGAAATGACTTCCTCCAGGGCCTCCAGGCACTCCATCCATACACACTCCACCACCAGCGTCTGAACACCGTCAGGGGGAATCATATCCCGGCATACTTCCAGCGTCCATCGTCGTCCTCATGAAAAAATAATTTGATGGTGTCTATATGCCAAATATGTTGTCAATAAATGTTGTGAATTACTAGTATTACTTTTTTTTTTTCATCCTAGTCTCTCCCGATTGAACTGCCCCTAAATTCTACTTACTAGAGCTTTAACCTGGAATTGAAAGTTTATACTATATATTTGTTTATGCATATAATATTTGTATATATCCATAAAACACATTAAAGTGGAAACATTCTTTTTTCTAGTGAGAATTTAAAAAGTTTCTTATTCCACATTATCCTTGCTATATTAAATTTGTATTTGTTGTTTAATGTCTAAAAGTACTATTTAGTTGTAGTTGCTGTAAGTCTTTAAAAAAAAGTTAATTTATCAACAATGGCAGTGACTTGTGCAAGATTGCATGTGGTTTCCAACACTCCTTCAAGAGCTATACATTAACGAAAATAAGTCAACTGAACCCAGTTAAAAACTCACTGTTGGGGAGGAAAAGTGTGTTCAATGTTTGCAGTAAAAACTAAAATTGTTTTTAAACAGTAGTATACAACATAAATAATTCTCAATTTAAGCACGGCATAAAACAAAGAGGAAAACTGCAATGACAATTAATCCCCACTAGATAGAGACTCATTTCCACACCTTGATGCAGCTGAGTCGAGAGAATTCTGGTTAGTTCCACAGTTTGCCTCTAGAGGTGCTAGAACTTGAGTGTGAATGGATGGTTTTTTTGTGTGTGTGTGTGTGTGTGCGTGTGCATGTGCGTGTGCGTGTGTGTGTCTGTGCGTGCGTGCGTGTGCTTGCGTGTGTGTGTGTGTGTGTGTGCGTGTGGGCGGTATGGCGCTACATCCATGGGGGTGCGTGGAAGTGCTGCAGAAAAGCAAGGATACAATAGTTTGTCTCTAATCGTTTTCCGTAGTCCTTCGCTGACACAATTTTAGAGACGCTCCAATAATGCAACTCTCAACGAGTGCATCACCTTTATGGCAGATCATTAAGGAAGAACACGCGTACACACGGTAAATGTTCATGTTTACCCACAACAACAACAAAAAAAAAAAGTGTGGTTTATGGTCTGAACTGAAAGCAAGCAAAACAGGAAAGTACATTAGTATTTCGTTGCCATGACAACACACGCTAAGGTATGTAACTTTCTGTCTGGTTTTACACATTAGTTTGGATGGACGCAGTACAAAATACATTATTGCCATGAAAATTGACGAATCTCGCGTGAGTATCCGCTACTGCCTTTGTTAGGTTACCACTTTATGTCTGTCTGTCTGTCTGTTTGTAGGTGTATAGGTTTACAGCCTAGTAAGACTTTGTCGGATGTTTATGGAGGTCAAGTATCACTTTGATCAATAAACCGACGTTTGTCAAATAACGTTTCACTCAAAAGTGTTTCCACTCGGAGGTGTTCATTATATGGCAGGTATGCGTTTAGGTGGTTTGTCACTGCAAGAGAAAAAGATATACAATGTAATGTCCTAACGCGATATAATGGATGTAGGCCTTAATACTGTTTTGAAATCGCCTGCATTTATCTGAACAGCTCCTATCTTCCGACATCAAGTGATATACTTATGATACTATAATACAACAATAAAACCATGGACGTATGTTGGATTTGTTGTTTCCATCTCCAAGGCAACACGTGAAACGCTTTGAACCAATTGGGCAATTTGATCTTTCAATGTCCTTGAACAAATCATGTGCTTTCCGCAAATCCATGGTTAACAAGGATTCAGAGAACATGGATTTGTTAGTTTTTCCAAAAAGCTGTCATCTATCTTGCAGTGGGCTAGGTTGAAAATGTGATTTATTCAAATGCATATACTGTAATGTTGGCGACTATTGTTAGTAGTCTCTCACATTCTCTCTTCACTGGCATATTAGGATTCACTTCATAACCTAATGAAATGGCCTGGCTCAATATTTGCATTCTAAACATGCAATTTCTTGCCTCATCAGGTAATGTAATTCCATGCTTCATTAGGACTGTGAAGTTTATCATTTGTCATCAAAGCCAAGCTGTCAATAAATGATTAACCTTCATTTCAGGAAAATGAAATATTTTGGATCAGGCAATGCTGATTACAGTTTTCATTATAATTGCAGTCTGTTAGTTTGAATCTGGCTGAATTTTGCCGGTTGATTATTGCAGAGAATCACAGTCATTACAGAACCTGCCTGAGCCTAATTAAGCATGCCCAGTAAGTTGAAATGACAGGGCTGCAAGAGCTTCCGTATGGCGGATATCTTAATGGTCCACTGATGTGGATGAAACGTCTCGCAAAGAGCAGGTCAATATGACTTCACGCTCCCTCATTGCTCACTTTAGCATAAGTAAAACAGATATACCAAGCCTGTGTGCCGTTGGGCTATATGTATTCATCATGTTGCTTTGAGCACCACATTGAGCTTCATTGATCAATAAAGTAACAATTATTTTTTGTTATCCTCATTAGTTAACAACGTTTTAACACAGTTGTTGATAAGCCTGTGTGTGTGTGTGTGTGTGTGTGGGTGTGTGCGATAAGAGGGAATAATGTGTAAGCTACCAAGTAAAGTGGTTGATGATTTAAATAATGGAAATGAGAGTGTTTAAAGAGACAAACTCCTCATGTGTCTAGTAAACAGTAGTCTGCTCATATTCAGCTGCAATCACGGTAAAGCAGCATTGTATTTTTCTCACCTGTTGCCGAAATAAGCCTAACATTATTGCTCCATCAGTGACAGAGTTGTTAGGCCTCGCTTGTGACACAATACCTACCATAATTACTTTTCGCATGAAATTTGATATGAAGTCGCGAAACCAGTATGGAGACCTTGCAAAGGGATTGTGTCTCTTGCGAGGCAGGCTATGTATTGATGTTCATTTATCTTTCAGGGCCTGTTGTTTGTGTACCAAGTCTATAATGTGTTATTACTCCCATTTTGCCCACTGCTATATACCTCAACTATTCTTTACCAGGGGAAAGGAACAATATTGTGATCCTGTGGCACAGAATTAAACACATCAATTGTAAATACCTTATAAATACAGTACTATGTCAAGTTTAACTTCTGTTGCTTGTGCTTTGTTTACAGTTGCAAATACAACCGTTAAACACAGAGAATATTCGTAGCTTAACTGCTCACTGTATTGCACAGGATAGGCCTAATAGCAATTAGGATAATAATGGAGTTAATGGCTTATTTCCTGTCATACATGTGATGTGATCAGATTAAAGAAGGCTTCTTTGATGGATTGCCATTACCTCACTGCCAACTGTCCATAAAGCTTGCTTTCTTTTCACTATTCACAACATTGTTGCCATGCATTCTAATGCCTCTAGAAGGAAACCTTTGGGGACGTGGTGTTGACATGTACAGAAGCTTCTACACGTCAGGGCGACAGCTTGGCCAGAGGTCATCCGATTGGCAGTTAGAGTAAACAGGATATGCAATTAACTACTGTTTCCACAATGACTTGACCTGCACAAAAAAAAGCCAAAGGAACTGAAGCCTTACATGAATGCATTTTCTGTTCAAGATGAAATAAGACCTATAAAAACAGCTTATTCAACTGTAATTGTGAAATTGTAAACTTGAGGTTGTGTTCTCTGACTGCACAGGAGGGCCGTCCATATTAAACCTTTGTGTCTTCATTGTGCCTTTTATAAACATTCAGCCTAAGAAGTTGTTTCAAAGTTGGTTCTAAATTAATAAGAAAATTAGCATGATGGTGTGTGTGCAATTAGGCAAAGCAAACAAAGGTTTTTTTTCCACATAGTGTAGGTCTGTGTTTAAACGACCATCCAGGCCTAATAAGGGAACTCGGGGAATGAGGGAACATAATAAGATAAACAACCAACAAATAGAATAGCCTTTGCTGTGGATGACATTCACTACTACCCAACCACTAAAACAATCTCAAAAGATCTGTTACAAAACGGTTGCCTGTTTTTAATTGGATATTCAAATTGGTTGTTTATTCTCAGATTTGAGTAAACATGCCATTCTTCCAACGAAGACGTTTCCACTAAGGCACATAATTATGACAGTTATTAAAAAGACTTAGTTCAAAAGAGTTCAAAAGAGCCAACATGCATGATTAATAACTTCACCCTAGCAAGTTTATAATAAATAGTAAACAACCCTAAGATAACAATTGCTCCATTTGACTTTGGATAAAATAAAATTAATTTGCCATCACAGCCATTATGTCGTCCTGAAAATGTATTCATAATAAAATAATCCCATAAATGTGCTACCTCTTTGTACGCACCACATAAAAACACAGCTGTAGAAGAATGCTACAGTCCTGCAGTCTGAAGGTGATGCTGGATCATCTTTAATGATACATTGCGGATACGGTGGCTAAAATGTGTTCATTATGAGATCTGTGTGAGGTCAATTATTTTTTTTAATTTAATATTGGTAGAGTGTCATGCAAATAAGGTTCTAGATGCATATGAGTGTCAGAATACCATTATTATTTTACCTTATGAAGTATCCTTAAAGTACTTAAAAGTACAATACTGTGCGTTTAAAATGGGTACTGCAGTCCAAATTCATGATAACGGAGAGAGTTATCTCCGCCTGCCCTCTCCTCCCCAGACTCGAAGCTTCATGCGGGTTGCCAGGTTGGGGACACTGAACAAACACGAGTGCAAAATGAGCCTAGACAACATTGTATTTTGAGATTGTGTTTTTAGCGCAATTATTCTATTTTGACGACGTATGTCAAATCCTATACACTGTAAATTCATCAAGTTTGCAATTTACTTTGCAAATTGTAAACCACCTCATGTGGCATCCGACTTGAAATCCTTCTGGGCTCCGAGCCATTCTCTTGAATACAACTGCAAAATCAACCACGGCTCGTGTCATGGAGGACCAGGCTTTTTAGGGCAGGTAGAATCTAGAACAATCTCAGTTGTTTGTTAGTTTGTTTACATGCTTCAATGCCTGCAGCACGTTGTGTTGGTGTGCCAATTTACTGTGAATAGTGAATAGTGAATCATAGAAGACAGGCCAAAATATAACAAACGTTCTGACCCAGAACGAAAATTTGTAAGGCGAACATTACTGGCTGTAGTGTTGTTGTCGAAGCAGCCAGTATTTTGACTTAATCTGACATCAGGGTCATTTTATGATTTAGTTCAGAACATCTGATATACGTTGTACCTTTAATGAAAAGCGCTTTACAAGTTCAATAATACACACAGGTCAAGGTAATCTAGTTTAAGATAGTATGCTATTTTTGTCAATCACAACCAGGTGACCAGCAGGTGCCATACTTGAGGAGACATACATTGTCACATCGACATAGTAGCTTGAGATCCCAGAGAGGAATTCTAGACCAGTGGCACGGTGGTGAACTATTTGGGGATCATAGTCCCTTGACCCTGAACCTGGTGTCCATTTCAAACATGTTGGCAACAAGAACAAGAGGCAGCCATCTTGGGGAGACACCTGAGGCGTCTTCAAGTGTCCAGCGCCGCCCTCCCCCCATTATTTATCCATTCCTCCATCATGTGACGCCTCGATCTCCCGCAAATGAGCTGTGATTGGAATTTCCAGAGGCTGTCACAATGGTTTTGATTAAAAACATGGCAGCGGATAATGGGAGAGACAGGCCTGTTATAAGAGCTTTGTCGTGTGGCTAAGATAATGCTCCAGAGTGAAGAGGTTAAAGATACCACTTCCTTGTTAATAATTAATGGCTGCCCGTGTGTGGGTGATCCACATCACCGCTCCCAGTCATTGCATGATAATTGCTTTACATTTAATTTGGCTTGTGAGTGGCTTTTTTTTCTCTCGAAGCTAGGTAAATTGCGCTTAATGTTAATAAAGGCTCAGTCAGGGAAAGGAATTTGGTTGGAAACCAATCGCAAGAGAGCTGAATAGTCTGCTATTAGGCCTTGGGTCTTTATTTCTCATTTGAACCCAGCTAATGTCTTTAGACGTCAATATAATATGTTCCAAAGTGACGCGCAAATATTTTCCCTTCTTTGTGAGAAGCACAAAGCGTGCTGAAATGTGTCTCTTGCACTCGGCTGCTATGCTGAAAATATGTGAGTTTGTTTTATGTTCGAGGTGAGCAAATTTTCTCCATTGTTGTGCTTTTCGCTCAGCAATGTAATTACTTTGCGCTCGGTCCACAAACTGTTACTGCCAAGAGCTCTTTGCTGAGTACAATTCTTCTGGCACGGGCTGCACTAAACATTTAGGGGGGGGACAAGCCATTGTAGCAGGTATGTATACATGGCATTGTGGAAGAGGAAACAAAATAAATGTCCCCACACACTCAACCCAAACAATTCTACAATTGATTTGAATTAGAGATTAATCATGCAGAAGTGTTGCTATGTGGAAGGTGCACCAACACAGGATATTTTGGCTTAAATGTAGCGTTAAAAGCAGGGCCACACTATTGACTGTGTGTCTCGTCCAAATCGGCGGCACAGTGTACCGTAAGTCTCTAAAAGGGGGCATACACCTCCTTGACACTGCAGGGTCTATAAAAGAGGAACGCTACTTTAAGAGGTGGATGAGTTGTATGCAGAACCTATGGGTGTCCGCTTGCCTCAATAGACCCGGGTGATATATATGAAGTCTACTTCATATGCTTGGACAGCTGGAAGTGAGCTCACCTTTAAACATCTCTACTAACCTGCATTCGACAGTGTTTAGGCTGTGTCACCATTCTACATGAATGTACGGTCTAATGCGTCATTGTATATAGGGCTCATGGACCTTAACAACATCTCTTTCCGCTGTGTGGACCCTGTAGGTGAATGCCGGAGGTGAACAGCCTGCGTCTGTCCCCGGAAGGCGACAGCAGCAGACGCTAGCGCCGCGGGCCAGAGGAATGGCCTCCAAACACGTGAGAGCAAACGGCACCGAGAGGAAGGTCCCCCACAGCCGCATGGAGGAAGAAACCATCCTTAAGGTATGGCCAGACAACCTCTCCCCTCTTCGAGCACTTGAAGCACTCAGACGACCCACCTCTGGAACGTAACCTAAGCATTCAAGGGATGGAGGACGCCCCTCTCTCTCTCTCTCTCTCTCTCTCTCTCTGAGAGTCAACTCTCCGGTGTTATTCATCTCCGCTCAACGCGGGAGAATAACACTCTCGCCGCAGAATCTCGTTACCGGTTTCAAAGCGTTGCGCCGACTTTGCTTTTGCAGAGATCATGATCAAGTTAATTAGACCTGAGATTGAATGAACTGCGGCAGCAACTTAATCATTTGTAATTTGACTAGAAATACTATATCGTGGAACCCTAGAGACAGAGAACGCCCCCTCCCCCTCCCCCCCCACCTCCTTCTTCAATGTGCTTTGGAAATTAGGATTGTGATGTGTCAATGTGTAATGTGTGTTTGTAATACAAAGTGGCAAAGTAAAATTTGAACTGAAATGAGGAGTTGTAAAAGTGCAGGGTGACCATCTGTTTCTGAATGTCTCCCAGAGTTCAGAGCAGATTGGTGATTACACTATCTATTAATGGCTCCTTTTATTATCCTATTAAGAAAATATACACTTTTGGAAGGAAATTGGGGCAAGGCAGCTTTGGGGTCGTGTTTGAAGCCACCCACGTGGACACCGATAAGAAATGGGCTATAAAGAAGGTGAACAGAGAGAAGGTAAGTACACTGTGCAACTTTTGTTTAAACAACTTGAATTTCACTTCGTCCCTAAATGGGAAACGGGACGCACACATTGAAAGGTAATGATTATTGTCGTGAAGAAAAGAAAAGATAACTGTGTGTGGTGTATGTGTACAGGCAGGGAGCCATGGAGTCATCCTGTTGGAAAGGGAAGTACACATACTGAAACACGTGAACCATCCCCACATCATACAACTGAAAGAAGTCTTTGAGACACCGGTGGTGAGCTGTCACTCTCTCTCTACTCTTCCAATTTGAACATGTTAACATTGCTTGTATTCTGTGTATGTTTCTTTCTTTCTATGCAACGCCTCGGTAGTGCACAAGTAATAAAGTTCCATCAAATAATTTCAAGTCCGCCATCTTAGTACCTCTTGCCCAGCCAGAAAAAACCAAGCAGCCAGTGGTTATCTGTATTATCACGACGGCGAAAAGGCACCGAGACGGCCGCGTGGAACGTGCGGAAGGTGGAAGCACCCTCCTTTTAATGGCAGGCCTGCATCCCCCATGTTCTGTTGCAGAATATGTACCTAGTGACCGAGCTGTGTGACGGCGGCGATCTAAAGGAGCTGCTGCAGAAGAAGAGCTGCTTCACAGAGGAGGAGAGCCGACACATCATCACCAACTTGGCCCAGGCCATCGTGTACCTGCACAAGAAAGGTACGGCCGATCGCCGAGTTGTTGACGTCGCACACACAACACGCAAACGTGACGTAAATACCCAAATGATCACAGACGATGACGACCGGATGAAGTTAAATGCGAACGCGTTCCGCTGACAGGTTTCTTAATTACACCCTGTGTTTTTAGACTCTCTACAGGTTGATGGAGTAGAAACAATGGCAGGTATACCTTGAGTACTGGCTGAACTGTATAATGCATTATTGATTTTATTCTTGTAATAAGTAATACAATAGTGACTCTTTGGTCAAATTGGCTTCACGGCAGAGTGGCCCTGTGATATTTCACGCCAGTATGGCTTTCAATCATTATAGAATCCAGTTTATTTTAACGAGGTAATAATGAAGTGCCCAGGAAAAAAAAAAAGTTTGGCAATTTTTTATTGAATCTGAGGGCTTTATTTGGAGATGGTATGTTTTGCCCTTCTAATGATGAAATCTGTAGTTAGAGGTAATTGCTTGGCAATGAGACACCATTACATGTGGCTAATGACTCATTTACAATGAGCTGGGGAGGAGTCCTGATTAATAGGTGTTTTCACGTGGAGTGTCCCTCTGCGCTGGTTTAACTCTGAACCCCATAGCATCTAATGATACCCAGGGGAGTATGCTAGCAATAGTAAATGTACAAAATATATCATGATTTAGTTGGGGGACAAACACCAATGCCTGATGCTAATCTGGCCCTTGGTCAGGCTAGCATGCTGTATCCTCCTGTATCCTCGAACATTTTTTTAACAATGTTTTCAATATTTACATGGCTTTCGAAAAGAGTCAAGATAAATATAATGTTTTCATAATACAATTAATACTGTACATTACTCAATAAGATTGTCGTACAATGAATATGCAACATCAAATTGCATTCAGCTGTGGTGTTTGATTCGTGACATGACCTGACTTTGACTTAACGTGAGAAACCTTTTCACTAGCATTCTCCTTACTTTTCTCTTTAGTATCAAGCCTCTTCAGTCTTTTTTTTGGCGTTGGCAAAACCAAATATTTCTGCAATGGTGATTTGCCAAGGACATGACATATTTGCTGAGATCACTCCATGATATGAAATAGTTTGTTGTTTGTTTGCCAAGTGTTGCATGCTGCGTCTATGCTGTGACTTTGTCACCACAGGAAGGTGAAATCAGGTCTACTTTGAATAGATTGTTATTTTTTATGTCGCCTTCTCCCCTGACCTCATTCTACATTAACATCACATCAGGGGAAACCATTTTGGGAAAGATCGCTGTTCTCTACCCCCTTCTGACAAAATCATTTTAAGAGCGATGAACTTAAAGACGAGAGGTTTGTTCCTCGCCGAAAAGTAATGTGTGCGGTGACACATTCCAATCTTACCTCCTCCCTCTAGTGCCAACATTTAATCTAACCTTGAACCCCCTCTTGCTCAAATGTCCCTCCATCTTCTCAGCGTTTTAATGGGGTTATCTAGGTGTGTGTTATAGCTTTTTAAAGAACAATATATCAGAGAAAAAACGATAACATGAGACTTCTGGCTGAAGAACAGCGACTGGGGCACTTCAAGTTGACAAATCCCTCCATGGATGATGTTTGGTAGTTAACGTTACACGCTTGATAATCATTGGTCATTATAGGGTTAGGGTTAGGGTAAGGGTTGCATCCTTTGGCGATGGTACTGCCATTAATGCCTGTTATATAAGCTACTGTCATCCGTTCAGACATTGATACGATTTAGGTTATGGACAACAGTATCTAAAAAAAACTTTAAATAACCTTAACGTATCACAAAGGGATGTATCCATTACACACCTACCCAATATCTTGTCAGGGGAAATTCAAAATGTTCGTCTCAAATTCAGCTAATAAACTCTGCCTTGGAAAGATAGATGCTAGGGGTGTGGCCTGACTCTCCCCCCTGCTTTTGTGTAGCTATAACTGTCTGGAAAGAATAGAAGGAAATCAATAGTCTGAAATTACAAAAGATTGCAATAGATTTCGGAAGCTTTCGGAGCCTTAGGAACAACCCAGGCAAAAAGGACTATTTGACCACAGCTTGAGTTAGTTAGTTAGTTAGTTAGTTGCAGACCGTTTTCAAGGAGGTGTTGACGTAGACCAACACAGGTGTCTCTCATAACACTAATTAGGGGCGGGTGCTTTTATGGAGCAGAATAGTGGACTCATCTTCCCTAGTTTACCCCTGCCCATAAAAGGAGCTGAGCCATAATGGACAGCACGCTTTACAAACAAACAAAGTTATATTGATCCATGAAACGTGCAATGTATTTTGTGTCTACTCTATATATGATTGCGTTAAAAAACATAAAGACATCACCGTTATTAGAGATGTAAAAGATAAAAAAATAATATATATATATATATACAGTATATATACATACATACATACATACACACACACACACACACACACACACACACACACACACACACACACACACACACACACACACACACACACACACACACACACACACACACACACACACACACACGCATGCACACATGCACGCACACACACACACACAGAAAAAGGTTATAATTTGAGTTGAGTGTTCATTAAGTTCGGTGCGTCTTTCTCCCCCTCGTCTCCCCTTTAGACATTGTGCATCGGGATTTAAAACTGGAGAACATTCTCCTGAAAGGTTCTTACCAAGGAGACAAACACGGGCTCGACATCAAGGTGAGACGGTGACACACACACACACACACACACACCCCCCCCCCCCCCCACCCCCCCCGGGTGGTCTGTCCTCGCGCCCACAGTCCCCCTCAATGACTAGTAAATGGTTTTAAATACGGCTTCATTATAGCAGAGCTCCCCCTGCTCAGCAGCGTGCGGGGTTCCATGAATCAACCCCCTCGAAACGCATTAGCACCTGAGCACGCCATGTTTCAGTGCGTCAGCAGCAGCAGCGAGTGGGTTGAAGAAGCAGATAGCGGAGGGGGGGGGGGGGGGGGGGGGGGCACGCCATGGAACCAGGCACGCCACGCGGCAGCATGGGAAAGGTTTAGCCTTTATGTTTGGCAAGGCTCGGCTCCTCCCCCTTATCCCCGCTGTAACAATTGGCTGTAACAATTGTTTACATTAGTCCGTCTGTCCTTCGCACACATACTGCACCTCTGATCAAAACTCGGGGACGTTGTAGACGTTATGGTGAGCAGTTTGTCTATTACACTGTTACATATAAGAGCCTAAGCGTTTATGTAAATGAATTCACCCCCGACTAAAAAGGTGCTTTATCATTGGCCATTGAACTCTGCCCACATGATTTTGGAAAAATTGGAAATGGATGAGTGAACGTGCTGTTATCATTGCATTAAAACTGCACATATATTTGATTAAATACTGGCCTGATATTTTTTTATTATTTACATAAAATAGTTTTTGGAAGAAAACTCTTCTTCCTTAAATAAAAAATCTCTCCCCTTAACTGATACCGGTGTATGGATGTGCTTTTTTTTTTTTTTTTTTCTAACTAATGGAAAAAACCGACTCCATTACTTTCCCGGGTGATAACATTATAGTTACCGCCGATCTGTTAATTATTGATTCCGTTTGCCGTCGGTGAGCGCTCTCATGTTCCCTCTATAGGACGGCCAGGTACCGTCCACGCGCCATGACCCACGGGCCGACGACATAGGAGACTAACCAAGTGTCTGTGAATCTCTCTGCCCGGTGTCTAGGTGACAGACTTTGGATTGTCTGTGAAGAAAGGCGGGGTGGGGAGAGAGAACATGATGAAGGCTACCTGCGGCACTCCCATCTATATGGGTGAATATAAATACACCCTGTGTAATTCATTAGGACGCTCAAGGCCTGGCAATTACTCTATCGGCAAGATTTAGTCCTATGTTCAGCTGAACTTGCCCACCTACTGTCTGGAATGTTTTCAAAGCATATTTCCCTCCCTCCTGTTGGATCTGTGTGTGTGTGTGCGTGTGTGTGTGTATTTATGTGTGTGTGCGTGCGTGTGTGTGTGTGCGTGTGTGTGTGCGTGTGTGTGTGTGCGTGCGTGTGCGTGTGCGTGTGCGTGTGTGCGCGCGTGCTTGTGCATGTGATTTTAGCACCTGAAGTGATCACTGGTCATGAGTACAGTCAACAGTGTGACGTGTGGAGCATTGGCGTGATCATGTACATGTTGTAAGTCCAGTCAACCCACAACACAACACTGTGCATCACTATATTAGCCAACAGTCTCACGTATATAAAGCACAGGTCGGCTGAGCACATTTGTTCCCGCAGGTTATGTGGAGAGGCTCCCTTCATCTCCAGCTCAGAAGAGAAACTGTTTGAGAAGATCAAGAGAGGAGAGCTAACGTTCTCTGGTTTGGTTTGGGACACCATTAGCGATGCAGGTGATAGCTCCACACTGGTATTACTTCCCCTCCCTCTGAATGTTGTTAACCTTTGACCTCTAGCTTCGTCAGGTTAGCGGCTCTACCGTGAGATCATATCCCTTGCACACCATGCGTGGTACATGAAGTCATTTGTTGTTGCCGTCGTTGCTTTTAACCGTTTCATGTCTGTTTTTGGGACAGTCAAACTAAAACGTCCTTATGTCAACAGCAAAAACGGTACTGAGCTGTCTCCTGAAGGTCGATCCAGCCCATCGCATCACCGCCAATGAGCTGGTGGACAACCCCTGGATTACGGTAAAGCCCAAAAAGCGCGCGGCACACGTGTTGAGACGGGGCACAAAATATTTTTAAACGAATACTCGAGTTGATCAGAAAGCAGACACGCACTGCTTCTGCTTTTTCTGCGGTGAAGCTGCATCGCTTGCCGCGTTACATTGCGCGTTCAAAATCCCGTGCTTGCTCGTTCCTCCAGGGCGACACCAGCAACCTGGCCACGCCTACCAACGTTCTGGAGATGATGCGCCTGTTCCGGGATGACCCCGACGAGGGAGAGGAGCGGGAGGCCGGCAGCGAGTCCTCGCTGTCCCGGTCACTAGAGGAGATCTCCCTACGGACCCCCAGCAACAACAGCCTCCAGGAATACATCGACGAAGCTTCTTCTTACCATAGGGAGCCGGTATGATGTGACTACACCCCCCCACACACACACATGCACAGACACACACATGCACAGACACACACACATGCACACACACAGACACACACATGCACAGACACACACATGCACAGACACACATACACACAGGCTGGCTAAGGGGTTCGTGTTGTGCGTCCACTGTACACTAGTCTAGTCTGTCTCTGTAGATCGGAAAAATGAATGAGTGAATCTTTCTCAGTCAGCCTTTATTTCCGATGAATTAGGCTTTTCCAAAAGGAACATGTTTTTGCCTCTGTGTATCTGTTGTTGGAATGGAGCTCTTGTTTCCAATCCCTGTGACGGCTGATTCTGAAGTAGACCAAAGCGGTTAATATGTGATGAGCTTTTAGCGAAGCACAGGGCGCTAGGTTTTGGCCAGCTGACTGGAATTCGGCTATTTTAACTCATAAAACATGGATTTCAGTTTAGAAATCAAGGACGGGATTCTTTGCCAGACAAAGCTGTCATTTGATTGGACGCACTTGGAGAGGTAGATTGGATGCACTTGCCTTCAACCGGGGGGTCAAAGTTGAAATTGTTTGAACTCTGAGCGTAGTGCAGACAAGGTGGAAAATCTGAGCTGTCCACTATGCCACGGGTAGCTTCAACGCTAGGTTGGGCTTAAGGAAAATGGCTGAAGGCTCATCATGTGTAGGCGCCATAACAGCTAAATTGTCCCCCTATAGTGCTACTCCATCGCCCTATACTGGCACTGGTCGTTAGGAGGTCTATGGAGTGTAGCCCTAGGACTGCTAGTGAACAGACTGAGGGACATTATTTTCCATTGACCTTAACAGCAGTTGGACAAACAGTAGATTTGTGATTTGTTGAATTACAAAATGAAGACATCAGCAAAGGACCAATATAGACTGCTGTTAGAACCTTTTAAGGTCCTAATGCTTGATAATCCCCCGAAATCAAAGAAGACGTATCAGACTATGCCTAGTCCAGAGTCAATGTATTAGCCAGACTAACATTACCCAGGGCTAAAAACCACAGAGATGTGGATCTGCCTCCTGGCTCTGCAGTGCCTAAGAAAAGAATTCAGACCAATCTGTGTGTTTCACGGTCTTTAGATACATGATACGGCCCATTCCTTTCTGCTGCTTTGACCTCAATTAGCCCGGTCGGTAATGATCTGGTCTTTGACTAAAAAAACGTCTGGCTGCGTCTTAGATAAGTCAGCCCTGACGGTAAGTTTATCAGCACAAGGTTAAGCTCTATTTCATTATTCAGTGTCATTAAAGAGCAGGTCTCTCATGTTCCCTCTCTGGGTTTTGTCTCTGTGATCCCGACAGGAGGAGACTCTGGAAACCTCTATCGGGGTGGAAACAAACAGTGCGGACACGGTGAACACCAGCACGCTGGACCAGCCCACGCCACACCAAGGGAACCACCTGAACGTACGTTGGACCTCGCGTCATTCGGTGTAGTGTAACCACTTGTTAAACGCCCCGAGTAGATTCGAGGGAGTATTCCGTAATTCAAGATTCGTTTTTTTAAACGTTTAAAGGCACCCCGTTTGTCTAGTATATTTAGTGACCACTAGATGGTGCCAGATTTAATGAATTACGGCTCAGGTTTTCCCACAATAGTCACGAGAGTTTCCGTTTTCACCCGGTAACTGTTAACGTTAATGTTAATGGCCTTTGATGAGATGAATGCAAAAAAAAACGTTATCTTTGCAGGCTGATACGGGCGCTAAACCCACCAGGCAGCCAAGTGCAAAGCAGCGCAGCCTGAAGGAGAGCGGCGAGAAGAGTCCTCACGCGTCCTGCAGCCTCAAACAGCCTCCTAAAGCGGGTAAGGCAGACGCTAACCCAGCCTCCACCTCCAGCAGTAAGCCTGGGAACTGCTCCCTGAGACCGCCTGTCTGCCCTCCGAAGAATAAGAAGAGCTAGAGCTCCAGCAGCAGAAGAAGGAGGCAACGTGCCCAGATTCAACCCCCGGGGGCCCGGTGCCAAAGTACTCGGAGGGGGGGGGGGGGGGGCCCCCAAGCCCCATTTGGGGCCCCCCCCCCCGGGGATAAGGCAACTAAGCATGTGACAATACCACTTGACAGAAAAAGAAAAAACCCAGGTCAGACGCAAACTACTCAGTGCTGTACGATAGCGTGCGATGTCCGAACGACAAGATACCGCGCTGTCGTCTTCGGTAAGGTAGTTAGCTCGGCGTGTCGAGACAAGAGGAGGAAAAAAACGACACAGCAATGTACCTCTGTACCTCTACCTGCAGCCTGGCACTGGAACACAACTGTATGAGTCTACAGTACATCTGCAGGGGCTTTTTGCATATTGCAAATAGAACGAGTAAGAGTGGTGAAATATTATACGAAAATGTGGTTACTTTAAAAGAGAGAGTCTCTCTTCTTGTTATACTGTGAATGTTTTGTTTTTGCTTTGGCTTTTGTGCTAGGTACACAGGGTGGTGGTGGTTTAGTGTTTAACAATATCACCAGGTTAGAATTTAATGGACACATTGTGGATGGTTTATGTGACCAAATCGGACAAAGAAATGGATTACAGCAAAAGATTAATGTTGATATTATTGTTATTATTATATTAATATTATTATTTTATCTGTTTGTCAGTAGTTAGCCTGAATGAACGTTGCTGCATTTTCATGTTTGAGAAGGACATTTTTGTATGATGGTGCCAAATATAATGAAACAAATAACGGATACACACAAATGTACTTTGCGAGTAATAAACGAATAAAGAAATATTGAACAAACCAGAAAACAAACATTCGCATTTCTAACGTACTACAATGCTGCACAGAGACTGAAACTAAAGTTTCCTTTGGCGACGGTGTCAGTTCACAACCACGTCGGCAAACAATAGGCCTTTGGTGTAGAACAGCTTAGCCTTTTTTTTTTTCTCTCCGTCGTCTGTGTTCTGACCACTCAATTGCAAAACGGTCTTTATGCATATGACTGTACCCGTTGGGTGTCAAAACACAGAAGTTGTCAAACAGGCTTGTTCCGCTCCGTCTGAATGCAGAGGATTGAGACTCAGGACAGCCGCAACTCTAATCTCGTTTGGGAGGCCGTTCAAAGCAGTGGGAGCTGCTTTTGAGGGCATTGCCATTCAAGCACAGGTTTCCCCACTCTGCAGAGAATAATCCTGAGCATAGATACAACATTGGAGTAGTCATGCAGAACCTAAAGAGGATGAATTTCAAATCTGTCCATTTGCATTTCGCAGTGAACGTGTTCTGACAGAGGGCTTGTGTGTGTGTGTGTGTGTGTGTGTGTGTGTGTGTGTGTGTGTGTGTGTGTGTGTGTGTGTGTGTGTGTGTGGACTGTGAGTGTTGAGTGTGTGTGAGCGTGTGTGTGTGTGTGTCATTGCCTTAATGCGTTTAAATATTTTGTTATCAAAATACATGTTTATTATTTTCTACATGTGTATGGTGTGACACATATTGTTTTATTGACACTTTATAGTTGCAGCAGTTGACGGTAGAACCCACCCACCCACCCCCCTCCCCCCCCCCTGTGCCACCCCTGTCCCACCAACCCCCAAAAAATAGACACACTTAATATGGAGCAAAGGGAAACTAAGCCCTCTCTAGAAATCCACGGTATTAAAAAGCAGTGGGTGTGCCAACAGTGAGCGAGCCACTGTGTCACGATGAGAAGGTGGCGGCTCTTGTATTTACTTAGTGTAGAATAAACAGCA
>NC_140282.1:18521235-18539036 GCF_964030765.1 Micromesistius poutassou
TTTTTTTATAGAGCTCTCTTCAAAACAACTGATTCCTGAGATAAACTAGGTCTGTACAATGCTGATACCATGCCTGTAAATGCGGACACGCACGCATGGCACATGCACACAAATACACACAAAACACACACACACAACTTACACTTACTGGCTGTAGCTTTTTATATGATAAATAAAATGCACTATATGGGGAATTTTTCCCCCCTAACCCCTAACTGCCACAAAGAGAGATAACTCCTCTTTGCTTTTCCTCCTCATGTTCATCATTAGCGCCTCTATAATCCATCAGTAAACTGATCATCTATAGGTGTGTTGGAGAGAAGCGTAATCTCATCACCACGGCGACCTTGATGACACGCATGTTGTTCATGTCAGGCAGGAGGGGTATCATGGCCGCCGACCGCGGGCCCTCTGAGCTCTGTACATCTGTCAAAAGTGTTTAGCAGTGTCCCGGTGGAAGATCCTTGCAAGAGGAGGGGGCTGAGGGCTATACACAACCCCCCCCACGCCCCCGCCCCACGCCCCCGCCCCATTACAACATGACTCAGCCAGAGGGGGGGGGGACTGCAGCCCTGGCCCTGTCTGCTGGACTTCCCCCTGCCCTCCACTCTGTTGTCTTCCCTTCAATAGCTTCTGGTGATTGCGTGTAATGAGCTTGACTTGGACCCAGAGAGCCCCGCGCCTCCTCCTCCTCCAGCAGCGAGAGAGAGGGGGAGGAACGGGAGGCGAGGCCCATCAGGAGACCATCATCGGCGGGTCAGCACAAATCCGACGGAGGGGGGGGGGGGGGGGGGCTTCCTTGTGTCTGGCAGCAGCCGACACTTTCAAATGTTAATGGCTCGGGGCGAACAAAGTTGAAGTGGGTTTGAAAATGCTAATCGTCCTTAATTCATGTAAATAGGTTTTTTAATGGAGAAATTAAGCATTTCCAATATGCAATCGGAGGCTATCAGTTCTTTCATATGCTGGGATGGCACAGGTGTAGAAAACTGAAATTCATCTTTCGTGCAGGACGGCTCATTTGTCATTTGGCCATGTTCAGGAATAAGGGATTGGTTCCTTCTGCTGAGATGTACGCTCAGAAACTCATTTAATAACAACTAATTGGGTTCTTGCTGTTAACCGCATCGAGAGTGGGAGAAAACAATCAATGCTGGAGACTAATGAACGGCGATGTGAACGCAATCCATGCAAAACTCGTAATTGGACTCAACATGTTGAGCAAAGCACAGCGGTGCAATATGGCTTCAAACAAAATAAATAACCATATCTTTATGTTAATGCTGTTTACTTTGCCTTGACTGTACTTGTGTAAAGGTACAGTTCTAATACATTGTTCAATAATATAAATAATATATATATATATATATATATATGCCGTATATAAGTAAAAAAAATCATACCATATAGCATATTATTGCAAATAATTAAAGGGTTGGTTGACTTAATCGATAGAATACACACTACACAAACACACTACACAAACACTACCCAGACCCACACACAGGGGCGGAGTGGCCGTCGGGACGATCGGGAGTTTCCCCGGTCGGCCCGTCGGCCACCGAGGTCAGGTGGACCAGCCCACATTTAATGTGAGCTGCCGCCAGACGTTATACATCATTATTCTACTTCAGCGCTCGTCCGCGACCGCCCCCCCCCCCCCCCCCCGTCCCTAGCCTGGCTCCGCCCGCCCACCTACTTCCGCCCAAATTTCATTTTCCCTTCAGTAGTCAGTCTGGGGCTGGGGCTTGTTAGTGGGATTTTGCCCGAACAAATTTCTGTGTGACCAATCAGCGAACAGCGCAAGTGGCTGAGAACGATGACGTCGAAGTAGCGACGTATTGTCAATGACAAGACCCAGCCTCGACAGTTGACTGCAAACATTATCTCTGTCCTTACTATCGAATATTAATGTAGAATTTGTAATTGTTCCTTGAACTCTAAAATTAGATGAACAAAACCTGCAGCTATCGTTGACAGACATCTTCACGCTTCATCTTGTTTTGTTTGTGTACACAGCCTGCGCATGCGCGCAACGTAGTTTCCGGCCGGTCCCGGCGCATGACAAACGTCACGACCAAACGCTATTGCGATTGGTTATGGCAGATCCAGAGTGGCACTGGGCAGATCCAATAGTTTTAAACTTCAACAGACACCCGCCTCCAAGTGAGTGAACGTTTGCCAATTACAGCAGTTCCAAACCTTCTGTACAAATGAAATGAAGTACGATGGTCTGGTAGCACCAGGCTACCCCGTCAACAATCGCGCTCGCTACGCCACTGGGCCGGTGGTGGGCTGGGCTGGGCCGAATCAGAATTCTCCCGGTGGCCTTTAATGCCCCACTCCGCCCCTGCCCATACACTATTTTCCAGTTACCTCTTTGGCTCTCCCACCAGCCAGGTGGAGACTTGGAGGTAACAGGCATGGCAGATGAACCAAAGCAAACCAGCCTCCTACCTATACATTAAAAACATTAACTACAAAACATCTGGATGGAATTGGTATACTGCTCTTTTTTCTTTGGGGCTATTTGGTTGTTAACTGTTGGTGACTGTATGATAGCACCAGCTACTTCACTAGCTAGGTGCTTCATTTTCAAAAAAACTACAGACAGACCGAGGCATCTTGTGGTTTGAACAAAAGTTACCCCCGGTGCTAAAGCAACACTAACTACTGCCTAAAACTCACTGCTGCCCGTGTGTTGAACCGCACAGTGCTGTCTTCCGAACCAAGTCTGGAAGGCTGAAACAATAGGAGGGGGAAGGCCTTCCTAAACCCACCGCAGAGAGAGACGGATGGAGGGGCTGCGTAGGCGCTCATTATTTGAATCATTTCAAACCCAGAGCGGCATAGGTCAGGTGAGGCTGCGATGTAAAAACACGACCAACAACAGCAACGAGACCAGAGGCATCAAGTGCAAACACTGGACAAATAAGATAGGAGACACTGAAACAAGCAACACATCAACAAACATAAATAGGCCTACGCTACACACATTGTACACGTCATTATAAAGTAGTCAAACTGTAACAGTACATGGCAACATTTAATCATAAGGGTAAACGAATCTAGCATTAATGAACTATTAATGAACTAACTATTAGTTAATGCAGTACTAAGCGTTAATCCACCATTAATGCATAGTTTACTAATGGTCTTTACTAATCATTTACTAATGATGCTCATGTTAACTTGGGTCATTCTGTTCATTTTAACTAAGGTATCAATGTAAACCTTATTTAATAGGGTCAACCCTAACCCTAACCAAGTACCCCTACCCCTAGAATCAAAAGTCATTCTCTAGAAGATGCTTCGCTGAACTAGAGACGGACTAGAGGACAAACTCCCAGGTTTTGTTCGTACTCGAGTTCACTAATCTTGTGGACCGGGCACGCATTTGATGAAACAGAATCAAATGTAATGTGACTTTGCTTGGGACATCCTTTTTGGACAGCTGGTCCGCTCTCTGGTGTTATAAAGTCATTTGCTATGTCTCCAGTTAGTTTCACTACACATTTCCTGTAAAATGTAAGGTCAGACGACATCACAGATTGGCTGGTTCTGTGAGACTACCCCTAACCCGAATCCCTATGCTAATGCTATACGATAATGCTTATTACTGCGTTCAATAATGTTAATTAAAGGGTAATTAATGTACCCTTAATGCAAAGAGATACAGAGTAAATAACCACCTCAGAGGTAACATTTAGTCTGTTTGTGTATGTGTGTGTGCATGTGCACGTGTGTGTGTGTGCGTGTGTGTGTGTGTGTGTGTGTGTGTGGGGCGGGGCGGGGGGGGGGGAAGTGCACGGCCTGTTAATGAACAAGACAAGAAAAACCTTGTTGAAAGGACATATCCGATCACAAGATTTCAAACCCATTAGCTGCAACTCTCAGGGAATGATAATAACGATAAAGGATGGAAGGGCCTTTTGATTTCCGAGCAGAAAGCCGCATTGTCTCGGGGAAAAAAAACAAAAAAAAAAACCTTTTCCTGGAGGAGAATCAAAGAGCAGTTCATTTTCACTCTGACCTTCAGGGCTCAAGGCGGCCAGACAAGGGCACAAACAGATTGAGAATTAATTGGTGCAATTAACATTTTGTGATTATAAGGACCGCAGATCAATACGCTATGCAAATGGCAGTATTGATGTGCAGGAGAAACCTTGTTAATTGTGTTTAGTGAACAAACACCCCCCCCCCCCCCCCCCCCCCCCCGTGTTACTCTTCCATAATGTAACAGGAGGCACGGACCGGGCTCAAACCGCTGACCACTTAGGATGCATGGAGGCGCACAACAGCCCTCTCTCTTTTCCGCGCGCCGCTCCCACCTCGTCCGCCCTTTCACCCTCCACGGGGCACTTCCGCGATACACTCGCGAAACTTTGACAAGTTTGAGTTTGATGATCTCGGTCTGCCTTTAAGTCGGCCCCGTTAGCGTCGCTTTGAGGAGCCTCTCGAGGTGCCTCCGCTGTGAGTCTCGCTCCCCGACGCACGCTCTCTAAACGTCGGGGCTGTGAAGATGAAGACGTGTGCCTGACTCCGGTCTTCCATAGTTAGCTGCAGACTGAGAGAATGGGCTTTTTTTTTTGGGGGGGTGGTGGGGGGTGGGTTGGGGGGTGGGGGGGGTGAGAGGAACAGAAGCACTCTGCACCCGACTGCTACAGCCATTCAAATCATTTGGTTTTAGCTTTATTGCTACGGACTGGATTTTCCACTCTGGTTATTAAACTGCGTTAAAATGCACTTTCATTTCAGATAAGTACCCGTAATCCTGTTTGCAGCGCACGCGCTAGACGAAGTTAAATATAATTTAAGAAAAAAAAAAAATGGAAATGAGTGGGACAATGTAATCACTGAAAGTGAGATTGAAGTGATGCTATTAGTATTATCATCATGGCTATTATTATTATTATTATTATTATTATTATTATTACTTTCATCACTGTTGGGTGTGGGGAGGCGGCTGCCGTGGTAACGGTGGCACCGGCGTTTGTGAGCGGGAGGTGAGAAGAGGAAAACACTAGCCATGATACCCCATAAATCCAACGCGTCTATTGCCCGCGTCACCGTGTTTCTCTGTGTGACAACAACAACAGAGAGCCCCGACATTGTCGCATGGCTCGGGCCCTCGGAGCGGTGTGGTGGTCACAGGCAGTGTGGTGGTCACAGGCGGTGTGTGGTCACAGGCGGTGTGGTGGTCACAGGCAGTGTGCGGTGGTCACAGGCGGTGTGGTGGTCACAGGCGGTGTGTGGTGGTCACAGGCGGTGTGTGGTGGTCACAGGCGGTGTGGTGGTCACAGGCGGTGTGGTGGTCACAGGCGGTGTGTGGTCACAGGCGGTGTGTGGTCACAGGCGGTGTGGTGGTCACAGGCGGTGTGGTGGTCACAGGCGGTGTGTGGTCACAGGCGGTGTGGTGGTCACAGGCGGTGTGTGGTCACAGGCGGTGCGCGGTGGTGGTGGTGGTGAGCCCCCACACCGTTAATGAGCCCGGAGTAGTGTGGACCGGTGGTGGGAGCTCTGGGCCACAGTCCTGGGTCTTCTGTTGTCTCCTACCGCCCACTCTCTGCCCTCCCTGCTGGGGGGGGCGGGGGGGGGGGCTTCACCTCTGCTGCTACCTTAGCGACGCAACACCGCTTTCTGAAGGCAATAGTAGTAATAATAATAATACTATAAGAAGAAGAGAAAGAGAGCAAAAATCAATAAAAGCGTTTTTTTTTTAATGCAGTGTAGGCCTAAATAGTATTTATATTCTTTTACATGAAAATAATTATGATTTATTTTTTTAAAACAAACTGTTAACTAAGTATTTTGTTGACGTAGCAGTAGCTTAAAAGCCACACTCAGGCGCTAACAATATGAGGTCCTTGGGAGTAAGATTACAGGCAATGTAAAAAAATGAAACAGAACAATTGCTGTGTTATTAGCAAATTGTTAGCACGCTAATTAGCATTAATTCACTTCAGTTTTGGGCCATGGTCCTGTAAGTATTAGCCTTAATCCCCTTGGTAAAGTGAGTGTATTAAATAGAAAACCAGTGGGTGGGGTTAGTGGACATGGAATTAAACCATCATGTTCATCACCACCAAGACTGTTACACCAAGACTGTTACAGCAAGACTGTTACACCAAGACTGTTAACACCAAGACTGTTAACACCAAGACTGTTACACCAAGACTGTTACACCAAGACTGTTACACCAAGACTGTTACACCAAGACTGTTAACACCAAGACTGTTAACACCAAGACTGTTACACCAAGACTGTTAACACCAAGACTGTTAACACCAAGACTGTTAACACCAAGACTGTTACACCAAGACTGTTAACACCAAGACTGTTACACCAAGACTGTTACAGCAAGACTGTTACACCAAGACTGTTAACACCAAGACTGTTACACCAAGACTGTTAACACCAAGACTGTTAACACCAAGACTGTCACACCAAGACTGTTAACACCAAGACTGTTACAGCCGTCCATGAACCGACTGACAACAATGTGCTCGATGACATGAAGATGTTTGTATGACGTACGGGTATAGGGTCCACCAAATAAACACACTCAGATCCACCACGTTGACTAATCATTTCTGACAACCTGCACTGACAGATCTGTAAAGAAAGAGATTGTGTGCGATGATGACAGAATCTAATTTTTCAATTTCCCCCTTGGGCCTATGCCCTCAAGTCTTACTGGAGCTCATTAAAAAAAGAAAAAGAAAACCATATAATATCTCAATCAGACATTAAAACAAGAAAGTACAAAGCGGACTTCATACCGGAACGACGACAGAGAGAATGTAACACAGGGTTTCTCGATGAAGCGAGAATGTTGAGTGTCGGGCGTGGCCTGTTGACCGCGCGGTCAAACAAAATCCATTCATTGGCTCGTGGGCTGAGCAGCCCAATGAACTATCACTTAATGCCCGTGGTCAGGAATGTATAAAATCACCACTTAATAGAGGAGCAAACACGCCGGGGATGAGGGGCCGATCTGTTTGTAAAAAATCAATGTTTGTGGACAGAAGTGCACACGCAAGTACACACACACAAGCCGCAGCTATACGTGGAACGCGGAAAAAAACATTGATAGATATTTGTGACGTGAGAAGAATCAATGGAACGGTATTCTGCGTAAAACAATAAAAACCCCTTTTTCAACGTAAAATACCACTGTAAAATGGTGGTTATTGTGTGTGTTGAGTGTAGTGTAGCCATAAAGAAGGTGATGGTTATGCATTATGACCGCACGTTATGTTATCCGAAGCGATGCACATCGAGGGAGTACATATACTTCCAGCGTATACAGAGCAGGGTGACATATAAGGCCCTGCGTTGTGTTTTCCCCTTCAAGGTTGGAGACTCTACAGTAGCCATACTTAATGGCAGGGAAAGACGGCCAAAATTAGAATCCACTCCTTTCTAAACGTGCCACCTGTGAATGGAAGACACAACAGGGCGGAAAAAAAACAAAAAGGGGGTACATGTCCTTTCTATAGGTTTTGCAGAGCGGGGGAAAAAAAAAGGGGGATAGCCAATCTGCGTGGTGTAATGGATATGTCAAGCGATACTAAATCATAGGGGCCCAAGACAGAGGGACAGGTAAGCCCAATATAATGCAAACCCTGTGAGAGCAAGAGGAGGACACAGGGAAGGGAAAAACGTCAACAACAACAACCGCAACAACACAAAATTGCACACCCCAGTACAATGTTCCCTTTTCCGATTTTTTCCACTGAGAAAAAAAAAAAAATTAGCTGTTTATTTTTGTGTGTGTACTTATCTTTATTATTACCTATTTGGCATCTCTATTCCGGGTGCATTATGGAAATGAAGTAATGCTACTTTGCTTGACAATAACACACTGACTTTGAATCCTCTTACTTAAGGTCTGATTGCTTCTTGACGGTGGTTTTAAATGAATTGTGTTGAGGAGTGATAAAGAGCTTATTGCCAGGAATAAAAGCCCAGAGCAGTGAAGAAAAGCTACACATGGAGTGGCTCGGCGATACAGGCTATTACGGTGAGGGAATGGTGTCCTTGACTGCCAGGACGGCTTACAATTTTATTTCATCTTGTTTTGCTGTGCGGCTGACAATGATGCGTGACTCTGGCACTGGAGAAAGAGGGCAAGCATGGGAGACATTTTAGATTTAATTTACATATAGTGTGACTGTGACCGCATATGAAAAATGAATGAATAAAAGAATAATCAAATAAAAAAAAAACGGCATGCATGTGAACATGCACTGAACACACAGCGCGGCGTTCATACATGCGCACGTCTCACTTTGTTTTTGGATGTGTTTAGGCGTTTGTGCGTGTTGCCTCGTGTTGATTTGAAAGCCCAAATATCCCTTTGGTTTCTAGAGAACACTCAAGCTTATCATTCTGCCCGTGTTGCAGGAGGCTGTGTGTGCATGCATACTCTCCCATTGACCTCTAACACTGTTACGTGCTGGGACCCCCCCCCCCCCAGCCCACAGCCCCAACCTCATGTAAATTGGGACCATAGAGGACAAGTGCACTCTGGGAGTTGTTGTTTATCTGTGTGTATGCCAAAAAGTAAAAAAAAAAAAGGACGCTTGAGCTGTAATGGCCCTCCAGTGGGCTCGGCATGCACACTTTTCTGCGCTGGGTTTGGTTAGCCGTCCTTCTGTGCAGTCAGTGTCCGATCGGAGCTCGGCTGACTGGTTTGATTTGGGTAGGAAACAGTTTGTTTAGAGGTTATTATTGCCGTAGTCAAGGTGAGTCCATACTATGACTGCGCAGGCACGCTCCACCAAGGCACAGGCCTCTCCAGAGAGAACCTCAGCCATGTTGTTGCTGCCGCTGCTGCTGCTGCTGTTTTTAACTCGTCCGAAAGCATCCACATTGAGACACTTAAAAAGTAGAATGTTTATTGACTGAGCTATTTTCTGTTTGTTGTACTTCTCCCAGCATTTCTTTCCCCCACTTATGTGTCTGTCGTTCAAATCTTCTGAATAGTTTATGTGCTCCAACTTTCCAATTCAGATGTAAAATAGGGGGTTCTAAGCTTTGTAGAAGGTGAGTGACTTGGTAGCTGAAGTTGAGTCATTTGAGTTTTCATCCTAATAAAATGTGCCCTGGCGTTACACACCTTAATTTACCTGCGGTAAAATGGTTCAATGTCTTCAAATTTAAATTTAAACATTATGAAAATGAAGCGGGATATAGTTAGTGGGGCAAGGCAAGGATAAGCTCATGCTGAGAAATCGAACCACATCTCTGACTTTGACTTCTGAGTTCTAACAGTCATTATGTTTTCAGAAAAGCCTGCGTCCCAATAAAAACCTTGTATTTCACTTTCTGTTATCAAGAAAACGATAAACCGCCACGACACGCTCGACAAAAATAGCCGTGATAAAAAAACTTGGTTGGTTCTGTTTGGCGTCAAGTTCCGACATCCATTTCCAGAATAACAACATTTGGTCCGGGCTGTGTCTTAAACACACACAGAATCATTGCAGACCAATTTGTGGGATTAGTGGACATTGCAGAGATGAAGTTGGTGCTGAAGAGGCCCACATGACTTCAGCATCCCCCCAGTGTCCTACTAAAGCCCTCTTAGCTCCATGCCTGGCCACAGACTAAGCCTATCCAACCCCCCCCCCCCCCCCACCCCCCAATGCAATCACAACTCCAGCCCTGCCTGTAGCCTCTGTGCCTCCTCCATCCTCCCCTCAATATCATTAGCCTAAACTACGACGCCAGTCCCCTGACCCCTGGCCCTCCCAGCCGGGGTCTCCTCCCACAACTTTATTTAACAAGTGAAGTTTTGCGGCGGGCGTGCGTGGGGGTCTCACGCCAGCGGGCCCCGGGAGCAACAGAGAAAGAGGTGGTGGTGGTGGTGGTGGTGGTGGGGGGTGTGTGGAGCGGGCTGGAAGGGTGGGGGTGGGGGTGGGGGCGAAGCTTTCATAAAGCACGGGCCAACAAATGGGATTTAACACACAAGAGGCTCTGATGGCCTATTAATTCTGCTTTGGCTGCCGTCCATAATGAGCCTAGCCCCTCTCCTAATTCATGGCTAATTTCTATCAGAAGTATCAAGAGACTTCTTTTCTCTGGGCAGGATGCATCCACATACACGTTAATGGATTCATTCAAGGGCTACGGCACGAAGACATTGATTAGATTGCCTCAGAGGCCGCGCAGCCGCTCGCTTGACATAGGCAGCAAATGAAATGTGACCTCCGGTAAACAAGGCTGAACCAGGCGGCCCGGTCTAATCCATTAGCCCAGAACCTTTCCCAATCGCATTTAATTAATGAAGTGATTTGAAAAAGAGTGCACTTCTATCAATCCCTGGTTGGAAAAAAAATATGGGAGTGTAAAACCACCACCGATACGACAACAACAACAACAACAACAACACAAGCGTCCACAACAACTACAGCAACAACAACAACAACAATCGGAAACTGTAAGGCCTAATGTGCGATGAGGTGAATGGGTCGACGTTTGCACGGGGTGGATTTGTAGTAGTTTAAGCACTGAGAAAGCATCATCTATCTATAAAACACACATAGACACGAGGCAACAATGCCACAATGAAAGAAAGGCCCCTTTTTTTATCAGAAGTACCTAAACTGGTCTGCAACTGGCGAAAAATCTATGTATTCATAATTTACCACAACCAAACAGTGACAGCGGGAGAGAGAGAGTTAATCAGTGGAAACCGACGGTGGCCTCCGGTGTGCAGGAAGAACATTCCAGTATGGGCATTTGTGTGTTGCAGCCCTGATGTGCCCGTGATCAGCCCGACCTGCATGTTGGTCCTTGGTTGCTATACCGTTCCACGTCCTCCCCATAACAACAGCCAGCGCACCTTCCCCCTGCAGCTGTCTCCAGACAGGTGAGAACGACGGTCCTCAGGGTTCAGCTGCGCTCTCCTGGTTTATAGTAATTGTTCTTCTCCCACCTCAATGTCAAACACAACATATCTGTGGGTGCATATGTTAGGTTATTTATTTTCTCTAATTGCATTCATTTACTTATTTGCAATTAATAATTCATGATGCGGCAGACAGTGGTATGCAAATGAACAATTTAATTTTAATGAGATTTTAATGACTAAACAAATAATTAGCAGAGCCCAGTGCGGTGTGCATGTCATTTGAGAATGAATGCATCTTTAAGCTTTGTTCGGTGTTTGAGTGCGGAATACGTCTTGCTAATTTACTAAAAACTCGCACACGGCGATAAATAAATCAGTGTTGTACGCACATGCTCCTTTGAAAGTCATTACATCAAGGTCAGCGAGGTTTTCCAAAAAGGGCCATTTATGATACAATATGCTCGATCATTATACCTTACACAATACGGAGCAGAAAAACGAGACAACGCCATTCTCTAAGAACATATCCCCGACGTAATCCTAACACGCCAACGGCTCCCGTTGGTCCGCGAAGCAGAGGCAAAGGGCTTGCTACCACTGGAACCAAATGACATTTCATAATGGCTTTTTTCTCTTCTTCCAGCAAACCCGAAAGACATTGTTAAGATTTACATTTTCAAATATATGCTGACCTTTTTTCCCCCCTCCTCTCCTCTGTTCGGTTGTCATCAGCTCTGTAATTGAATCAATATATTTTCTGATCAGCCCAGAGATTAAATAAGGTCACACGAAGCTGTGCGTGGACATAAAAAAATCATTATTCTACTCAAATTGAGGAGCGAGGGTATGGACCATTCAGGGTTCAGAAATGAAATTCTATTAGTGTCTATTACACTTTTACAATTATAGAGACGTCCCAATATTACAACGGGAAATGAACTCATAATAAAAAGCCCAGGGGTGTATTACAAAGAAATGACCCAACACCCCCCCACACCCCCCCCGCGCCACCCCACCCCCCGTCTGTGCCCTTATTGAATTGATGAAGAGAAGTTGGTGACTTTACATTTACTGATAAGTGACCTTATTCATGGGAAACAGTCTTTTCAGTGGCACCCTTTTTGCACATGGAGGTTTTTCTTGCATAGCTTGTCGCCACCTGTGAAATTGGTAGTTTTTCAATGTGTCAAAGTGACAAGATGTCGTGAATATGTAACATTTTTATTACACTTTCTTGGGAGCCTTTTCATGTTTTATGAGCTGCAGACAAAGTTAAAGCCTTGATGGCCTCTTAGTCATTGATTGTAATTATTTCTTTTGCTCTCCATATGAGTACTCTGTGCACCTAGCAATGCGTCGTGACAAATGGCTAATTGAATAGTCCAACAGCATCTTGCATGTCTTTGCAAAGGAAAAGTTTAAACGCTCGAATCCATTATTCAAGAAAAAGTGGGAAATTAAATACACCACATTATTAATGGGAATTTTCCGTTTCAACTTTTTGCCAATTATGTCTAGCTATCAAATTAGATAAAGCACATTTTTTAATTGCCTCACTCATTGAAATTAATAACACTTATCATCAATCAACTTATCAACTCTGCATGCTAAGAGTGAAATAAGAGAAAGAGGGAGCTATGAGCATAAAAAAAAAAACATTCCTCCAGGCTTCATAGTCCCTACGATCAGTCGAGTCAATTGGTTTACATTTAAAAAGAAGTTCAGGTTGACTTTATCTCAACGTGGCCAATAATACAGTACATCTTTTGAATTAAACTTAGAAAAAAGTCGTATTTAAAAGCCTGTGTTTGGTCTCTACTGCCGCACACGTATGCCAACATAACAAAGCGTTCAGTGCGCTTCATTCTTCTGTTCCACTTAAAGCCCCCGCTCCGTTTTTTAGTAAATTAAGTGCGGTGGCGCCAAAGTCTGCGGCACTCTCCTTACACTCAAATGACGATTCGAGTGCAGAGACCCCCGGTCCCCTCCAAACGACGGCCGCTTCCATCGCCATCACCATCACCATTGCCATCATAATTGCTGCGTGTAAATAGCCTTTTATCTCAGGTGTAACAGTCATTTTTGAGTGAGCACATCTACATTGCCCTGTTAAACTCTGCGTGAAAAAAAAAAAAAAAAGGGGAGAGACAGCAATGAAAAGTCCATTTCTACCTGCCATTTCACCCCCACCTCGCCACGTTTCTTGAGTATTAAAACCGCTCAGTGGAACGTTTATGAAACACATAATGGTGATCTAAATCAGTGGGCGGCTTCCGTCTACAAGGATTAGTGAGTTTGATGTAGCTCAACGCGGGAAGGCATACTTGTTGGCATACCTTATTAAGAGCTCCCAAAGTCCTCTCACTCAGAGAGTGGGGGAGGGAGGAGGGAGGAGGGAGGAGGGAGGAGGGGGAGGGAGGACGGGGAGGGGAGCACTTGACTATGCTACAGATCTCTGGCAGCAAATTAAGCTGTGATATTTACTTAGGATGAAGAAAGGGAGTTGCAGAACTTGGCTTGTCAAGCAGATGATGGAAGTGCAGTAACTTATTCAGTAACTTAACTTATTCGACTTTCTTTGGAGAATGTTTGTTGCACACATCTGTGCATGAGCAAACAAACCCAGCGTGTTTATGGGTGATTACGCAAAACAGAAATCCATTTGTAATACATTATAATACATGATGTATCACATCATCATACCACAGCATTATTGAATCCATGATCCTGATCAGTTAATACCATTCCAAGGGTGTGCATTATGTTTCAATAACGGGACATCAGTTCTGAGTCAAAGCACTACAAGTCCAACATTAAAAAGTAACGGTCAAATACGACTACTGACCAGCGATTCCATGACCACGCGAAAACAGACGGATGCACATGGTGCGTCAGCTGTTAATAAGAAAATAAGAAATCAACGTTATGAAATCAACTAATATCCGATCATTGTTGGTAACCGTGGTATAATTAAGCAATAGATCAGGCTGTGGTATACGGTCATTATACCACAGTTAAGGGACGGCGACCCCCTTAACTGTGGTATAATGACCGTATATCACTGACTGAAGTGATCTATTGCTTTTATAAAACGGTTACGTAAGTATGGCGAAATGAAAGTCATAGACACCCTCAATTTTGAAAAAGCTAGAAAGTCGGAAAAGCATTTTTTTTAACGAATACAAAAAAGTAGTCCCTCCTGGCTGCCGGCAAAGTGTACGGCGGTTGCTATGCAACACACTGTAGCGTCCTTCAGAGAGAAGGCTAGAGACGGTAGCTCGGTTCGCCGGCAATTTAGCCTACTATCGAGTTCACTCAGAGTGTGCCTATTGCTTTACAACATTTCCACCCTCTCCAGCAATCAACATGTTTTAAGGCTTCAGTGAACTATGCTATCGCTTTTATATATAAATAAACAATGGTTCAAGTTAGGCGCGGAGTGATACTGAACTCTGTAAACTGAACGGGCGTCATAGCTGTGTGTATACGCTCATTATACAACCGTTGGGAACCAATCAGATCACTTGATTTAAGCCACCCGTGGTATAAGTGGAGTGAACCACTCTGAGGGTTCACGGGGCCGGTATTCCTTACATAATGTGTTACGTAACGCATCGTAGCCTTCTTTTCCATTCCATTAAAACACGTTTCCGCACTGGGACGTTTCCACGTTGTGCCGACTTCACTAATCTCAACAGTCACCCCACGTCACCATATCACACAAATGGACAATAATCATAATGGACTATGATCACCTTTATTCAATATCTTTAGCTTCAACGAGCACACGCTCTGACCCTTTTCCAAATGACTTCCTGACCAAATGAGAACGTTACTTCCTTCCTATGCGATAATTGTATTGTTTTATGACATTGTTTTGTTTCATTGATTTCCCTCTATAGTGGAGAGCAATTTTAGGCCAAACTTAATTGTGTCTGTGTTTCGTTGTTGCGTAATGTGTTGATAAATCGGTTTCCCTGCCCATTTAATCTGTATGCTGTCATCGGTGATCTCGTGTTCAACCCCCAGTCCGAGTCACACAAGTGTGACACACAAGCTTCCATTCAAACATATGTACGTGTGTATTTATGTCCCTACATGCAAACATAAATATGCACAAAAACACACACACACACACACACACACACACATTTACACACACACACACACACACACACACACACACACACACAAATGAGATCATTACATTTCATAATACGAGACCAGCAGTAGCATAATGTAATACAGTTGGCTTGGTTGAATTTTTCCAAATCCAATCCAACAGTCGGACTGAGAAAGTAGGAAAACGACAGGACAGCCAGATCTCCCAGTGGGTGTTTGTACATGTGTGCTCCTGGCTCTCGCAGACTTGAGCGAAGCGGTCGCTTGCTATTTAGACGACGACTCATCGCGAGCCTATAGAGCTTTTAGACATTGGACACTGCAGCCGTTATAGTTGGGTTCTTCCAGCCAGCTTGCGTTGCGTCCTCTCTGTGATCGGTGCTCTCTAAATAAAGTTTGATGGGAAAGGAGGGAAAGTAGGTAATCCTCTGCCCCCCAACAGATGGACATGTAGGCGTGAGCGACTGGTAGGGGTCCCCTGGATAGACCCGGGATCTGGTGGCCAGATAGCAGATGGAGGACATTATGACATTATTCTGATATTATTCACTTTACTTTACCATGACCATGCTAGCTATCCTTGTATATGCAATCCAACACAGGTTCAAAAAGAGGTTCTAGCTCGGGAAGAGGACTGGTCTCCGGTTGATTTATTTCACGGCAGTACACACACTGTCCCCTTGGAGAGCCCCTTTTCTTCGCCCATCAACAGCGACGGGATAGAAAGGCTAAAATTAAGTGTGCCCGCATAAATTTCTGACCACTACTGGAAACCCAGCTCTGCAGGAAATTGGATACTGCCAGGAGCTACAAACCATCTATATATACACACACACACACCCCATAGAACACACCACGGAGGTCCAGCCCCTCTTTAATAATGGGATATGCACTATGTCATTAACCTGTTAGCCTCTCTTACATCCGCCACTCCCTCGGGTTATGTCAATCAAACGGGAGGGAGAGGGAGGAAGAATTACAAAGACAAAACAAAGGTGGTCGGGGGGGGGGGGGGGGGGGGGGGGGGGAACAGCCTCACCCGATGTGTGTTTGAAGCCGGTGTGATCCAGAAGCCCACCACCAGGGTGCCCACCCGGGGATGGACCCCCCCCCCCCCTCCAGGAGCCTGAGGGGTTCCCAGAGGGGCCCCGGCCTCCTGGGTTGAACTCCACTGCTCCGCTGCAACGGAGACAAGGCGTGACTTACAACCTCACTGTGGAAGCAGCCCCATTAAGGCGGTATCAGGGCTCTGAGTCATGTTCCTGTTCCTGGTGGTTGGAGCCGGTCAGAGAGGGTGCGAGTTATCACGTCCAACACGTGGAAATTACACAAAATACACAGAAGAGCGAACCGCTCTGAATGACCTCCAAGCCCCTGGTGTCAAAACGGGATGCACCGTAAAGTAAAGCACACTAATCCTGTTCCACCACACAGCGGGCAGGGAGACCCCTTATCCGGGAGTAGTTGCAGAACTCACCTGCAAGACCTCCCGCCTACACCTTTGCATCCGAAACATTGAATAGCGCAGAACTCGTGAGGCTTGGAAAACGGAACGAAACCCGACAAGCGTTGGAACATACGTGCAGAGGGGGGGGGGGGGGTCTACGACCTGCAGTTTTCTATTCCGTGTCCTTACCCCAAATGGTTTGCTGGCTCCGTCAGCCAGGGCTGCTCAGAGGCCCGACGGTGATGAATGTCTTTTCCGTTTGGTGAAGCCCTCTCGGCAGCAGCAGCGTGCCAGGCAGAATGAGAAGCAGATGAAAGAAGCAGGAAACAGAGGATGTTTGGCTGTTGGCTAGTGAGTTATCAGTCCTTTTCACACCTAATGGAACAACTTTTTAGCACTGCAGCTTATTCAATATCCCCTAGTCACCAAAGAGAGCCGCGGAATTACCAAGCCTTGAGAAAGCCCCATTAGATTTTAATTAAAAAATAAACAAACAAATTACCCAAAGTCTGTGAAGGGAAATTTAACTACTAGGGGGCAGGGTGTATTATGCTCTGAAATGATGGCTTCTGGGACATCTGTAGGTATACCCTAGTGGACTGGGGGAAAATAAGTGAATGTCAGTATAGAATTAGACCATCAAAATGCCTAATCAAAGAGCGGGAGAGCTATGGCAAATGGTAAAGGGAAAGAGTGCCTATGAGCCCGGCGAAGGAAAAAAAATTGCAGCTGATTTATTATTTGATAATCAATTTTATCTATTTAACCTTCAATGTGGGCCACTTATCTTTGAAATGCGTATGAAAATCACACTGCAGCAGGGCAAGAAATAATTTTCACTTCATTTTGTTCTTGCCGAATTTCAATGGATCTTTATTTTTCAGACTAAACGTGCCCTTTCAGGTGTAAATTGTTCTTTAAGATGTCCTATCATTAGCTGCAGCCTTCTTAGGGGACCAGGGTCTTTAAATAGAAATATAATCAGCCACACAGCTCATTACGCTTGTCTCTGTTTATAATGATGTTTTAAGAAATCTATCTATCGCTTCACTTTGTAATTAAACTTCCCCCAGAATTGCTGGGTTCAACAGTTTCTCCTTGTGCAGTCTAAGTCCTTATCACTTCTTTGATTTTTTCTCCTCTGCCTCTGGCCTAGCCAGACCAAGAATAATATGCTTTGCCTTTGAAGGGCATTCAGCATAGCAGCAACTTCCCACAATAACTTCAATTAATTAATAATTCAGCACATGATTAAAAATCTGGATAGCTGCTATTGCATAAATAAAGTTCTACATTATTTTCTTCATGCTCCTTATGAAGCCTGCCCTTATTTCAAACATTAGGCAAACACACCCACACACACACACACAC
>NC_140282.1:18539236-18566736 GCF_964030765.1 Micromesistius poutassou
AAAAAAAATAATTCATCATTCATGTTATTTCAGTTCTCGGAGCAATTGCCTCTTATTCAAATAGAAAGGTTACCTTAATTGTTATGTAGCTCTGCTGTTTATGCCCTGCCATAAAAATGCACATGTTCTGCTCCATGGAAAGGTCACTTATTACAACCCATTTTATTAAAAAATATATATATATATATATATATATATTTATACATATTCAAAAATAAATGCACATTCACACACAAACACGCACACATACATATACGCTTGTGTGTGTGTTTGTTTGTGTGTTTGTGTTTGTGTTTGTGTTTGTGCGTGTGCACGTGTGTGTGAATGTGCATGTGCGTGTGTGTGTGTGCGCATGGGTGTTTGTGTGTGAAGGCCAATTCACACAGGGAGCTGGAACCAGGTGTCAGCAGCGCAAGCCGAGGGGACCAGGCCCAAGAGGATTAGTGCTGCATCTATCTGATGTGTTGTCATGCCTCTCTATCTCACTCTGTCTCTCTCTCTCTCTCTCATTATATATCTACCTGTACATCCCATTTGTCCATCCGTCTCCCACCTCTGTCTGGTTTCGTCTGAGTTCCTTTAGTGTGGGTTCTTTGGAGGCTGAATCGGCTGGACCAGCTTGGATCTAACAATGACTGGCAACCGCCTAACTTTACATGGAGCCGGGTGATTCATCAGTGGACTGGCTGGGGGAACAGACATGTGAGGGAATGAGAGAGAGAGGGTGCCAGAGAGAGAGAGAGAGAGAGAGAGAGAGAGAGAGAGAGAGAGGGAAAGAGAGAGAGGGGGGGAGGAAGGGAGGGAATGAGAGAGAGATAGTGAGTGAGGGAGAGAGAGAGAGAGAGAGAGAAAGAGAGAGAGCAACATGCTCACAGGGAGAAAAACAGAGAGGCCTATAAAAGACAAGTCGAGCACAGGGTACAAATAAGAGCCAAGTTTGAGTTTCTGTAACCCTCCCAACAACACCCCTCTGAGTTTACACGGCACAGTCTGGACGCAGAGTGGCCGACACATCGTCCCACTCACTTCTGACCAAAAACACCAAAAAAGAAAAAGGAACACTCAATGCATCATCATCATCGTCGTGAGGAGAGGAGCCCAAAGCCGCTGTCTAGTTTAGGTTCATGCCAAGGTTGTACGTCACCGCCCCTTCCCTTACTCTTCTCTTCACTCCCCCCCCCCCCCCCGCGCCCTCCTTTCCTTTCCCTCTCGCTGCTCCATCTCTTTCTCACATTAGTAGAACCTCTCACACCGACACCACCAGCGACGGTGTGACACCAGCGTCCCCCCCGCCCGACAGGCCCCCCCCCCCTCCTTCGTCTTCACACTAAACCGTGTCCTTCTCTCAGGGCTTACGGCGCAACACAGCCCCCCCCCCCCCCCCCCCCCCCCCCCGATAAGCACATTTAGAAAAAGAAAGAAAGAAAGAAATGAAAGGAGGTGGAGGAGAGAGCAGCACCGAAAGATCCGGAGCCGGCGCTCGCTCGCTCCCACCTCCCTCTCCCTCTCTCTCTCTCTCAGTGAACCGAGAGAGCCAGACGTGTCCTCTCTCTCTGATGTGGGGCCGTGACGTTGTGCTGAAGAGGGTTCTGCGGTTCTGCAAAACAAAAATCGGGTTCCCCCGATATATACGGCTACGCAAGGAGCCATCGGCGACGGTGCTTCTTCTCCTGTTAAAGCTCTTTGTGACGTGACGCGACGGTGGGAGATGATGGGCTCAAATTCCCCCCCCCCCCCCCATGAATATGGATGTTTGTGTCTGTGCCACCGCGTGCAAAAAAATAAAGATTTGTTTAAAAAGGAAAACAGAACGCTGTTAGTGAGGGTACGCTATATAACGGTGGGAAGGATGGATTATTCATAGCTGATGTGTGGGCTTGGACTGTCGGTTCATAGTGTCTTAAAGAGGATTATCTGCTTCACCTAGGTCTAATTTCAATTTGAATAGGTGTGAATTTATTTGGAGCTCAATATCGCATAGAAAATACATTTCCCTATAATCCAATTCCACCTCCATCGTGTAAAAATATGATGAAATAAAAATCTCATTATATTGTCCTGCTTTATGTTGCCTTGTCCCATCACAAGCAATCTTTTCAATCCAATATCAGATTGTTTACTCGCCGTCTTGAGCAATATTTCTTACATTTCATCCAATTCCCGCAGAGGAACTCATCTGTGAGGTAATTTATTTGACTGTACCTTAACCTTGTATCTCATTTACGCTTTACTGCGCAACAGTGGATGAACTATGACTGACTGCGGTGTTGTGAGAATACATACAGCATTGTGTTCCCTCATCATAATAAATATCCCAGATAGAAAATCACCTCCAATGCGAGGCTTGACATTAAGCTCGGAGAGAGAGAGGGCTTTTTTTGTTGTAATGTTGTTTTGGGTCGTTTGCATGCTGAAGGGAGAACGCTGCTCTGCGGCTCGCGTTGCGGCGTGATAATCACACGGCCCCGCGTCCTGCCGAGGGTCTCGATTAACGCCCGAGGGCGACAAGTCTTGGGGGCGACACAAAGGGCCCGCTTGCCTCTAAGCACACTTCACTTAGCGAGGTACACCTCCCGGGGATCTCCCTCCCCGCCGCACGTCCGACGTACACACACGGCGCACCCCGTCACCGGCGCTCATCTCCGCCTTAAGGCGTAATGCTAAAGATCACGATCAATTCTCACAAGTTCATTGGAGCACGCTCCCTCATTACGCACAGAACCATTCACACTGATTGATCCGCCATGAGTGGATGGTATTGATAAATAATTAAAAAGCTCTCAGTTTAATTTGGGGCTAAGTAGCAGATAGGGAGCGGTAGCTGGTGGGGGGGGGGGGGGGCTCTGCTTGCTGTAATGAGGACTGGCCCCCCCGCTGTGGCTGTGCCGAGGAACAGCTCCCCGCTCTGCCCCCCCTACCTTGTCCCAGTAGACACATCGCCAGCTGGGGATGTCTGCCATATTCACCAAAAATCAATGGAATCTGGCTTGAAAGAAAATCAATAAGATTTGTCCATTTATGCTTCAGCGTGTAGGAAGGGGTCCTTAGCCGGCCCGTGGACCGCCAAACCCACACGAGAGATTACATTTACTGTGTGGGTGCCTGGTGGGTGGGGGGGGGGGGGGGGGGGGGGTTGCCTGGATAAGGGTGTTTCCTCTTGCAGCGATTTGTGTTGGGTTTGTTAACAAAAGAACAAGTGTAATGTTTAACACCAAATATCGATCCATATCAAATGTAATTCAACATCGAGCTAACCAGGGGATCATTCTCTGAAATGTTTTCCTGAATGACGTTCAGGGAAGGCCCTTGTAGGACTTCACAGCCACTTGCGTGGGAGCATTCAGTGAAGTACGCGTAGTATGATTGGCATCACAAAAACAACCACAACAATGGTGGGCAAGCGTAGCCGTGTCCAAGGAAACCCGGGCGAGGCAGCCACAGCGGCGCAACCCAGAGATGCACCAACCCATAGCTGTATCTACTGCTTAACATCCCCCGCCCCCCCCGCCCCCCCAGCCACCCACCCTAGCAACACCAGAAGACTCAGACACACCTCACACACACACACACACCGCCACGGCCACCTGGCTCTCCCAGTTAACACGGCGGACTGGAGGTCATGCCTCAGCAGACCAGGGTTCAGACAGCTCCGGAGGTGTGGGATGAGAGGGTCTCAGCGCCGTCATGTTGCCCCCCAGCAGCAGCTCGGACGGAGCCGCACGGCCGCAACGCCGCACTCACACCTTCACTGGAGAGCGTGATGAGGAAAGGTCTAAGACAAAGCAAGGTCACCTCTGGACGCACGCGCACACACACACACACGCACACGCACACACACATACACAGGCGTATGTGCAAACACGCAAGACATACAAATATACGCCACGACACAAGGGAATACGCACAGTATACACACACACACACACACACAAATACACACACACATACATACATGCACACGCACACACCCATACATACGTACACACACACACACACACACACACACACACACACACACACACACTCACACACACACACACAGGAGGATATACACACACAAAACATACAAATAAATGCCTGGATACTTGGAGTAGACGCACACACACACACACACACACACACACACAGACAAAAACACACACACACACACACACACACACACACACACACACACACTGTGTGTATGTGTTTGTGTGTGTGTCTGTGTGTGTGTGTGCGTGTGTTTTCCCCTTCCTTGACCTCAAATTTGTGTCAGACACTACTTGTGTCTTCAACAGAGAAGTCAGGGAAATATTACGCTGTGTCACACATTTTAGTGGTGATATCCGTCTAATTGATGACTTTGTGTCAAATCATTCCATTATGCATAATTTAGCATGGATCAAGTCACACATTAACATAATCAGCCATTGGATATTCTGCAGGGTGTGACACTCCAGAACGGAGCAGAACCACAACCTTAGCAACACAGACAGAGTGAGGTAAACATCAGTTGGCTAACATATTGATTCTTGCCTTGAAACACACACACACACGGGCACGCGCACTACACACACACGCACGCACGCACGCACATACACACACACACACACACACATGCACAAACTAGAAGAGAAAAAAAACACACACACATATATCCAAACAAACCCACTTTTGTACATGGACACACACATTTTGAAGCTACGGTGCGGCTAATGTTAAGATGTCAGATCCTTATTCACTTGAAGCTAATGCTTGAAGTCCAGTAAGTGAGCATGCTGTGTTCATGCAGAGACACATTTGAATAAACAACCACACGTGCACCCACCCACACAAACACACACTCACACTCACACACACACACACACACACACACACAAACACACACACACACACACAAACACACACAGGCATGCACACACACGGCAAACAGCTTGGAGAGTGAGGGGTTGCGTTGCAGCCTGTTCAGACGCTGGCGTTTGCAATCACTAAGCTGCTTTAGAGTCTCCCACCACAGTCCTGATTTAAAATTCATAAATGCTAATCCTTCATAATTTACAGTTTAAAAAGCAGCCCCGTTCACGGGCCCCGTGGCCACAGCTCTGTCAGAGTAATTATACCAAGGAGCCGGGAACGGACGGGTAGCAGAGACCCTCGGCGGGCCAGGAAACCCCCCCCCCCTACACTGGCACCACACCCAATTACTCCAAATACCTAAACAGATTAGCAAGTCATTTTCCAGTTCAACCTGCTGGACGCAGGCGCCACACCGCAGTTCTAACGCAGTCAGGGGAGGTAAACAGTGTAGAGGTACGTAACCCCCTGCCTGTTTCTGATTAAAATGACAATATGGCAACTAATTTTATTAGCCCTTTTATTTAATTTTGTGGCCACTGCGATTGTCTTTTACAAGGTTATGCCAGGCTGGGTTTCCTTCTCTGGTGTCCGAGACGATGATTTGCTGCCCTGCCTCCCAAACACTGACATCATTCTGTGTTTGTGCGCGTTCACACTGTGTGTGTGTGTGTGTGTGTGTGTGTACGTGTGAGTGTGCACGAGTGCATGTGCGTGGTATAATAAGGGAGGCCTCTGTTTTGGAGGTGTCGATGCCTAAGCAGATTTCTTTGTCCTTGCGAGGAGAAAGTACATTAGTTTAGATGCAGATTATCTGTGATTCTTGCAACCAAGGTCACTAATAGAAAGCCATTTTGAAAATGGTCTGTTTCCACTGTAATGGCCCACAATGGCTACACAACGCCACTGAAGGTCTTATGAAAGGGTCCTGCTTTCTGTGTAGTGGCTCTCTCACTGCAGAATGGCTCACAGCTCTTATAAATGCATAATTTAGTATCTCAAATATTGATTCATCCCTCATCCTGATATATTATATGGTAAAGTTTGAATTATAGAGCTGTGGGAAAAAAGGCGACTGAAGATATATAGTCGTTTGTGATTATAGTATTCAATAAACCGGATGAGGACATTTTTTCATCAGAGCACGGAAATGTACAATCCAGCATCCAATTTTACAAATTTGAATTGCATAGGAATATACAATAAATATCTGTCAGTGCAATACAATAACAACTTTAATAACTGTTTCAAGACACAACACCAAATCATATTATGGAGTAGAATTTAGATTTTTCTTTTGGGACAATGGTATTTTCGCATGCAAGTTATTGGAATATTATTTCCTTTCTCTACGAGCACAAACATTCATGTATAGCTATGCTGTGTAACTACATTTACGCCCAAGATATTACTACAAGTCCACCGGACACAAATAATAAAGAAGGCTACGTCCACCGTTGATCTTTGTCTTGTATCATCACATACCGTCATCACAGCCTTTCTGTCTGAATAAGTGAGCTTCACGTGAATCCTTTGTGTGGTAAAAATGTCGATGTAGAATGTAGTGTTCCTCACAGCGTCTTGTAGTGCTGCCCTTATGATAATTATATATCAGACAAAAACATTTTCGAAACAACAATTTAAGCAAAACGTATCAATCAAGTCTAATTCTCTTGGATTAATCGTGTCAATTCCTCAGAGCAAACATAACAAGCACCTTTGAAACGACGGCAAGGTGTATACCTTGTTGTCAAATGTTTTTTTATCACGCTTTAGATTCTATTGCACCCTGGCTTACCACAGGTATAGCCATGCACCAACGGAGGCCCCAACACCCAACACCTATATCACAAAGGGAGTTAAAAGATTGAATAAGAAAAGATTACTACAAGTAGACTGGACACCATGTCACAAATCCTGCACTTTGAAGACAGTCGGAAACTTGTTTTTTTGTTCATGATGCCGACTTCAACAACAACTTGAACAAAACGTTTTACAGAAGTCTGTCACACGGAAGTTATTCTGTACTAGACTTCAAAAGTTGAGTCTAGGATTGTGCTCATACTCATAAAGACACATTAATCCAACAATTTAACCTTTACTTTACATTCAAGGATAGAGCTATTCATTTAATTGTTTTATTTATTGAGAAAATGAGGAATAGCCATGCACCAATGACACACATCTACCAACAATGGTGTTATCTGCAAGCTGAAGATTGAATTTCAGTTCTCACATTCTCATATACATGTATATATATACCTTGCTCAAAAATACATAACACCATAACTCCTAATGTATTAGTTCAGCAGTGCAGCAATTTCACAAGCAAATTATTCAACGGTGTGATAAAAGTTGAATTATTCCAAATCAAAGGCAACAAACAAGTCTATTAATAAAAATTAATTTCCAACTTATAATCTCTTTTAATTAAGTTTTCATTCAGACACAAATATTGCGTGTGGATATTGCTTTGAGTTAGATGCTGAAGCTTTGTTCAGTGTTTAATACGTTGCAGTGAAAGACGCTGGCCTCTGGCCCACCTGTGAACTCTACATGACGTCAAGAAGTGTGTGCGTGTTGAATGGGTGGAACATCAGAAACAGAAACATCACTAACATCATGATTGAAAACATACTCTTTTGGAATAACAAGTAAACGAATGGGGAGATGAAAAAAGGAGAATTATGTATTTATTCTGGTAAACACTTGTCTATTGGCAAGAGAAAAACTCTTTGTTTGGGTGATCCACCAGAGACTATCAAGTTGCTATTATGGTCATCTCAAAAATCCGATAAACATAACATTTACCCAAATAACCACCATCCACACCGGCAGCTACAGTTGCCCATTACACGACGACCCAAGCACCAGACTCTAAAGTTAAACTCTCCTGTCTGCTGTCTGATTGCCGTTTTCCCGTGTCAATTTAGTCCTGGACGGTCCACCAAGCTTAACATATCAAGAAGACCAAGATCAACACCGTGATATCAACACAGGACAAAAACAACGAGTATCCGGTTGCACATAAATAAAAATAATAAACTTAATAACTTAATAATAAATAAACTTTCATCTACGAAGGAAGCACACATTATCCCATTGCACCCATCATGCCCAGACTGGTTCCACTCTGGGTTCTGGACCGATGATTAAACCACACCTGACGTGTGGTCACAGGCAAGAACGAGCGAGTCCTTCCGGGGTCCGGATCAATGTAAGTATATAACACTTGTGTTCGTCGGTGCCGTTTCTCCCGTGCTATTAATACCGTAACAAGCGGTTCTGTGTGGCACCACCCGCCGCTCAACACCCCCCCCCCCCCCCGCCTCGCAGCGGGTCGACCGCGAGGAACGGGGACGGCCGTCCCACGCCGCACAGTGGGACGACTCTCGCTTACTTCGTTAAGACCCGTCGCTCTGGGAAGGGCTGGCCGCCGGCGTCGCCTCGCCTCGCCTTCGTCGTGACAAAGTTAAGTGCGACCTCTTTGATCGTAACAAGACAAGGGCGGAAGAAAAAAGAAGGAGATATTTGCGCTCAGGTGATGAGACGGAGGAGCGGTTGCGAGGGACGGTGTGAGAGAGCCAGCCAGAGGTGGTGTAATTGGCAGAAGGTTCCCCCCCGTTGCACGAGGCGTCCTCCTCTCCCCCCCCCCCCCTCTCCCCCCGGGGCCAGAGACGCCGCGTGACAAAACCTCCCGTGTGGCGTTCACTTGATTTCATTCTTTTTTTTTTTTTTGTCTGTTAAACTGATGGAAATATTGCCTCTTTTCCAATAAAAAGCCAGACAGCTTTAGCACCGTGTCACGGCTTGAAGCCCTCGGAATTAATTGCGGATGGATTTTAACCCACCCGGGCCGTGCCCCCCCCCCCCCGGGTGTGTGCTGCCGAAGAGGGAATGGCCAGAACCCCCCCCCCCCAGGCCTCCAGAAGACGCCCGGTGTCTGCGGACGGTCGCACGTGGTCAAACATCTCATGACACCAGGCTTTAATGTCCTCCTGCGGATCCGTATTACCACATGGCTTTGTTTTGACCCCCCCGGGTTGCGAGTGACTCCTAAGTGATCGCCGCGCGTCAATAAGACAAAACCACTGGTTCAGACAAACAGGGCGGAAAATGCAGGAGAAGGCCGGGAAATTGAATAACGTGTCTGGTGGTGGGAATGAATTGAAGTGGAGAGCGGGGGCTGCGGAAATTCCTCTGTGTGAGGCCCTAATCAGTTGGAAACAAGGGAGGGGGGGGGGGTGGATGGAAGGAGGTGGGGGGGGGGAGGGAGGGGGTGGGGGAGGAAGAGGGGGGGGGGGGGTGGGGGGGAAAGGCTTTCATTCCTGTAACTAATCATTTGTGGTTTCCCAATGCAGTCATCCAGCGCCAAAGGCAGAGACTAATAAACTAGGAGGCTGTGTAGATTTATAAATGATTAATTAAGGGCCGTCCCACGGGAGCCACAGCAGCTATAAGCAAAAATATTAATTAGTTGAGATGAGCCTTAAACTAACAGGAAAACATTCCAGCCCAAGTCGGAGAGAGCGCGGCGGGGGCCAACGGCGGCGCATGACTCCAGGCCCGTGGCCCCCGGCGCCGCCGCCGCCGCAGGGGCCGCGGGGGGGCCGCGGGGGGGCCACGGGGGGCCACGGGTCCGCGTCTGCAGAGTAATGAAGAGACGCGTACTTCAGACCGCGCCGGGCCGAGAGACACACTAGAAGTCGGTATTAAAGAGGAGCGGCTTGGGGGGGTGACGTCTATTACGGTGGAGAACCGAGATTAGTTTTATACCCGCTCAAGTGCCCCAGCAGCCCCCTTGTGTAGTTGCCTCGGCGTCGCCGGGTCACTCTCTCGACGCCCACTCTCCCGCTGCTTTCCAGAGAGACGCGTGTGTGTGTGTGTGTGTGTGTGTGTGTGTGTGTGTGTGTGTGTGTGTGTGTGTGTGTGTGTGTGTGTGTGTGCGTGTGTGTGTGTGTGAGCCGCGGCTGCTGTCCTTTCCTCCCTCCCGTTGAATGTCAAGATGCTGCGTGGAATTATCCCAGAGATTGGAAAAGGGGGGGACGTGTTTGAACGTTGATTCTGTAGCTAATCAAAAAATCTAAACGAGACGAAAAAATGCAAGATTGTAGTTACTCAACGAGCGGGGGTTTCGGTTATGGCCACCGGGTTGAAAAAGAATAAAGACGTTCTTCGTTCCTCAGGGCTCAATGAGTGTTTAACATCAGTACTACATTGCCGCCGTTGACATGTCACTTCATGGGATAGAAAATCCTTTGGATCGAAGGATCCCTTTTATGATCACGTGGTACGGCGCGTAATGCAATTAAAACAGCAATACACGCCACGCTGCTAATGCCATTAATTACTCAAGTAAAACCCAATAGATAATCCATTCTACTGTCCTTGTTGCCCGGGACAACCTCTAAATAGCGGCGATGGAAAGGGAGCTCTTCCTCCGTGCATATCCTTAACATCCACAGTGAGGACTACATGGTGCCAATTCCCAGTAACAGAGCCAGCGTACAAACAAAGATCACATTTTTGGCTATACCCACAACCAGCAAATAAACCGAGCATGGCCTCCGGACTAAAACTACAAATTAGCCATGGGAAAAAGAAATAACAACCCAATTTTGTTTTTAAGTCTTTCACATATCCAATATCTTAGTTAGGAATAGCATGTCATCTCCTGTTGGAGTCCCATTCAGTGTGCGTTTTGGAGCCGGCATGTGGTTGGAAACACGGCACAATCTGAGATGAACGTAGCAGAGGACAATGTCATGAAAAATAACTTGGGACAGTAATTATCATGCTTCCACAAATGACAGTTTTTATATTAAAAAAAGGAAGGGAAAACAAGCCAATACAATGGGAAAGACTCCAGTACTGGGCAACGAGGATGAAACACAATTATGGAAATATGAAATCATTTGTAAAGGTCATGCATCCTTTTAAAAAAAACATGTTGACAAGAGCCAAAACGACTGGAGGAATAATCCTTCTCTGCTCTACTCCAATATCACCCCAGTCTGGGAAAATTAGACCAGACTATTCGGGACAACAGGCCCAGACCTAACTCATGAGGGGGTCGATGCAACCAAGGCCGACAGAGAGAGGGTTAATCGCTCTGATCTATTACAAGTCACACAAACATAGCGGAGGTGACGAAGCTACAACGTTGCCACGTTGAAGCCATCGGCGGGAGGGAGGGAGGGAGGGAGGGAGGGAGCGGGCCTCTACACGCCATCAAACATCTCCACCACGAGCCAATCGTCAGTCGACGCCGGTTTCATGTTGCAGGTTAAAAGGGAGCCGGCCGCACAACAGTTTGAATATCTTCGGCGTACAAACCAGATGAAAAAGAGGGTATACGAGGTAAAGAAGGAATTGGAGTGAGCAGACACTTAGAGCGAGGGGCTGGCGTTCCTCTAAGCCCCCCTAATTGACTCACTGGAGGGGGATGGCTCTGGCGGCGTGGAGGTGCTTCAGAAGTCGACGTACTCCGAGAAAAAAAATAAAAATAAAAATAAAAGGCGGCGTTGACGATGAATATGTGTTTTGAGATTCCTTAAATAAATATTTCATTCAACATTGGCAATGGCAGATAGGCGATGGATGAAAGCCCTTTCATGTCGCGTCTTGCTTTGGGGTTGGGCTTGGCGGTTTGTGTGGGAAGGATTTCAGGCCACTGGAACAGTAGCGAGAAGAGCACGGGCAAGAAAGCCCCCCCCCACCCCCCACCCCCTACCCCGCCACCCCACCCCAGCAAAAAGAATGATAGCCCAAAAGCAGTGAGTGGCGCCCTGCTATTTTGGGGGGGTTGGAAGGGGGGGGTTTGACTGAGGTTGTCCGGCAGAAGAGGCTGATGCTTGACAACAATTAGTGGTGCTGGTTGAAATGTGACAGACAGGTCTCTACATAACTCCCTACCCCCCCCCCACCCGTCCAGACTTCAGAGCTGAAAAGAGAGAACGAAAACTTCATATCTCCCCATGAACAACCTCCCCATCACTTCTCATCAGACGGCGTTTACGTTGGAGGGCAACATCCATTGCTGTACAAAAACAGTCAAGACTATCCATATTATATTCAGTCTTAAAGGAAAGTTGCAGAGATAGAAGTGTGCATGAAGGGGAGACGGGAGGGTAATGGGAAGGGTGTTCAACTCCCAGCTGAGAGGTCCTCCATCTGTGATGTCCAAAGCCAAATCTGCAAGCATCCTTGAGCAAGATTCTCCCTAATAACCTGTGTCTCCGTTCAATAGTTAGTCACGAAGAGATGGTTAAGAAACCATCTTGAAATTACACAAATTACTATCAGGTAGAAGGTAGATATTACCGTGTGAAACAGTGCTCTCGTTTGGTGCTGTGCTGTGGAGAAAACAAAGCTAAACATATTCTACAAGAGACCACGCTCATTAACCTCTTGCAAATTGTCCTCAATTCTACCAGCAATTACGAGAGATACTGTCAGCTAGCAGTTGCAACGTACCCCTCATGCATTATTGAATGTGAATCCCTTGCAATCTTGGTTAACAGTACTGGACCGGCCAGACCAATGATGTCCAGAGGTTGCGTGCTCGATTGTACCGTTTGTTTTTCTTCTCCTAGATACAAAATAATGAAAACATTTCTCCAAATGGCAAAGATTTGGGTGGCGAAGTAAATAAGCCTGTTAAACAAAGCAAGTTTTTTAACTGATAGTAATAGTAAAGAATAAGAAAGAAAATAGTAGAGAAGAGAAAGAATCTATTAAAAAAATAAATCTTCACACTCTGTTTTTGTGTGCCATACTAGGGCACAGAGAAGTCCTTGTTTGAGCCAAATGGAAGCGCTACGCTGACAGTAAAATGTTTTTTTGTGTCATTTGTCAGTGGAGGTTCTGACTTGCCTAGCTAAAAACAAATCTAGTTGGTAATTGAAATGTAGCATGAAATTACCGCTGCAAATAACCATGAGCCATTACACGAACACATTCTCTTCTTTCCTTCAGCAAGTGAAAGAATAAAAACAACTGCTAAACCAAAACAGAATGTACTGTAATTTTCAGAGGCACACACAGACACGCCATCTGAATCACACGCGCACAAACGCGCGCACGCACGCATGTACACACACACACACACACACACACACACACACACACGCATGCACACACACAAACAAGTATGCACAAACACACACACACACACACACAAACAAACACGCATGCACACACACAAACAAGTCTGCACAAACACACACACACACACACACACACACACACACACAAACACGCATGCACACACACAAACAAGTCTGCACAAACACACACACACACACACACACACACACACAAACACGCATGCACACACACAAACAAGTCTGCACAAACACACACACACACACACACACACACACACACACACGCACGCACACACAAGGTGGGAGAGACCTTTGAGGATTTCACAATAGCACATTTATTCTCAAAATTAAAAATGGTGATTGATCCGTGGAATATTAACGGTCAACAGTGTTTTCATTAAGTAAGGAGAGCAAGGGGAGGCATTCTGAAAGAAGGAAAAGAGGAGGAAGGAACAAAGCTTTATTTAATGCTGATCCTGGGTAGTGAAAAAAAAAAAAAAAGCCTGGCGAGAAATGTAAATACTAGACTCCAATAACACGACAGCACACTAATCATATTTACAAACTATATTAAATCTGCCCATTGTGTTTGCCTTGCTAAGGATTGCCTCCCATGTAATTGTCATTGTAACCACTGTTGGCTTATGGGAAAATTTAACTGCAGTGATATAAGGTGACTGGAAGGATTATTATTACTGTATTATGACCCGGTATATGTTTATTAAAACAATTTGTCATGCAGAACAGGAATAGGGAATGGAAACATTAAATCCCGCTCCACTCTGGCCGCAGAAATGAGTTACAATAAAATGAATGGCGGCGCGGCTTGGTCTGACACCGGCGTGGCGCGTAATAACCCGCTGCTTCGTTTCATTTGGCGATCATTTCCTGTTGGGGCCCTCCCCCATTAAACATACATGCCGGGGATTATTTGAATTGCCTTCGTGATGGCCACTGCGCCATACACACCGACACGGCCGCGTATTCTGTGCATACGTGTGTTTGTACGTCAGTAATAAGGCTGAAAATGTTGCTTTTATGTGAGGTTGCATTTGACGATAATAACAACGGCTGCTTGGCTGCAGGCCGTGGTATGGTTTCTGCTCCTGGGAGTGACACACGGGGGTGGGGGGGGGGGGGGGGGGTATTGCTGTGTGTGGGGTGGCCGGGCAGGGACGCAACACAGTCTTGAAGGCCTCATTTGACTGAGTGCTTATGGGGTGGGGGGGGTGATGTCGGTGTGGCGGTTCAGCCTGAAACGACGTTAAGGCCGCAGTGGCAGCAGGAGCGACGCGGAGGCTGAACCCCTGGGTTCGGTTTGGCTGCCGTGTGTACACCGGGAACTATGCCCTTGACTCCCCTTGTGATGTAGTACTTATTCAGGATTGCCATAGAAGAGTGTGTTAATGTGATGATGGCAGAGTGTATTCTAATCCTGTTTGATCTTTAAGATGAGGCAAAGCAGGATGAACCGGGATTGAGGTACACGTCCACGAGGAGACAAAGTTATTTCAGAAGGTAGAAGGTGAGGCTTGTCCCCGTTCTGACATCTCTACGAAGATTGGGTCTGGATGCAGATAGCAGGGAGTTTAAAAAGGAGAACACTTAAGATAAGAATCGGCCGATTGACTGTTCAGCAAAGTCATTCTGTATCCGTTAGGTTAATGTGACTTGTGTATTGCTCTGTGGCACCAAATCAGCAGACAACTCTCTAAAACTCCCAAGAAAAGGTAATATTGGTTTCATGGAATTGGTTGTGCGCCTGGATTCCCTGTAGAACCCCTGACACTGAGGTCGGCGTGGAGAAGCTTTCAATTGAACATTGGTCCATCAAAAAGTAAAAGGTATTATTTTATCCAGAAATAATGTATTATTTTTTCCAAAATATTAGACAAAATATGAATTATTACAACGATCAAAGATTGATACTTAATATGCACACTGCACAGAACACTTGACAACCTGGAAATATTCCTAATTTATATACTGGATATTACCTTACTGGAAAAGCTGAAATGTTCTCATTGTCATGAAAGAGGCAACCTTTTATAACTCATTTTCTTGTCTAACACATTTTTGTGTACCGCAAATTGGCCTGTGTACTGTCCACTTCAATCTGAAAGTATCTCAGAGGAGAGGAATAAATGCAGGTTTTCTCAATGATGTCAGGTCATTTCAATTCAACATGATGCAGGGAGCACAGGACACTGCCCTATATTTGCTAGTCATTTTATTTTTCTGCTCTGTCCCTCTAGGAATGTCTCGCTGGTTTAAAGAAAGGAGATTGGTCACAGCGCCCTACTAAACAGGCCCAAAAACGACAGCAAGATCAAACCATGGTTTTGTGGATCTAGTTTGCGACTGCGACCGAGTTATGCCAACAAGACTGCAGTTTCCTGAGATTAGCTTTCCCTCTATAACCCTATAACCATAAACAAACGAACGCCTCTTCCAAATTCCTCGATAATTAAAAAGTATGCTGGTTAAAACTTCCCAGCATGTCCTGCGCCAGGCTGTTCATGTCGTGACTACATTCTTCTACATTTGAAATAAAAAAGCAATCTTATTTTTTTGTATGTCATGAAATGCAACTCCCACGGCCTTCGGAAAATCTCATAGACAAACGGAAATCACGTTTGTCTATGAGTTTTCTCTCCATCTATCCATTAGTCTGCTAAACGTTTATCTCTCCATCTATTTATCCATCCATCTACCACCTCCCTGTTTGTGTTCCCATCTGTATCCATCCATCTACCTCCACCCCCCATCTGCCCAACGAGTCATGCCTCAATCAATCAATGCACTGTAACGCCGTGCAGTTCCAAACAAAAACCTGTATCGCACAACAACAACAAAAATTAAATACATAACACAAATAAGTTATCAGCCTTATTGATCAATCATTGTTATAGTGATTTACTTAATCGGAAATCGGAAACGACTCTTTGCTACTTTGAGCATGTAATCTTTGACCAAATCCTGTCAAAAAAAAAGCACTGGCAATCTAACGGTCAATTAGATTTAAGTGAGGTCACCGGGAGCCCATTCCTCAGCTCCCCACGCCTCCTGCAACACCCTCGCCCCAGTTCACTGCACCCTCTTCCCATTGCGAGCCTCTTATGACCACATTAATGCAGCTAATTACCATGTCAATCACAAGTAATGCTTATTAATTACCCCTCAGAAAAAAATCCTGTTTCAAATAGCGCAGTAGTGTCTTTAAAAGCCCCCTTTGAAAGGCTGACAGTAGGGTAGGCAGGAAGAGGGGGGTGGGGGGGGGGTGCGGCTCGCCCTCCTCACGGCTGGCATTAGTCAATCTGCTGTCCAGATGTCTTCCACAGGTGACAGCTGCAATAGCCTAACAAGCAAATTAATCACGGCGCTTTTGTGGCGCTTCATTTTAGGGGGAAACTCATTTCACTTCATAAAAGGCTTCATCTCGTGTGAAAAATGACAAATTGCGGCCATGGAGTGATGTGGAGGACCCGAGCAGCCGGCTCTCTCCCTTTCTGTGCTCTGGTGCCTGCGAGGTACGCTGCAGAATGGCAGCGGCGGCGGCAGAGAGAGAGAGAGAAAGCTGGGCCCGGCCCAGGCGACTCGGTAATGAGGCCCAGCTCTGCCCCTGTGGGCTTCAGTTCTGACGAAGCCTCACAGGTGGCTCGGTCAGATTAAAAAAGCCGGGGCTTGGCTACGGAGGCGAGGTCTTTGAAGGGAAGGGATACACTTTGTGGTCTGTCAATCACTCATTGTCCTAAAATTGCAACATGAATGGATATTTTAAAAGGTTGCCCGACATGAAGGGTATTTTAAAAGGTTGCTTAAGCACCCTTTGGTGATGAGGTGTTCTTTTTGATTTTAAATCCAGATGGCTGGTTTGACTTTGATGCCTGTTTCGGGGGGGGGGGGTTTTCAAATTATTTTTTAATCCTGAAGTTCAATCTGTTTGCTTCTGAGGCTATGTCCTTATGTGTTAAAGGTAACATTTGCATGAGTTAAGTTTTTCCTGAGTTTAGTTTAAGAAATGTGTTTGATATCCACAAACCTGCTTACAGCACAGATAGAGTGACACAAGACAAATCCCTGCCGCCTACGTTCATCAGCAGACCAATAACCTAGTGTATCTTAACCACGGCCATACATGGTGTGCTCATGATTCGTTCCCTCTGAACCATTGCAATATTTTCACTTCTTCAAGAAAGATGAAGAAGAATGACAAAAACTTTACAGGGGTTTTCAAACAGAAATATGGAGAATTGAAAAACGCACAATGGCCACATAGAGAAGCAATAAATTAAACTTTTGGGATTTTGAAAGCTACAGAAAGCCATGAATACAAAAGGGAGATAAATCCTTGAAAGCGGTCTAACAAAAACTGTAATTATCATTGTCGGGAGAAAAGAAAAGAGCACAGGAAGGATTAGACTTCTTCACAACAGAGGAACATTCACTGTTTATTTCTCTTCGTTTTTGCTGCGAAAGAAAGAAATTCTGGGGTGACAGATGTCAGAAACACTTCATTATTTAGCATAATTATCATGTTCACTCTATTCTTCCAAGGCACAATGTACTCGGTGTACTAAATTCCTTCCTTCAATCCACTTGTATTGTTAAGTAATAAAAAAACAAGACTCTTCTTTTTACAACATTTGACCCTCACATGGTTTACTAAAAGCAGATTCCAACGTGATATAAAGACTTTCTGGAAGTGTTATTAAAAAGGTTTTCAACTCTGTTCCTTGCGGACAAAGAGTTTTTCTTATGCAAGCAGTGTTTTTTCCCCCACATACATTCTATTAAAAGTCAATCGTTCACGGCTCCTCAACGTCACGTAGCTGCTAGTATGCAAACAGAAAAAAAATTTGTATACACAAACGAAAACCAAAATGGAAGTGGACTATTCATATCACATCCCAGAAGAACAACGGTCAACAAATTGGTTTGATCATGCCGGGGGGTGGGGGGGGTGGGGGGGAATAAAGTGTTAGCTGCTCGGCTAACACCTAGCATGGCTCCCTGAATGTAACAGCCACATGTAAAGCCTGCCCCTGAGGCTGAGATAGGGCCAACCTCTGACTCTCCAACGCAGTCCCAGCGCCTGATATGCTCTTATCAGGACAGCCTGAGCCACACATCTTCTAGCAGCCCGCACAGATACACCACAGGCACCTAAATAGTGTGATAGGTAGGCCTAAGCTACTTAGTGCAGGTGACAGTTTTTACATGATCATTTTACCCGAAATATGGCTGCTGCGTATTTACTATGGACACGCATTTACAGGTAGGTACTTAGAATATAATATATATATTCTGCACTGCAGTATATATATACTGCAGTGATATATAGAATATATCACTTGCAGGACAACCAAAGATGAAAACTGTTGCACAGGTGAAAATGGCAGTTCATTCAGAAATTGTGGTGCACTTTGGGTTGTGGATATTGTGCAATTGCAAGCATTATTTTATACAAATCTTTGCAAGATTTGCAGTAGTTTTGTGGGGCCAGACACATATCTATAAATAAGTAGCCTAAACTTGTATTTTATTGTGTTATCATGTGGCAATGACGTATAATTTAGCCTATTTAATTAATAAACATAAATTCAGTCTTGTGCTTTCATTTATATGGCTTAGAATTCTTACTGTAATACTATTTTTTTAAAAGGTTGTATAAATCAAGCACAACAAGCTAAATTAATATTTGATTGCGTTTCACAAACAAGCAAGGTCATCAATAATAGATCATAGGATCAAATAATGTTCATGCATTTAGTTACTTTTCATTTTGTTGAGTAGCTCCAATGCCAACCAATTAGTTATTATCAGAGAAAAGATAATAGTTAGATAAAAGTGTGTAGCTTGCATGGGAAATAAAGTTGTCCGGTGTTTACCTTGTACACGTGTACCCGTGTACACACACACACGCACACGCACACACACACACACACACACACACACACACGTACACACACGTACACACCAGTTGGACACTCCTCCCATGAGGATGCTGAAGCTAATTAGCTTTTAAAGCATTTATTTATCACAAGATAAACTGTCAAACAATCTCACTTGCATATCCCCGTGGAAATAAGAACTACTTATTAGTTTGTTGTATTAAGTTTTCCTGTTTCCACTTTCCACACCCTAGCACAACTTGAAAACTCTCCTTTATGACTTTGTATAAATACATTCAAGTTAATAAGCATCTAGACGCTTTCTCAGCATGGGGTGTTGCTGAGAAACAGCCCTCACTTTGAAATCGGGGAGGATTCAACAAAGCAATTGTAAACAAAAACACCATGATTCACCTGGACGATCGCTATATATTCGTTGTATATCTTTACCGTCCACGCTGGGTATTCCAGTCAAAACCTTCAAGTCGGGTAATTGCCCACATTGTTTGTTGTTTTCATCATTTCAACCTTCAACATGCTATTTCATTGATATAATAACAATCCTGCAACCCCCCTGATATAATAACAACCCATTCACCCCGATAAATATGAAATACATATACCTGTTCAAGATGAGCTTAGTTTACAACTTATATTTTTTCCAACGACAGTGTATTGTTTGCATCAATTTGCATTCAGGTATTCAAGAGTCAATGTTTGTGAATTGTCAGTGTGATCGGGTATGATCAAATTGGTCACAATGAATCCGATTGAGTCGTTGCGATTCCCCCCCTCCCAGTTAGTGGGCGCGAGACTCTAACTGGCTGAGCGACTGTGTGTGAGGCCAACTGAGCCATGGGCTAGTTGAAACGTTACACGTTGCAGCTTTAAGAACCCAATACAATAAGCTGCTACCATCAATTCGATGAATCATTGTTTTCCAAAGACATAGCATTCCGGCCTTCTTACACACCATCAGTATTCCTCAAGACACATAAGGGGGGGGGAAGGTGTCAAGAGGATTTAACGATCCCGCCATAGCTCTTTTCCGGTATCGCCGGACTCTGTGGTCATTAAAATCATTAAGAGCACATTACAGTTTTAAGCACCATTGATATTTGAATGTCACACAATAAAATATATGCAAGTGAAGTAACCACTGAAGTCGTGGGAAGTCGCGGTCTGTTAAGGTCGAAGCCATCTCATCGTCATGTCTAAGGGCCAAAGGGGAATCTCCTTCAAGAACCCCAGCAGCCCCCCTTTACTTGTTTTCCCGGTGACTGTGGAACACAGCAGTCATCAACATTGCAACTGGGCCACCCTTCTTCCACTGGCTTGGCTGATGAGTACAGCAGTGATCTCTGGGAAAAAAAAGGGGGGGGGGTAGGGGTAGGGGTAGGGGGGGGGGGGGGGGTGGATGTTTTTTTTTTTCTTCAGGGCTGGTGTCTATCCCCTCTAGATAGCACTACAGGGGCGCCAGGAAGGCAATATTCGGCCCATTCCATCACTGTAATTCACTCCCTGAACATCCATATTTCATTCAGGCCTCTGTTTTAATGAAAGTCATGGCAACTTCACCACCGCTGGAGTCTCTAAGCACACACGTAAAAAAAAAGAAAAAAAAAAGAGAAAGAACACAAATAAGGACATTGGCCTTCGCCTGGCACAGAACAATATGAGAGATGAGGCCTTGTGGTTTGGACGTTAAGAGGCCGATGTGGGAGGCCTCCCATGCACCGTAACTAGGAGGACCATCTGCCTGGAAGAACCTGGCTGTCTCCCCTATCCGTTGTCCCTATCCTCCCTGCAACCAATGCTATCGCTCAACACAACCCCCCCCCCCCCCGACACTCACACACACACACACACAAAGCACACAGTACCGCAAAGACAAGTCCCTGTTTATCCCAACGCCCTTCAGATGACATTAGCATAGGTCTCGTGAGTAATCCTGTTATCTCTTATTGGACTGAAATATGCTCATATTTTATAAGTAACACTGGCTGGTGTTGGAGCTAGGGGCTCGTGGCCTACGTCTGGAAGCAGCACAGAGAACGGCTGTTTGGAGGCTTGGCTCTGCTGTGACCATGGTGAGCTGAACATCTCCTCAGTATTCACCTAGCTTTGATTCCTGGCGGACGCTCTGGTGAAGCACCAAACAGCAACACGGCTAAACACATGTAAAAAAAAAAAACGAATGCTCTCGGTGTTTCTTACCGTTTGCGTACTAATGTTTAGTGTGTGTGGCGTTTAGGATGTATATGAAATGTAACATTAAATCTATCAATATATATATATATATACCATTAGATGGATATACATGTGTTTAAAGCATAAACATGAAAGAAACAAGGATATATATCCTGATGCAACACAATGCAGTGTTACAGAGTCGTATGTTTGTCGAGATTCATCCCGTCGTTTAAAGCTCGACGGGCCGTCACGGCCGGACTCCAGCTGTGAGAATTGCAGCCTCATTAAAAACGTTTGAAAAAGAAAAAAACAATGATATTTTGGAATGTTGCAACGTGGACCATTCCAAAAAGAGAAAGTGCAAAACACAAACGCCGCTTTTCCCCGTCTCGAGTTTCAGCCTCCTGCCACTTCCACAGGTAGCGCGGTTCTCCAACACATTGTGGAACACATGTGGAGACAGGAGGCACAAAAGAATGAGAGCTGTGTAACATCAATCAGTGGATAATCTGCAACTTTTTTTTAAAAATTTTACACATATGTGTTAGTTCAGTATGAACTGTTACACCTTTGACGACACCTCACCACCTCACCACACCACACTAGAAAAACACACACACACACACACACACACACACACACACAGAGACAGATGTGCGCGTACACACGCAAATACAAACACATTTCGCGTGGCTTGGCTTTAGCCAGTATTGTTTATTATTGCGCATGAGGTCCCAAAAGAGTCCAAATCAAAATTGCAATAAGGTTGCAAAACCCACATATGATACCTATAGGATTGTTCTATTTTTATATAAAACAGTGTGGTGTGTACCTTTCCCTTATTGGTCTCCCGCTGGATTGGCTAGGTTACGCAACCATTTCACAACCATTTCACAAGGAAATAAGGACAGAGAAAAACATCCGTTACCTACATTTATTGAAACTAACGTTTCAAAGCTTTTTTTTTTTTTTTTTTTTTCTTTTTTAAAATCAATGGTCTAAAAGCAAATACAGATTAGTCTATTATCCTATTACAGCCACTCAGACCAGTATGATGTAGGGGGAGATAAAGAACAGGCTGCGCCCATCAGAGGACATTAAATTGGGCCATCTCTCTCCCCCCTTTTTTTGCTCTCAGGGAGCTAACTGCAAAGGGGGCGGAGCTTCATGGCCGGTCCAGCATGAGCCCTCCTTCCTGCTGCAGTGAGTTAGCACACAGCCTAGCAAAACGGTACTTAGCTAAGCACACAGTTCACTTAACTTTGATTCCCAAACAGAGTTAAAAAAAAGTAATATGTTTATAAATATGTACATTATATATAAAATAAAAATATATAATGTAATATCATTGTGATAAATAAATAATGAATACAATACTATATATATATATATATATATATATATATACTGTGAATAGTTAGCATTAATCAAAATTTGACAGGAAACAAGGTTCAGAAAGTAGGACGGAAACCACCGGAAACTGTGGTAGCATCACACCAACATGGGCATCAATAAATAAGAGCACGTTGCCAAGCATCCCTTTAGGTTTAAAGGTTTAACGTTACTCACTGATCCAGTCTCCCGGTTTTCATACTCAAGGAACCACGATTCGTTGTTTTTTTTTTGTAGTTTTTTTTGTAATAATATCTCTCATCTTTCATTTCAGCACACTACAAAAAGAAACAAAAGGTAAAGTGCACACAGGACATGGAGTTTTATTCCGAATGACAAAGAGAAGAATGAAAATAGCTCAAAAAAAAAATGAAATGAGAAAAATATATATTGCATATATCCCCTAAAGCGGTCTCTTTAAAGACGCAGGCTCAGCATTAGGTACTCTCTCTGCAGATAAAGACCGTCTTTCTACTCCCTCCCCAACCAACATGCAGTAATGCATCTTTTCTTTTTTGCAGATAGAAAGAGAAGCTTTAGTTCAAATTATTTAAAGTTTGTATTAATTGCTTTTTATGCCTAAAGCTGTTCATTGCATCAGCTTATGTCTCAGAACTGCTTAACTGCTGAAAAGTTTACAGTGACCAGCATTAGCTGACTCTTAATTTGTGCACTTATCTCCCAACTCTAAAGTAATGCTTTATGAAGCATTCAGGTCTTTATCTGCATGTACACCTCCAATGTGTTCACACGGATAAATGATATTTCCGCTCACACTCATCCTTTAAATTAAAAAAAGCAGTGGGCGTGCATTTCCGTGGGCACAATATAATACGGCTGATCTCAATGGGGCATTTACACAGGGTTTTATAACTCTAATTATCTTTCACAATTACAGTAAATCAACTTTTAGTGGCCCATTGTACTCCTGTAATACATCAACTGGACAGATGCCGCCACAGTATTTGCCTCACTTTGCACGGCGTGGACACCAAAGTTGGGTGGGATGCAGGGTTGTGTGCCTTGGTGATTATGAAGATAGCACACTGTGCTTTTAATAGAGTGGCACGGCGCGCACCCGACTATACCCTCGCTTGTAATTTAATCTCAATGAGGCAGAGAGGCATGGACATGCCTGATTGTCATATGATCAAACCCACATTGCACGTAAATCAACCCTCTGTATAAAATATAGGAGGATCAAGGGTTGAAAAATCACTTGACATGCTGATACAACACAAAGAATACAGAGCTTTTGAGTATCTATAACATGGACATGTACACGGGATGAGTGTAAAATGAAAACCAATAAAAGATGCTTACACAATCTATAGTTATTGAGCTGTGATCTGGGTTATTAGTGTGACTGTCTGACATATAGGGTGCTACTCATACCCCGATCATAAAATGTATTGTAACTAGTCCTACTCGAAAGCCTCTCCACACACACACGCACACAGACACCCCTACACACACACTTGCATGCACACGCACACACACACACACACATGCACACATGCACACACACACACACACACACACACACATCACACCACTGCAGCTGGTAGCTGAGCTCCTGACAAAGCTGTTAATGTTCTGCAAAGAATGTGCAAATTGCAGGAACGAGTCCAAGTGTGGGGAGAAAACACTTCTGGTACTTAGAACCAGCGATGGAACAAATTTGGTCAAATTGGTAAAGTGCCCAAAGGGAGGAGGGAGATGTTCCACGGAAAACCAATTCCAAGCTTGGGTGATCTCAGGATTGTTTGGAAACTCTCCAATCTGTGGGCCTGCATTGAATTGTGTGTCAGGCAGAGACTGTTAAATAAGATTAGAATAAGGAGCAGGAGAGCAGCACAGGTACCTCGCTGAATGGCTCTGTAATGTAGAACTACAACCATACATCTGCCACTACAATGCTGCAAAAAAAACATAACATGCGGGGTTACATGTAAGCTCGCCGGACATGCAAAAAAGACAAATGGGACTTATCAGGTGAACTGTATGGTCTGTTTGGAAAGAATCTCCTTTTTTTTTTTTTGTTCGTGGGCTTTGATTTATTCCTGGTTGCACCAATTAGGCCTGGCCCACTCCTGGAGGAGATGAAGAGACGTCAACGTTACATGTCATGGGACTGCATGATCAAAGCACAGAGAGAGAGAGAGAGAGAGAGAGAGAGAGAGAGAGAGAGAGAGAGAGAGAGGAGAGAGAGCGAAAGACAGAGAGAGGGAGAGAGCACGAAAAAGAGAGAAAAGTGGAAGAGAGGGCTAAAAAATTCTCATTCAATTTTATATTTATTAGGCCTTTAAAATGGCTTGTAATACATGAGGTACACTCAGCGAGTCTGAAAAAGTACTGCTGGAATCATAAAATAACATAATGAAGACATCAGAATAAAACGTTCAGACACATTGAGCCACTTGTGCTGGCCTATGGTGGCCCCGGGGCCTTCAGACATGACCTGTGACTGGCCTAGCTCCACTGGCTCCACCAAAATTAGGCACAAAGGAAGACCATATTTTACCCTTTATTTTTCATCAAAATGAGAAGAGGGTATTTTCGCAAATGAGGCAGGGAATGTTTACTAAAGTGTTTGACGGGTGAATACAAATCAACAGGACATGCACACAACACTAAGCCTATACGGGTCTTCTTACATTGTTGGTGTTCACTGCTCTGTTTCTATAGCATGTAGCAGAGGGAGGATAAAAAAAGAGCTTATAAGAAGCTTTTACCATGTGAAACTGAGGCAGACAAACATGCACAATAGGAAGTGTTTGTTTGTTTGTGTCGTTTCTTTCATAAAACCGATGGGGAATGTGCCCAAACTGTTTTCAACCTGAACCACGGAAGCACAAAGACCGCTAAAGTTATGATATTAGTGGTGCCTCAACATAACAATTCCACCTGCAGTTATATTGCTCAGAAACGGAACAGTCAATCAGGCCATTATACACTTAATGATTGCTTGTGTTTTCCTTCGTATCTTCTCCATTAAACATACTCAAATCAAAACGAGCGCTCTGCTATAGCTACTGTGGGGGTTGAAAAAAGAAAAGGTCATTAAATACCATCATTTCCTTAACGTTGACATTTCTGGGGAGAAAGGATCCTAAATTATCTCTTCAAAATAAAAGGATTCCTCATGGACTGTTCCACGTTTAAGAAGCAGACCTTATAATGGACGACTTCACACTCTATTTGGAAAGTGTGGTGGAGTCCCGGAGACGAAGCAGTGAACGTAGACAAGTTAATATACACATGTGGCGCATGTGTTAAATATGCATGTTAAATATGGAAAAATCCTGCCTCATTTGCGTGTACATGTGAGTGTCTGCGCACGCGCATGTCTGTGAGTGTGCACGTGCACGTGCGCGTGCGCGTGTGCGTGTGTGTGGGTGTGGGTGAAAGGCGGAGGCAGATGGTAGAAGGTAAATCAAGGCCGCTGAGTGGAGAGCTCTGGTGACAGCGCATTAGAGCCTCTCTGAATGAAGTGTCACAAGCAGACAGTCAAAGTAAAGTCTGATCATATGCGGCCGCTGGTCCTGTCAGACAACCTTAAAAGCAAATGGGGCCTAAGTGCTACGCCGCGCCGAACCAGCCCGATATGACAGTTGGACCCAGCAACGCAAAGAGAGGAGGAGAATGGAGGTGTGTGTGTGTGTGTGTGTACCTCTTTGTGTGTGTGTGTGTGTGTGTGTGTGTGTGTGTGTGTGTGTGTGAGAGAGAGTGAGTGTGTGTGTTGGTGTGTGGGTGTCTCAGATCCATCCTCCATCCTGGCCATAAGAAAAGGGGGACAATGAGGCGATGAGGACCCAGAGCAATGGATCTCTCATGCCCCTGTCCTGCTGTCTTCGACAACATAGAGGTTTCCTGGACAACGTGTCAGTCTGGAACCACGTCGTCATCGTTCACGTCATTACAAGACTCTTAAAAAGCCTTCATGTCACTTTTGCAGGAAGTCAACAGGGCACACTTACGTTATGCGCTGCACGCGTCGTTGTCCATACCTAAACCGCGTCCTAGTTACCCAGGTGCCACGGTTAAAAGGAAAATGCTGTCATAAATGACTTCAGTGTATGAATCATTAGGTAGAGCAGGTACCGATACATCTTTAATGACCTGGCGGCTTCTGTGGCCTTGGACACATATAGTGCCTTGTTTACCTCTGTCGGACCCGCGCCGAGACACCCGAGTGCTACTTTACGCTTCCATTAGGGCGTGTGTTCGGGCCCGCGCCCACTGTTTAGCCCGGCTCAGAGGTACTCTGAGCCGCCGTTGTAGAGTTAGGCCTCCCACGTATTCGCTCGCAGACTCGGATACCGTACCGTCCCCGTGGGCCGGCGTGCCTTACCTCTGATGTGAGAGAACACTTTCATAAGTGCCCCGTTGGACTGGGGAAAACGCACAAACAAAGGAATATTCAGGGTGGGTAGATTGAACTGTGTTGTTCTCCGCCAATTTGTTAGGTAGGTGGCATGAGGGCAAATGGACTGTTTTTTCCCCCAACTGGAGCACTATACACGCCGGGAAATGTACAAGACGAGTAAAACACGCACATCCAATATGGAGTCATCATTAAGGCATTAAAAATGTAAACATTGCTACAGACCGTTTAGAATTCCTATGAGAAGACACTTCCTCCTTGGCCCTTCTCTGGCTGTTGACCGTTCGAATGAGGGCCTTTAACATCACTCACGAAACGGCTTCAACCTCTGTCCTCGCTCCGAAACACAATTTCATCTCAGTAATTATTGAAAATCTACGGCAGAGGAACAATAGGAGAGTCTAAGTGGTTCACCTTATTGTAACCCAATGACACAATAAGAGCCTTTAGAAGCCCAGTTCTTGGAAAGGCATCAAGCTGAACGTAACAAAGAGTCTGAACCAGCACAAACAGCCATTAGGAGCAATTCAACTGCATGAAAGTAGTGTCAGACAGGTCCAGTCCCGGTGACAGATGCCATTATAACCTGTAAAATGTGATACTGGCACTTTAAGGTCATATCACCTTACCCTTCAGCGCTGGCAGGTTTTAGCCCATCTGCTGTCTTTCCAACAAGGGTTGACCTTTGTTTGA
>NC_140282.1:18569236-18576736 GCF_964030765.1 Micromesistius poutassou
GGAGGAGAGCAGAGAGACAGAACTAAAAGTAGGGGGACCAAGATAAATACGGAGCAGGGTGGACGATTTTCCAGCGTAAAGCCTTTAGCTATGTATGAAGAGGTGACTACAGTGTTTATATTTCAATGCACTTCTGAATTTACTGTCCTTATATGCAGAGTAGGCACTTGAGCCAAATCAAAACAGAATTACTGCTAATATAATTGATATTTACTTCTGCACAAGCACAGAAAACTAGGGTGGCAAAGCTTTTATTATTGTGTCTTGTTATTTCATTTATTTATTTTACCTCAATATAATGGACATTTACAGTTGAGAACACAAATCTTTCACCTACTCCTTCAAACCGGTAAGAACTAACGGAACTGTCGGCATTCTACCAAAAAACAGCATTTTCGCAATAATAAACGCTTTGTGACTTTAACTAGGTTTGTAGCAGAAAGCAGGCGTCCAGCCGAGCCCTTTGAGTTGCGACATAGCGTGGAGGAAAAAACAAGACACCGAGCCAACCCACGGGGGACTTCCAAAGCGGGGACCAGGAGACTCTTACTTACAACACAGATTAATTGGGAGAAAAAATGACTAATTCTGACGTTCCCCAGGGATCCTTTCATCTTATAAATAGTGGCTGCAAAGTTGAGCGTTTTTTCCTTAAGTAACACAACACTGCAGATGATAGGATTCTCTGGGCTCAGAGTCCCAGAGGCCCAGCCCCCCTGCGTGACAAAGAACACTTGTTTGGCAGCAGGATGAACCAGGTTCCACCATGGGCCCTGGCCGCTATACGCGTCCACCTCAGTGAGAAGCCTGCCCAGCATTGCATCCTGCCTCAGCAGAAAGGCAAACTGCTGGGGGGCAACACAACCAGGAGGGGAACCTTCTCGTCCCAGGAATGATATGGCCTACCCACTAATGAACTAGTCTAATGAACTGTTCCCCTTAACCTTCCTTTGTTTCCCCCGAAATCACACTTTCCCCAGTGCATGTAGCACACGCACAGACACATCCACGCACGCACGCACGCACGCGCACACACACACACACACATTTGTCCCTTGGCTTCATAACATCAAGGTTCATGCAAAAGTGAGACTTCTTTAATTCAACTCAAGTTTCCCCCAATCTAATTACCACACATTCGTTTCTCCCAGGGGCTGCTGTGTGTGCCAGGGTGAAACCACTATTTTGTTTAAAATCATCACCAAATACTGCCTGTGGCATAACACAAAAACAAAAAACTTCATATAACAAATATAACAAACAGCTTGAAGCTTAATTTGTATTTAATCTCACAGTCACAATGCGCCATCCGTGGTTGTAATTTACCTGTGTAACGCTTTCAATAAATTAACAGCTCCTATACTGCTCATATATTGTCACCTATTGTGTCATTAGGAGACTCAGAGGGAAGCCTCTGCTTTCTAATCCATACCATCCATGGCGGAATCATGAAGAAAAATGACTAACCAAACTGCTGTGGCGTTCACTCAAAAGTCTGTTGCTCCAACACCCGTCCTTTGCAGAAAGTCTCATGCGGGAAGGTTACATCATCTGCTTTAGCTCCAAATGATGGTATTAATTTACTCCTGCCTATAAGAATTCATATACCCATCACATTTTCTAATTAAATATAATTCTGAGGCCCATAAAATCCTGCTTCATCCAAACACAATCTTTTTTTTTTCATTTGCTTTTGTACATGATATATGACATCAAGTCAATAATTTATTAAATTACTTTTCCTCATTCATTTTCTACTATCTATAATTGATCTCTCCAGTTGAAATTCTGTTGTTCCTCTTACTCAGCCAGTCTGCAGAGAGTCTGCGTGACATCACTGTGAACAGAGTGCACCCCCAACCCCCTCACACACACACACACCCTCACGCAAACACACACACACATAGTGACATATCTTAATCATCATCATCATCATCATCATCACCACCACCACCACCACCAGTCTTCTTCTGTAATCCCCACTGAAATGTCAGTGCTGCAATGGACCAAAGTACAGAGTCTCATGAATTGTTTTTCCACTTAATACAAAGCAGAAAGCCCATGCTCTATTTTCTCTGGACACTTGACAACACTGGGTTTGAATGCATGTCAAGACCTCCATTTCAAATGTGCATTCCATTGGCTAAGATGCATCTGGTGTTTGCGGTTATACAGGATGCTGTTGTTGTAGTGACTGGGATTTTTTTCTTTTGCTATGAATTGAAAATGTATACTTTGAAGCACATTCAACCAGAATCAATGTTTTAATCAGAAAGGAAATGAAATACATGTCATGATCTGCAGCCGAGAAAATCAATTTAGAACCAAATCAATCAAATTAAAACAACATTATTACACCCTTTCTCCTTTAGGACCATAGTAACTTGATTTGACATGTTACAAATTTTCTATGTGCCTCTTTGATGCTAATTTTCATCCTTGGGTGGCCATTCCTGTCTCAAGTAATACTGAAATACAATATTTTAGCTTTGTGCGCATGGTAATGTCTTTACAGCCTTCATCAAGATGTCCATTAAAAGATAAAGTGATCAGGATTGTCCCGAACGAGACATCCAAACACGAACGAGAACTACGAGGCCCCAGATGACAGACGCTGTATTACGGTTCATGTAATTATTCAAAAATGCTAAGATATAATTTGAAGTGCAAAGACGCCAACAGTATGCATAACTATATTATGGACATTTTATTTAAAAAAAAATTAAAAAATAACCAACTAATGTAAAATGATTGCGGGTGCTAAACCTAATCAGAAAATATTAACACATGGTGGGCCTGCTTTTAATATTGGTTAGATTATACGACGTGATTGGTTGTTATGAGAAAACGAACCAATAGGAGTTGCCCTGTGTGTTTCTGTGGGTGTTGAAACAGTGAATGGCCAGCGGGATGCAGTCATCCTGGGCTCCCCTGAGTTTAATCTGACTAAAGCAAATATTTGTCGTGTAGCGTGAACATCACAGAAACCTGGAGATGCCGCCTTAGTGGGGAATACTGTGATATCTTAGTTTAGTTTGTTTGGTAAAATAAATAAATAAATAAATAACAGTTATGTTCACACAGTGCAGCAATATGTGAATCATGAAACTATGTACATAGTTTATTAATTTAATTTAAAAAAAAAATGCACTGTGTCAATTCTCCAATGTCTGATATATCAAGGTTGAAATGAATTTGATAGGGGATGTAAGTAAAACACTTGCAATGATTTCATAGAATTAGCAATTTACAATTGGTTGTATTTGCTCCAGTTTAATCGTGAAATTACTTCTTTGCTGATGGTTCATATGGGATTCATAACTGACATCATGTCAGTTATGTTATTCCATTCAAGGTACCTTCCACTAACATCCACATGAACCAATGCAGAAATGTGTGTGTGGCAGGCTCCTCCCCCTAAAACACAAGGTTTGGTCTTTAAACTGTACATGTCGTACGTCAGTATGACATGCATATCAAAATGAAGGTTCTTCCAGACATGGCCGACACTGCTGTTTAAAAGGTTGTCAAAAAAACCAAATTAGTAAACATTTGGACGTGAAAGATGAAAAATGACACAATAGTGTCATCTAGCATTAGCATTGCGGTTAGCATTAGCCTTGTGACTAACAATATTTTCATCTACTGATGCTACCGCAATTACATGCAGCCTACATGACAAATAACATTTGCCATGTAGGCTAACATAACGTTTGTTCATATAATATATGACAATACTGACGCGAGTTTAACACACGAAAGCGATTCATTTTGTCTTAAATGTTCAGATGAGAGAAAATGTCTATCTATAGGGTTTGATTCGTGCACCGATACAGTACATACAGTATATACTATACAGTATATACAACGGTTTTGTGAATACTGGACATTCTAATGGTGCAGCAATGGTCTGCAGTGACACAAATGACACGCCCTGGTATATAAGCTTCGTAGTAGCGTGAGGTGACCGATCCCTATGTACCACCTCATGCCAGCGTACCACTAGCTTGTGTCTTACCATCACATCCATCACTGTGCAGAGAACCTTGTCAATGCCTGCCCATTTCCCCATTTGGAGCAAGTTGGATCAATTCATTTAAAGGGCAGGGCAGGGCCAGACATCCGTTTTAAAGATTAAAGTACACACACACATATATATATATTGGCTAGTCCTGTGATGGGAGGGCTGAATGTTCATTGAGTCAATTGAACCTTTAATTGGAAATCCACTGGTCCACTGGTCAATTTACAAGCAGCGTGTTCACGTGACATACCATGAACAGTGTGTGTGTAGTGCTTGCAACTTGCAACAGCAAATTCTTCCTTAATGATTTTTTTTTTTTTCTAAATTCACCTCATGCATCGGCATTGGACGAGGCGGGACCCCTACCGAAAGAGACACCTACACGTCGGCACCTACAAGTCCTACGTGCGCCCGCCCCCGCGCGCTCCGAAATGTCACCAGGTGTTGTCACCGTGCTCACGGGGCGCATGTTAATCCCACCTATCTCCAATCTCCATACCGCCCCTCAGGCCACTCGCCGGGGGCCGAATCAGAGCATGCTCTGATTCCAGAGTGTCACTTGTGTCCACCTGAATTATTGTTTATGAGCAGTGCGGCGGAAGGAGCGGCATGCCTTTTTTCCTGAGTGTCCGTGTCCTCTGATTGATTGTTAAGTGTTGTCCAGGAGCCCATTGCCGGGTTCCACTTAACGGCCTGCACCGCGGAAAGCAATCAGCGGATGTTACCGAGGGTCTCGTGGGGGTGGCTCAAGTTATGATGGATCTTCAGCACACCTCTGAAGACGACGCTCTGAGAACTGGGCTGCTCTCTCTCTCTCTCACACACACACACACACACACGCACACACACACACACACACACGCACGCACACACAGACACACACAGACACACACACACTCACTGGCTTGACTGTCCTCCACCCAGGTCAGCAAGAGGACTGGCCTTGCGCCCTGAATGTCTGGCATGATCAAATCAAAGGAACATTACACACCCCCCCACACACCCTTTCACTGATTTCAAGTGTTTCCTCACTAAAGAGAGAGAGAGCAGTGTGTGCATTTTGGAACGGAGGCTGGGCTCTGTGTGACACGCCGTGCAAACGAGGGGGGGGGGCCACACGGAGACTCCGCCGCGCGCCGCCGCGTAGCATCACAGGCTCAGCACGTGTGAACTAGCTGTGCTACATCCTAACAGTATATCAAGGCATGTATTGCATGTCTGCAGGTGCTATAGGGCCTGGGGGGATACACACATGGACATGTGTGTGCGCGTGTGTGTGTGTGTGTGTGTGTGTGTGTGTGTGTGTGTGTGTGCGCGTGTGTGCGTTTGTGTGTGTGTGTGCGTGCGTGCGTGTGTGTATGCGTGTGCATGCGTGCGTGTGTGTGTGTGTGTGTGTGTATGTGCGCGCATGCGTTTGTGTTTTGCGTGTGTGCATGCATGCGTGTATGTGTGTGTGTGTGTGTGTGTGTGTGTGTGTGTGTGTGTGTGTGTGTGTGTGTGTGTGTGTGTGTGTGTGTGTGTGTGTCTGCTATCTGGTGCAGTGTAGCACTGTGTTCAGTGACCAGCGCCTGGTGTTAGGCTCATTACAGAGGGATCAAAGGGACACGGGCTTCATAGCAGCGGGGGACTCTCTTCAGCCCAGTGAGAAGCCACTCCTCCTCTAATCTCAAAGGTCAAATTTGGTCATTCAAATATAAAAACAGCATCACAGCACTCTCTCTCTCTCTCTCTCTCTGTCTCACTCGCTCTCTCTCTCTCTCTCTGTGTGTCTCTCTCTCTGTCTCACTCCCATACACACACACACACACACACACACACACACATACACACTGTTTCTATGAGTCACTCACACACACACACACACACACACACACACACACACACACACACACACTCACACACACACACACACACTTTCGATCCGCAGGGGGGCTTCGCGATGGCTTGGTTTTTTTTTCCTCTTCTTTCAGTAAACACCCAGTCATTTGGACCACAGGAGAAGCTATGTATGTGGCACATCAACAACACACACACACACACACACACACACACACACACACACACACACGGTGTCCTGTATGCTCTAAAGACGTACCTTAGTCCCCCCGTTATTCAAGGGAGAAGACAAAAGGCCTGGACGTGTTCAGGGGCTCGGCTCTCAGTAAAGGTACCAATGTCAAAGCCATGAAACACTTGGGGTGTGTTAATTGGCAATATCGTCTACAGGTTAAGAACGTAACGCGCTGTTGGCGGTAATGCACCCGCCAATGATCTCGCCGTGGAATTTCCCGTTTTTTTTTTTTTTTTTATTCTTCTTCTGCTATCTGAACGACACGGTGAGCGGACAACGACCGAGGCTGCTAATAGCACTGCAGTGGTAACAGCAATAGTCGCTCAGCATCCAAGCAGCTGCTCTGCACTCTATATTGGCCTGTTCTTCAAATGGAGGGGGGAAGGGGAGGGGGCGGCGGGGGGGGGGGGGGGGGGGGGAAGGGGGGAGCCACCTAGATGAGAATTTTGTGCTTCACTGGCTATTGAAAGATGAGGCAATAAACTGCTAAACTTGAGTAATCACACACTCCCTGAGGATTCTCCCAAATAGGGATGGTCAAAAACCTTGAAATTTGAGCCCCCTTGCACACGACCAAGGCTGTAACATTTGATGAGATTCATTATTGCGGGGAGCTGACTACAAGTGTTGTGTGATTACCGGGGCCCTCCATTAAAAGTTCCCACCAGTGTGCATTTCCACCACCATGGCCCCCGTCAATGGGATTAAAATCTCAATTCACTCCAGTCAATTCTCCAGTAACTAGATTTCATTAAATGCAGACGGGGAGGAGAATGGACTCCAGTGCACTGAAACAGCTGGAATATAAATTATAAAAATGCGCTTTCTGCTAACTGAACACACCTTCGGCTTGCAGATGCATTATTATTTAATGTTCAGAGTAGCTGGTTTTATGTAAATTGGAATCTCTCTATTCTCTTCAGTCCCCTTCTCAATGCCAGGTACTTCCAAACTAAGCAAAGGGGGAGATTATGCAAACCAATTAACATATGAAAATAACGTATTAATATACTGTCTCTGAACTGTATCCAATCAGTTCCTTTTCACTGGCGTGTGTACAAAACAATTAAAATTAAATTTATACTGCTCTTCCCTAACATATTCTGTTGCAAATGGAATGACTGAGCAAATGCTGACAAAAGTTTTACGGGGCCATGTTCTTCCTTAAAGGCACACTGACTTTAAGAATATTTACAGGAAGCCGTGCTAATAAATTCCACTCTTTGTTTCTCCCTAATGATGTGTGCATCTTGAAACAAAGCAGTGAAATCCATAGTGGTGGCCAGGTGCTAATGAATGGCTTACATTATGCTGTCCACTAATTACTGCCGCACCATAAATAAAACACAAGACAATCAATTAGCGGTGGACGTGTGTTTGTTAGTCATGGGCAGCTAGCAGCTCC